>NC_066617.1:147810832-148138527 GCF_025201925.1 Gopherus flavomarginatus
GGACAGGAGCAGCAGCTGCTTCACACGGCAGTAGAGCAGGAGGGCGGGGCATCCCCACTCCGGAGGAGTCACCCGGCTGCTCATTAACTGTCCCCCTGCAGCTCGGGTCCCTCCCCCCTCTCCAGACTCTGCTGCTCACCTGCTTGATTGCCACCTCCATCAGCCCAGCTGGCTCTCAGCAGGTCAGATGGGACTCAGGCATGGCAAACCCTGCACATGTCACCCTCTCTGGCTGGCCATCCTGGGCTGCCGCCTGGACCACTCACTCCAAAGGCCAGCCCTGAAAAGGCATCTCAGGCTGGAGGACAAAGGGGACACAGCAGTTCAGGTTTCACCCTGAGGAATGTCACAGTCAGACATAGATATGACAACTTGTTAACGGAATGAGGCAAGGGTCCTGTGTACACACCGGGACAGGACACAGTCCTGTAATTAAAGATGATCTCATAGTGCATACACAATGGTGAGGAAAGGGGGGGGGGAATTAAGGTTGAACAGAGAGGAAATGACGGAATTAAGCCTAACTTCTGAGTACTTGACTTAGCAACTTGAATGTGTACATTTTGTACTGATTATTTAGTTTGGTTTATTCTCTGAAATTCTAATGTGAATCTTGTGTCCACAAGAGCTATACTCTGCACTGCCATCGTCTCTGCAGCCACAGCTAGGCCAACTAACTCACTTGGTAAGTTTAGATCTAGAAACCTGGAGTTTTCCATGGAAGGGCTTCCATGATGTCAGAAAGGTGGGGTGATACTGCACTGGGTCACTTCCCCCTAGCAGAACTTTGGCAGGAAGAATGAGGTTCCTGCTCCTCTTCACGTATCTGTCTATCTAGTATTTATGCTGTGGGGGTCACTGTGATGTCTGAACATCAGTGGCAGAATGTCTGCTTGGATCAGAGGAGGTGCGTAGACCGAGCTGTGGATGGTGTCCAGGGCCAGAACAGCAATAGGTGCTATAACTGTGGTCTCTAGCCTTTACCACTCTGGTCTCTAAATCCTGTTGAGCTTCTGATTTCCTGATTCCTTCCTTCCCTTGAAGAATGGTTAAAAGTGTGAAATCATTGCATGATTGTAATTGATGTTTCTTGTAGCTTCTCATATCTTGGTTTTCCTTGATACACACCTGGGCCAAAATGTATTAAACTTGGGTGGTTAAAGCTTTTGCCCAGGGCTGCCCAAAGCGGGGGTGGGGGCAAGTGGGGCAATTTGAAGAGCCCCCCACTGCTGAAATGTTGCCAAAGACCCGCACTGCTGCTGGGTGAGTATAAGCACCGTAGCTCCCACGCTTTGCCCCAGACCTCCTGAATCCTCTGGGTGGCCCTGTTTGCGCCTACATAAATATCTAGGCACCTAAGCAAGTGGCAGGATTTCAGAGATGCTCTGCAACCACAGAGGGAGGTTTCTCAGTGGAAGCTGGGGGTGCTCAGCAGCTCTGAAAGTCTGCCCATTTTTATTTAAGTTCCTAAACATGAATTTAAGTGCCAAACTTTAAGCACCCAAACTTGAACATTTTGACCCTCACTCCTATGAGAGATGCATACCTGCAACAAGGTGACAGTAGAACCTTTGTCATTTCATAGTGCTAACCCTTGATATCTGGTTTGGTCTTCCTTATAGTGAACAGGCCTTTAGTGTTTTGACCAATCAGATATCAGGATAATGTACTGCAAAGCTGACATGCAGAAGTTTTAGCAGGGGTGACAGATTCTTCCTAAAAGTGGGGGGGGGGACAAGGCCCTGCCCCAGTCTCCTCTCTTCCCTCCTGAGGCCCACCCCTGGCCAGAGTAGATGGTGGGTCTGGGGCACCCCACAGCTGTCTGTGTGGCTCTTACCCTGACCCCAGCTCCTGCTTCTGGCCTGGGAGGCCAAAGTGTCACAGCTGGATTGGGGTAAGAGCTGCCTGAGAAGCTTTGAGGTGCTATAGGCCCTCCATATGCCCTATGTGGGAGACTCCGGGGATGAGGACATGGGCTGGAGGCTGCTCACAGGTCCCAATGCCAGGTAGGTGTAGGGTCATAGACTCATGAAATATCAGGGTTGCAAGGGACCTTAGGAGGTCATCTAGTCCAGCCCCCTGCTCAAAGCAGGACCAATCCTCAACTATTTTTTTTTGCCCCAGATCCTTAAATGGTCCCCTCAAGGATTGAACTCACAACCCTGAGTTTAGCAGACTAACGCTCAAACCACCAAGCTATCCCTGTCATAAACAGATAGCTAAGGGTTAATGTTCTTTTACCTGTAAAGGGTTAACACAGGGAACCTGAAACACCTGACCAGAGGACCAATCAGGAAACAAGACTTTTTCAAATCTGGGTGGAGGGAAGTTTTGGGTGTGAGTTCTTTGTCTTGTGTCTGTGCCCTCTCGGCTCTGAGAGTGATTTTCCTACCTCCAGGCTTTCTAATCTTCTGTTTCCAAGTTGTAAGTACAAAGATAGTAAGACAATAGGTTTATATTGTTTTTTTGTATTTACATGTGTGTAGTTGCTGGAGTGTTATGAATTGTATTCTTTTTGGATAAGGCTGTTTATTCACTTTTTTTTTCTTAAGCAATTGACCCTGTATATTTTCACCTTATACAGAGACTATTTTTAATGTATTTTTCTTTCTTTTTATAAAGCTTTTTTTTTTAAGACCTGTTGGAGTTTTTCTTTAGTGGGGACTCCAGGGAATTGAGTCTGCAGCTCACCAGGGAATTGGTGGGAGGAAGAAGTCAGGGGGAAAATCTCTTTGTGTTAGATTTACTAAGCCTGACTTTGCATACCCTCTGGGTAAGGGGGAAGAGAGATTAGCTCTCTCAGTACTTGTGTTTCCAGGACTGGAAGCAGGGAATCTCCTAGGGTCATCCAGGGAGGGAAACCTGGGAGGAAGTAACCAGGAAACAAGGGGCGGGGGTTATGTCCCTTTGTTGTAAGACTCAAGGCATCTGAGTCTGGGGGTCCCCCAGGGAAGGTTTTGGGGAGACCACAGTGAGCTAGGCACTGTATAAATCCCTGGCTGGTGGCAGCGTTATCAGGTCCAAGCTGGTAACTAAGCTTGGAGGTTTTCATGCTAACACCCATATTTTGGACGCTAAGGTCCAGATCTGGGAAAAAATGTTATGACAATTCCTCCCACCACCCCTGGCTCCCTGCAGCTGCCTGGGCTCCCCGAGCCAGGCTCTGGTTTCTGGCTTGGCTAGGGGGCAGGGTCTCAGGGGGAAGCAGAGGGGCAGGGGGCTGAGCCCATGGGGAAAAGTGGGAGGGCTATGGCTAGGCTTGCCAGGTGTCTGGTTTTCGACTGTAATGCCTGGTTGAAAAGGGACCCTGGCAGCTCCAGACAGCACCGCCGACCAGGCTGTTAAAAGTCTAATTGGCGGTGCAGCAGGGGGCCAGGGCTAAGGCAGGCTCCCTAACTGCCCTAGCTCTGTGTGGCTCCCGGAAGTGGCTGCCAGGTCCCTGTGGCCCCTAGGCACATCAGCAGTCGGGGACTGGGAGGTTCCACACACTGCCCCTGCCCCAAGTGCTGGCTCCACAGCTCCCATTGGCTGGGAACTGCGACCAATGGAAACTGCGGAGGGGCAAAGTGCCAAGAGGCCACAGGGACCTGGCAGCCACTTTCTCGGAGCTGTGGTAAGCAGCGCTGGTACCCCACACCCCTTCCCACATCTCAACCCATGCCCCAGCCTGGATTCCCCTCCCACACCCCAAACCCATCATCCCCAGCTCCATCCCAGAGCCCACACCCCCAGCCAGAATGCAGAATGTTGGTCCCGCAAGGATTCAGGTCCAGGACTTTGGAGCGGGGCCCAGAGCTGGAGTGCGGAGAAGCTCTGGAGCAGTAGAGCTGCAGGTTTTTGCCTGGAGCTGAAGCAGAGCCAGAGCACAGCTCCAAAACCCTGGGTAAAACAGAGCAGGGGATATACAATTTCCCCCCAAGGAGTTCAGCCACAAATTTAATTAACACATTATTTTTTTAATGAGCGTCATCAGCATGGAAGCTTATCCTCTGGAATGGTGGCTGAAGTATGAAGAAACATACAAATGTTTAGCATGCCTGGCAGATAAATACCTTGCAATGCCAGCTACAAAAGTGCCCTGCAATACCTATTCTCACTTCCCAGTGATATTGGCAAGAAGAAGAGGGCAGCATTATCTCCTGTAAATGTAAACAAACTTGTTTGTCTTAGCTATTGGCAGAACAAGAAGTAGGACTGAGAAGACCTGTAGGCTCTGAAGTTTTACATTTTTTTGTTTTGGAGTGGAGTTATGTAAAAAATAAAATCTACATTTGTAAATTGTACTTTCACGACAAAGAGATTGCACTAGAGTACTTGTATGAGGTGAATTGAAAAATACTATTAATTTGTTTATCATTTTACAGTGCAAATAAATATAGAAATAATATACACTTTGATTTCAATTACAACACAGAATACAATATATATGAAAATGTAGAAAGACATCCAAAATATTTAATTCATTTCAATTGGTATTCTATTGTTTAACAGTGTGATTAAAACTGCAATTAATTTTTTTGAGTTAATCATGTCAGTTAACTGGAATTAATCGACAGCCCTACTGTCTCCTGTGATCATTTAAGCTGGTAGTGTGAATTGTTGGTATTTGTTATGTGACATTTTCCATTTACAGATTAAACCCTCTGCCCTGTGTTGACCTTGTCACTGCACTGCACCGCACCACGCTACCATGTGTTAAGCAAGAAGTAAAACGTACAGTTAGATTAACTGTCAGCAAAGCATTTAGAAAAATTTAGCATGTATAATAGAAAGGAGAAGAGCTGAAGTCAACAGATGTGTCTCACAACTTCACACTATGCCTGACTGATGCAGAGTCATTAATAACAAGTCACACTTTAGCCCGTCTGTGTCCTGTTTCTTCTCTCTACTTTTAGAGACAATGAGGGACATTTTCACATGCAGTGTGTGCAACAGGAAACTGCTCTCACTTCTGCTATAGAAGAGTCTAAGCGCTAACAATGCAAGAGGTGGCCCTTTCATCAGGGCCGGCTTGGCTCCAGGCACCATCACAGGAAGCAGGTGCTTGGGGCGGCCAACGGTAAGGGGTGGCACATCCGGGTATTCAGTGGCAATTCAGTGGCAGATTCCTCAGTCCCTCTTGGAGCAAAGGACCCACCGACAAATTGCTGCCGAAGAATGAAGCGGCACAGTAGAGCTGCTGCTGAAGTGCCACTGATTGCGGCTTTATTTATTTTATTTTTTTCCCACTTCGCCGCTTGGGGTGGCAAAAAAGCTGGAGCCAGCTCTGCCTTTCATACACATGCTCTCTACAGTCTCTTTGGTGCACGGGCATTCTATGTAAGGGAGTGGTGCCATCTCTTGAAAGAGGATAGCACCACCTCCACAGTCTGATATTAGCCCCAGCCGCTCATAGTGTCGATGGGAAATGCATTTAAATGGAAAAAGAAGCTGAGGAATTCAGTGTAATCATGGCTATTACAATCACTACAGCAGTCCCCTCTGCTCTCTGTTATGTTATTAAATTCTCCTGAGGGGGGCAGTTTGGGATTGTGGGAAAGGCCGATTTGCTGAAGATTTCTGCTGAACTGATCAGCAGTGAAAGAGTTAGGAATGTTGAGGAATTGTAATTAGGCTTCAGAGACAACCCTCAATGAAGGTGTTAATGGCTACCATTGATCACAGATCTGTCTAAAGCTGATGCATGTACTAATCACTCTATATTCAGACTAAGGGCATGGCTACACTGGAAACTTCAAAGCGTTGTCACGGGAGCCCGCAGCAGCGCTTTGAAATGTGAGGGGATTAGCTCCGAGCACTGGGAGTGCGGCTCCCAGTGCTTGGAGCCTGTTTACACTAGTGCTTTAAAGCACTCAGACTTATTGCGCTCAGGGGGGTGATTTTTCACCCCTCTGAGCCAGCAAATTAGAGAGCTATAAAATGTAAGTGTAGACAAACTCTAAATAAAGGCACAACCACAGGCCTTTGTGTAGCGATAGAGGAAATGAAAAAGCTGCTGTCCGAGGCAATGGCCATCATGGCAAGACCTGAGCAGAAGATAAATCCACGTGACCCAAGGGATTTTCCTGGGAACTGATTGCAAACATAGGCTGCAAATATTGATCGGTTGCAGCTGTTTTTGTGTGGTGTGTTTCAGTGAGAGAAAACCGAGAGAAAGCTAGCAGACAAAGCGTGTCTGCACAACAGCAAAGAAAAACCTGCAGCTGGCCTGTGCCAGCCAGCTGAGACTCGCAGGGCTCTGGTAGTTTCATTGCTGTGTAGACTTCTGGGCTTGGTCTGGAGCCCGATCTCTGGCACCCTTCCACCACACAGGGTCTAGAGTCCAGGCTCAATTGTATTTGCATATCCATACCTGCTAAGCTCCCACACTAAGTGCCTTGATGCAGTAACCAATGAAGTCAATTGCAATGTTTACATTGGAATGGGCCATATGTTTGTAACAGGGCATTTCAGGAAAATCCAGTCAGTGTCCCATGCCGAGGCAGTATATAATAGAGAAGAGATTCTCAAACTGTGGTCTGTGGTCCATCAGTGGTCCATGAGCTGAATTCAGGTGGTCCGTGGATAGTTCCCTATAAAGTGTGCGCCTGGGCAGCCGCACAAGAGAGAATGAAGGGCCACCCACCTAATTAGTGAAGAGACACTGGCATGGGTCCACTTATTAGGTGCCTGGACCCTAGAGAAGATGTACATGCAAGGTGAGGTGGTGGCCTTGTGGGGAATAGGGGATAGATAGGAGGGGGAAGTGAAGTGAGAAGGGGGGGGGGCGGAATTTAGGATGTGCAGGGCTGCAGCAGTCAGAGAAAGAAGTGACTTTCCCCAGATCCAGGGCTGCGGCTGGTGGGGAGAAATGATCCTCCTTCCCAGCCTCATCTCTGTGGCTGCTGTTGGCAGGGGAGAGACCCCTCCACTCCCTTCCCAGCCCTGTTTGGGGGTTGCTGCGGTGGTGGAGAGAGGGAAATGCCCCCCTCCTTCCCAGCTCGGGGGCTGCTGTGGCAGGGGAGAGAGGGCACATCCATCGCATTAGAAAGGTAAGACTACTGATATTAAAATATGAGTTGTGTGCTTTTATTTTTAGAACAAAAAAAAGTTCATTATTATTAAGGGTTTTTTTATATAATGAATACAAAGCACTTTACAATAGTTAGCTAGTGGTACAAACAACATTTGGAAAGATCATTAAGTGGTCCTCCAAGACCCTTAGCAATTTTCAAGTGGTCCATGAAAAAAAGTTTGAGAACCACTGGAAGTGAGTAGCTGGAGCATAATGCTCTCTAGGATGTTCTGTTGCACAGAGAACTGTGAAGAAGAAGGAGCAGCCAAGCTGGATTAAACAGGAACAATTAGGGTCCCATCTGCACTGAATAAAACTGTGGTAAGTGAGTTACAGATATGTGCCAGCTTAGGCCACTGGCAAGGGTGGCACACAGCTGCAATGGTTACTAAACAAGTGATATGTGGACACCAAGGAACCAGTTCATTAACTCATTACTGACTCAGCATTCAGTGGTCCAGCATACAAAGAGAGAGAGCCAAGACAGTGCAACATTCAGGCTTTATTCCTTTCTCTACATGTACTTTCCTCTCTCATCAAGCACCTCCTGAAAGAAAAGTTCTCTAAATTCTTAGATGTTACTCTAGACATAAGCATACTATAGCGTTGTGACATACTTCCCTGGGATGCAAGCTGGAACTGGAGTACCACTGAGCCCTCTGTCTCACCACCCTATGCTATCTTTCACAATGTGATGCTGTGACAAGCTGCAGACCTCTCCAGGTCATGTACTCACACAAACATTCACAGACAGGGACACACCCACTTGTATTACATGAGTGCTTTCATCAGCTACCCATGAACCAACAATGGATGCTCCAGCCAACTCCCCCAGCTCCCGGGGACCCCAGAGCTATACCATCTTGCCCTGTTCAGAAGCCTAACCAGTGTAAGTTATGAACCAGTCCACCCCTCCCTCAGTATGGAGAGGAGAATGCACTAGCCCCTGTTGGTGAGCAGATTTCCCTTTGCATTTCAAGCAACACACTGGTGTAAGTAAAAATATAAAACAGATTTATTAACTACAGAAAGATAGATGTTAAGTGATTATAAGTAACTGCATATAGCTCAAAGTTGGTTACCTAAGAAATAAAACCAAATCACAATCTAAGTTCTATACACTAGACAGGATTTGAATCAAGCAGTGTCTCACCCTAGCGATACAAACAGTCCACCAATCTTCCATACACAGGCTAGAAATCCCTTTGGCCTACGACCACATTCCCAGTTGAGTCTTTGTACCTAAGGTGTTTCCAGGTGTTGAGTTGCAGGGGGAGTGAGGCAAAGTGGTGATGTCACTTCCCCCTTTTACAGCTTCTTCCATGTGAAGGGAATTGCATAGTCCCAAAAAAAGCCACCAGCACAGTTAGTGGAAAAGCACAGGCACAAGATGGAGTCCAGTGTCACATGAGCCAGTCACCTGCCCTTGCATACTTTGATGAGTCATAGCAGCCATTATTCATATACTGGCTAGAATGTTCACAGAAGAGTCCATCAGGTGGGGATAAGCTGCTTCCATGGCCTCTTGTGTTTCTTAATGGGCTTGTTACCTTGAATGGTTCATTCACAGTGTGCTGTCTAGACTGGATGTAAACTACTTTGTGGGTGTTACCCAGGAGCAAACACATTTGAAATACTGGTACATATTCAATATTAATAACTTTAGATACAATCACAGCACATACAACCCAACAGAATATAAATGTTCAACACATCAAGACTTTTAAAATGACACCTTACAAGGCATACTTTGTGCAAAACATATAATTATAACACCATGATGAATATGGGGTACTAGGATGTTGTTTTGGAGTACAGAATGTCACAAGTGCCCTCTATTGGGAAGCAATCCATTTTAATATATAGTGTGACAAGGCTTGCGTATGCAGCCAGTCCTCCTGCGGTGTTTCAGAAATCCAGCAGAGTTGCCTTTTTTTTACAGATCCACTTGTATGATGAATGACAGCTATCCGCATGAATCTCCTGCTTCTTGAAAGCAGCACAGCCCTCTCTACCTTTTCTGTCTTTCATGGTAAAACTAGGGGAAAAAATCTCAAAGGTAAGCTAATAACTTCCAAAATGGGGACAAGAAGGCCCCATTATGCTTTTGGATTTACAAGACCAAACCCTAAATCAGGAATTTTCAGATATCGGTTCCATTTTCTCCAAACCATCAAAGCTCAGATTTGTTTGGATACAGTTCCGATATTGGACCATCTGTACCTAACTTTTAACCTGGTTGAAGGAAGTAGTAAGTTTTTGAGACAGGTTTTGATTTAGTGTTTTGATACAGTTAGAGCACATCTCCTGATATTTAAATGGATACCAGGGATGCAAATAGTAAACAACAACCCCAAATGCCCTGCAGAAAATATGCAGGAGTCCTACTTTCTACAGATAACATTAGAAATAGGAGAATTAGCAAGAACTATGTCAAACCACTAATTCCAAACCCATTAGGTAAGACACACCCCAGAGACTGGAAATACTGAACTTTCATTGTGGGGAAGGTGGGGCTAATCCTTCTGCTGTAGGGATTTCAAGGTCTATATGTTAGTAACATTTCCATGAGATGGACATGAAGGAGTGAGCCCAATCTCCATTCACCCAAAATACACAAGTATAAGAAACAATCAAGGAGCCTGAGCCATGGTATGGGCTCAAATTTCAAGACTCTCCACTAATTTTGGGTATGGGCCTGATTTTCCTTTCACATTGATTTTATACTACACTGACTTCAGTGTAGTGATTTACATCAGTGTGAGAGGAGCATCAGGAATCTATTGTCTGATGGCCCCCCTCCAATAAAAGAATACACTGGTGTCTCTCTGAGGGTCAGATTCCGAATAGTACCCTGCTCCCCAGGTATCCAGATTGATTTCAATGGGGATGCTTGTGGAGTAAGGTGCTATGTAATATTATACAAGAAAGGGAATCAGAGTCTGGCCCTAAAGTAGTAGCACCAAAGGCTTGATGGATGCCTACTGACAGAATCCCTCTTACCTCCCCGTACCCCCCGTTCCCATCCCCTCAACCAGCATATTTTGACCAAACATTGACATTTTCAGTCCTTCAGACTGGAATGAAGCTGCTGCCAGATTGCAGAGAAAACATGGAAGTTTCAGCCAGAGTGAGCAAATCACGGAGACACTGCTTGGAGCAAGTTAAGTGCTTAGGATTCCTTTAGCAAAGATGAGTCAACAGTCCTCCTTGAAAATCTCCATTTGCTCTCAGCAAGACCAGGAATATTTCCCACCACCAGTATTAAGGCTTCTTCTGCTTTCCTGTCACACACACAAGTGATATCTCTGCCCACAAACCAACCCTTGCTCCTACTAGAGCACCAGAAGTTTGTCTGAGCTGCTGTAACCCAGGATGCAGCTTGTACAATTTCCTATAATCTTGTCATGCCTGCTCACCATTTTGTTACGTTAGCTGCAGTTCAGTACATACACGGTTATACCATATCCTTCAAATAAAGCATGAACAGATTTTACAGAAAAGAGGAAGAGTGAGAGAGGGATTTAATGTTTTACTGAGAAATGTTTTACAGAGAAGAGAACAGAGACAGTAGTTGAGTGTGATTGTAATTCGGTATGTAAACTGTGAAGCTGAGTACAGGAAAGACACAGAAAATGGTAGGGGTAATGGTAAAGGAGGGCTGTGAAGAAAGCTTCAAAATGTGACTCCAGTGCACCCTGCAGGCTCAAAAAGCAGAAAGCAAATAAAAAGTACACCGCATCTATTATTTTTACATAATCTCATGATTTTAAAGCCAATCTCATGATATTTGGTGAGCCTGACTCATGATTTTTGAACATTTGGGATTGGCAATACCGTGAGTGGGGGCGAGTGTTGCAGTAATGAGGAAAGAGTTAGAAGGATGCTGGTCAGTGGCAGACAGTAAATGGGGTAAGTGTAAGTGTCTGGAGGCATTTGTGGGGGGATGGGAAAGTAAGTGTTACAGTGAGAGGAAATCTGAGGGAGGCAGCTATGTGGAGTGGGAAAAATCGGTAGGGTTTAATTTGAATCAGAGGCTAATACTGACCGAAAAGGATATATCAAAATGGTAATAGAGGGCATGTAGTGCTCTTTCTACCTGGGATATACAATGTGACCAGGGAAAAGTGAGTATCCACTCTGTAGGATTTTGGCACTTTTCAAGCAAACATATATGAAGTTCAGCCTGCCTCAGCACTGAAGAGCCTTCTCAGGTAGCTGGGTAAAGGGAATGATGCAATGAGAGCAGCAAATTGTGCACTAGGACTGGGCAAACTAATTGCTTCATAACTAATTTAACTTCAAGAAGAAAAACAACACTGACCTGTATCTTTGTAATTTGGTGTCATCAAGCCACATCCATCCTCCTTCTTTGAAATTTAATCCAATCCAGCGAAAACTAGCATCTTCATATTGGGTACTGAAAAATCCCTGTGGGTGAGATGATAACCTGAATGTGTAAGTCTCTTGCTGAAATCCAGGAGTGTGGTGTCTGTTTTGCTCCTCTTTGAAGAATAGGGCAATGCTTCAGTACTCACCATTTCTGCCTCACTTTCAAAAATCAGGAGGCTGGATTTCCTGGCTGCACAATAATCTTTGCTGGCCTGCCAGATTTTCTTCTCCTCTGAGAAGTAGTAACACTTTCCTCTGTGCAGCAACCACTTAGGGGGGCAGAGCCCACACTCTGTTCCTGCAAGGGAATTAACGTATTTTTTGTCCTTTTACTATTCTTTACATCAATACATTTTTTAAAGTTTATATCTGTGAAAATTCTCAATATTATGGGCTTTTCACACAAATGCAATAGAAAGCTTTGCTGTTCTGTAGTTAAGAAAGGAAACTGAGCATCAGGATAGCTAGATGCCGATCTGAACTCTGCTAGTAACTTGCTATAACCTGGGGGAAGTCACATAGGCCCACCGTTTCAAAAATTTGAATGCCCAGCCAGAGGCTTTTAGGAGCTACTTTTCAGAGGTGCTGAGTATCCACAGCACACATTCACTTCAGCTGGAGTTGTGGCTACTTATAACCTCTTAAATTCAGGTCTACAATGTCTTCAGTTGGGCACCCAAAATTAGTGGAGTCTTGAAATTTGAGCCTATTGATCTACACCTCATTTTACCCATCTGTAAAATTATTATAACATTTTGCTGTCTTGCAGAGGTGTTGTGGAGCTTAGGTAATATTTGTTAAGCCCTTTGAGATCCTTGAATGAAACTTGCCTTATACTTTGGACATGCCTTATACCTTGGTATTAAAAGACAATTTTCCATTTTTGTAGTGCCCAGAAAAAATGCACCTGTTTTTGCACCCACAACTACAGTGGCAAATCCAACAATTTAGAGGACTAAATAACTGAGCTGCAACTACATTTTTGTTTGGATTTGTAGGCTCAACTGACTATGGGACCGAAAAAATGCAGGCACAGTTTTTGTGGGTCAGATTATACCTGCAAAAAACCCACTTAGTATTGTATTGCCTTTCACTGGTATGTCTCTACAAAGCTACATACTTAACACCTCAGGCATTCAGCCTCTGGAACACCAAGGCCCACACTAGACTGGCAGCTTTTCCAGGCGTTTGAGAACTGCATCATATTTAGGTACCATTTACCCTTTTAAAAAAAAATAAATGCACACCACTATAATATACTCACATAAAGGACTTTTCCTTGCCAGATTCATAGAAATTACTGCTTGTTTGGGTTCACCACCAGTAGAAACCTGCATTTGATCAGTTTTATGCTCTCCCTTAATTTACAATGTGGATGTAGCCATAGCCTATAGGCTGAATATTAGGATTACACTGCTCCTGAGGGCTGCATAGTGAGCAACCTTCTGCTACATTGCCTGCCCCTGCTCCCACTAAAATCAAAGGGAGTCTTGCTGTTGACTTCAACTGGAGCATGATGGAACCCTGAGATATGACTAACAAACATCTCCTTGCAGAAATAGTTTATCTCCTCACCCTGTTTATTTCCACACAGATTCTCTTTCAGTCTGCTCAGTACCAAGGAGTGAGCTCCACGGGTATCTTCCACTGAAGTGTGGTTTGTGTTATGCCTTAGTGATGCCTCTGTCTTCATAGCCTTTTCACAACACTCTCTCAAGGCTTTCACGCAAAAAGGAGAGAAATTGATGGTTAATATGGACTTCAGTTACATAAAATGAGGGGAAAGATGGTTTGCAGCTAAGGCACTGTGCTAGGACATAAGAGATCTAGGTTCCCAGCTCTCCCTCAGCCTTCCATTGTGACTTTAGATGAGGCATTTATATTCTCTGTCTGTAAAATAGGGGTAATGATACTTCCCTTACCTGACAGGTAGGGGTGAGGATTGATTCATTACTGTTGGTGCGGCACTTGTGTATTACTGTAATAGGAGCATGCATTGCCTATGATAGTAAGGGGAATGGACTCAATGACCCAAGAGGTCCTGCCCAGTCAGGGCCAGCTCCAGGCACCAGTGGAGGAAGCACATGTCTGGGATAGCACATGGTGAGAGGTTGCAGTCTGAGCAGTTTGTTGTTGATTTGGCTTGGGGCAGCAAAAATGGTAGAGCAGACCCTGTGCTCAGTCCTATGTTTTTATAAGTAAACAGATAAAATCTTGGTAGATAAGGCCCAGAATGGACAGGTTAGCTCTGCACCATTTCATTATGGCAACTTTGGTCACTGGGGAAAAACTAGATATTGATAATCTGATTCTTCTTACTACACCTGTGAAACTCCACTGACTTCACTGGAGTTACTCCTGATATACAGCAAGGTATGGGCGAGGAGAATCAGGCCCATAGAACGAATTGCCCTTCACCCTTCTCAACCTCAGATCAAAGTGATATCAGATTAATCAGTCATTTGAAATTTCCCATCACAAAACCAAAATGTCAATGGCAATACAGTACAGAACTAACACTTACTGACTACTAAGCCATTTGAGCAGTGTCACTCACCTTGCAGAGCTAAGGCGATTGCAACTGCCTGCAGCAGTGCCTTAGTCCCTAGAACTAGAGCAGCAATGCACCAGCCTGGCTGCTGACAGCAGGGACCTGGCAATAAGAAATGAAAGAGTTTGGTTTCAGCAGAGAGAAGCTGCTGTACATTAGCTCTGTTACGATAAGTGTCAGTAGCTGGGTAGTTTAGATCTGAATAGAGGTGAGAGGAGTCCGTAGGTAAAAAGATGTCTACAAACCAGGCTAAAAGGTCCCTTTTGGACCCTGATACATTGTTAGAGGTGCTGTCATTCAGAGAAGACAGAGTAAATTTTTTGTTAAGCGACAAGCAGATTGGAGGTTGGGGTTCTGTTCTTCAAAGATGTTAAATTATGTGCCTTTCTGCCCAGGTCCACTGGAAGTACGGTATTGTCTTGTAAGAAACTGTGTTCTTTTGCAGCGTGAGAAGACTAGCACCTTTCTTCCCAACTCTGATGAACTGGCAAGGTGGAAGTTCAAGATCACATACAACTTTGAGAAAAAAGTTAGGGGATAACTGATGGGAGAAGAAGGATGATCTCATAGCTAATATGTTGGGAAGGGATTTGGGAGATGGGAATTCTATTCATGTCGCTGCCACAGGCTTTCTGTGTGACCTTGGGCAAATCATTTAATATTTTCTGCTTTCTGGGAGCGTTGTGAGGATTAATTCACTATGCCAGATCTTCAGCTGTTGTAAGTTAGTGGAGCTGACATTGAAGCCACATTGATTTATATCAGCTGAGGATCAGGCCCTTATTAGGCTGTATGGCCCAGATCTTCAGATGTATTTAGGTGCCTATCTCCAATTGCTTACAGTTGGAGTTAGACACCTAGATACCTTTGAGAATCTGGGCCTATGTCTTCTCTCTCAACTTTATGCAGATCTAAGGTATAGAAGCAAACACCAAGAATAGTTTAGATAATACTGGTCTGCACAGAAATATATTGTTTACACTTGAAATTGAACTTGTCCCATAGAAGTCTATTTAAAAAAAAACAACAAAGCTATTTCCACTAGGACCTATATTTCCCTTTGAATTTCATATTCAGCAGCTTGAGATTTGACACCTGACAGTGATCTCACTTGCACCAGTGTATCTAGACTGGCTTCAGTGAAATTACTCCTGGATTATGCTGGTGAGATCAGAATCAGACAGCAGAGTGCCTCACCTATGGTTTCTACTGCATCAGCATCTAGCAACACTAAACAAAACTTTTATTAAGCTACAGCCACATTCTCCCCCTCACCCTCCTTTTATCTCTTACCCAGAGTGGAAAGTCTGATTCTGTGCAGAGAAAGATAAGAGAGGAGAGAGACAGATAGCACAGGAAATAAACTCCATATCTGTATTTTATATCAAACACACAGGAGTCTTAATCCTACCTGTGTAGGAGCTTCGTTTCCTTTCTTTGAATTGTGGGGTTCTGTAACCACAACCAGCCTCATCCTCCATCTCAAGGTCCCTAGAGCATAAGCTTTACAGCCAGGCAACTGCCAACGGCAAGTGTGTACAGGAAGGGAGCAGGGGCAGGTCTCTCGAGAACTTCTGGGGGAAACTACACAGCAGATTGGTTATGATCATTTCCTTGTGACTACTGCCTTGCCTCGGGATCATAGGTGCCTCCTACCAGGCACAGTCATTCAAGACTCCTCAGGCTGAGTTCACACTAGCAAGCATGTGAATAGTCTCATTGAATCTCTACAGGATTATTCATATGCTTAAAATGAAGGATGTGCTGAAGAGTTTTGCTGAAAAGGGATGTGATAGTTTACATGTGCTTGAGTTCTTTATTGAATTGGGGCCCAAAAGATGATTTCATAAATATGTCATCTTGTTCCTACTGTGCATATCTCTGACCTTCCCCTAGAGTCACAGCAGGAAGTGGATCAGGCACAATACAAGATCCTGAGTTGAATTGTGGGGAAGGCATCCAATCAGAATGGATGTTCTCTCCAGGCAGGGGTGAAATATGCATAAGGGTTGGAATTTTCTGAGTCATCCCCAGTCTGCAACAGAGGCCAAAGCTGTGCCAGAGGATATGAAATCCCAAACTGCAGTTATGGCCACTGGTGGGGCTGGGGGATTGGGCCCTATGCACTGGGAACATACACTCTCGGGGTTATACCTGCACCTTTGTGGTAAGGACACCAATGCCACTGATTCCCCGTCCTGTGACAGGCCCTCCTGGACTTCTCTATGCAAGTGGCAGCAGCAGAGGTGGGAGACTGATCCCAGCAATGTCCTTGTTCATATGCCACATGTTCCCTGTCACATCCTGCATATGAATATGACTGTTGTCCAACAGGTATGTCAAAGTGGGTGGGTGTATACACTTGTACATGGCTCCAGGAAACTCCAAACAGGGATATACATGCTGGATTATCCCCATGGCCCCATATCTTGTGACTCCTGCTTGGGCATTCAATTGGACTTTGCTCCATTTCTGGATCTCAGACTTTAAAGCTAGATGGGACCATCATGACCATTTAATCTGACCTCCTGCACATCACAGGCCACAGAACCTCACCCACCCACTCACTCCTGCAATAGGCCCATAACCTCTGACTGAGTTACTGATGTCCTCAAATCATGTTTTAAAGACTTCAAGTTACAGAAAATCTACCATTTACTCTAGTACAATCCAGCACATGACCCCTGTCTCATGTTAAAGAGGAAGGTGAAATCTCTTCCGCCACCCCAGGTCTCTGCCAATCTGATCAGGTGGAAAATTCCTTCCTGACCCCAAATATGATGATCAGTTAGACCCTGAACATGTGGTTGAGACCCACCAGCCAAACACCCTGGGAAAGAATTCTCTGTAGCAACTCAGAGCTTTGTGTGTTTTGTGAGGGTCTTGTGAGTCTTCTCTTCCTGTTTCTGTTTCCTTTCTCCATCCTGACTGGGGTTGGGTTGGCTCAGAAGTGAGCTCTGAGGATGTTTCTGGTGCTGTGTTCAGCAGCAATGACCAGGTTCTGAGTGACTGCTCTTTGTCTCTGGCTAGTTCATGTACCATGGCTGGTGAAATGAATATTTGCATAGCAACTGGTTCGGGGGTGGGCAGTAACAGGTACAATTTGAAGCTGAGTAGAACAACTGAAACTGGGGAACCCCTTAATAATGCCACTGTGGGGTCCCCCTCCTCCCTGCCCTTCCCCACAGGCACCATGTTGAGCCAAAGTAGATGACTTGCACTCCAGTCACACTTTGTAGTCTTGATGCTCAGCTTGTACTTTCTCATTATGCCTGTTTCTTGAGGGTCCAAGACCTGAATTAAAAGCTCAGACGTTTGGAAAATGTCATTCTGAATCTGTAGGGATCATGAGACATGAAACAGGTCTCCAGGACATGTAACATCCACTCTCTTTAGGGACAAAAGGGTTCCAATTTATATGTAACAGGGTCTGAATGAGCTCTCCCTTGACAGCTAGTGATGACCTGGGGAGGGGAAACGACTTCAGGAGCAGACTGTATTTACATGAACACACCTACTCTGCCTAGACAGAGCTGTGTTGCCAAAGTGATCCATTTTGGCTGGTGTTGGGTTACAAATCACTTTAGTATTGAATGCAGGGGAAATGATTATATTGTTGTCCTTATTGCTTGAGCAAAGAGCAGCGGAACTGTGTTTAGCCTGCCCTAATTGAGGAGGTTACCCTCAACTGAACTTCACTTGCTAAGCAGGGGGTAAGGGGCTAAAACCTAGTGAAAAGGAGAGAGAGGGTGGGGGTAGGTGTTCCTATCAGGTGGTGTGGACTCTATCTGAGCGTAGGTGACAGACAGCAAATGTGAAAAATCTGGACAGGGGTGGGGAGCTAATAGGAGCCCATATAAGCGAAAGATCCAAAAATCGGGACTGTCCCTATAAAATTGGGACATCTGATCACCCTACTAAGAGTCTTGGATGCTATTCAACAACCCCTCCCCTGCCCCCATTTAAAGACAGAGCTGATTAGACTAAAATGTGATTTTTTTTTTCTGAATCATTCATACATCATCAACATGTTGCTTAGGATGCAAATAAGGTTCCATAATCCCTACCTGTCCTGGGAAAATACATAAAAGAGACTAGAGAGGTAAAAGTAGACCGAGCTGAATGTCCTTTGGTTTTGTCATAGAATTCAATGTACAGTTGTAGAACAAGGCTCTAACAAGACCCTTTGTAAGGAAGAAAATACTTCTCAGGACATAATCTATCACCCCAAGGGCCAGAGCCTGTGTGTAGGGAGACAACTGACTGCTTGATTGTGGAATATGACATAGAGAAGGGAAATGTGGTTATATAAGCACACATTGACTTTTTACAATGGATAGAGAAGGCCTGAGTGAATTTAAGAAAAAATCAGCTTAGTGGCAACTAGAGAGAGAATGATCTGAGGAATGGGAAGAGCTGCTGTTGCTTTCCCATCCTGACGCAAGACTCCTTTTACTGAAGGGCTGGAGAGACCACACGTTTCTGAGCAGTAACACGCCGATATAGAACACTAACATCTGACTCTATGGACCTGATTCTCTGTGGCCTGGCACCATCCGTAGTCATATCCCCCTAAACAAAGCAAGTGCAAAGTGAATGGAAAATACTGAAATAGTTTGGAGAACTCATCAGATTCTGACATCACAGGCACCATGGAAGGGAATGTGGGCAGTTCAAAATAGATGGGATTTTTATTCAGATTGTTAAAATCTCTGGGCCTGATTCCGCACTGCATCACTCCAGTTTTTTACCAGTCTCACTCCCCTGACATTGCCCCATGTCACAGTCTGGTCTTTGTACAATTGAAATTGGTTTGAATTAATCAGCTATACCAGGCACATTTCACAGGCAGTGACAGGAAAGAGTGTGATCACATATAGAAGTTTTCTCCACTTCCTGCAGTGACAGTTACTGGCCAAAGCATTAAAGTTTGCTAAAACCACAGTGCTGTTTACTGACTGCTCATGCCAGATTATGTCAGCAAAGAACTACTCAGAAAAGACATTTTTCTCATAATCTCTCATGAATGTGGGCAAGAAGGCTGAAGTGTAAATGTTATAGATAGAAGAAAGACTTTTTCAAGAAGGCTGGAGGGAGGGACTAATTGAGAAGAGGATAGTAAGAAAGCGTGAATGTTACTGGGTGGAGAAACTGAAGGGGGGCAGTAATGCAGGCAGGAAAGAAAAAGGTAAGGAAACCAGTAAAGACCTGATCCAAAGCCCACTGAGGCCAATGGGACTCTTCCACTGCCTTCAGTGCACTTTGAAAGAGCCCTAACGAGAAGGATTGGTATGTTCACATTGTGAGGGTGTTTATACTGAAGCTGACCACCTGTGTGATGATCTAGTTCAGTGGTCCTCAACGTGGTGCCCGTGAACGTCATGACGCCCGCAGGGGCATTTATTTGTGCCCGCCTAGTGCCCAGTAGGGGAAAGAAGCCATGGCCCCATACCTGACGGGGACAGAGAACTCAGGCTGCAGGCGCAGTGTTCTCTGTTCTCGGCAGGTGTGGGGCCTGCCTAGTGCCCAGGAGGGGAGAGAAGCTGCGGCCCCACGCCTCCCAGGGATAGAGAACTCCGGGGCTGTAGGCTGCGAGTGCCAGTGCTCTCGGTTCCCAGCAGGAGCAGGACCCGCCTAGTGTCCAACAGAGGAGAGAATCCAGGGCTCCACGCCTGCTAGGGACAGAGTACTCTGGGGCTGCAGGCACCAGTGTTTTCTTTCCTCCCTGCTTTTCTCCGGCTTCTCTCTTGATTCATATATTATGTAATATTAAATATGATTTTTTTGTAGTATTTAATGTACAAATACAAAATAAGTCTTGAAAAATTGTTGGTGCCCACCACACTCTTCTGAAAACATGAATGTGCTACTGGCCACAAAAAGGCTGGGGACTCCTGATCTAGTTGATTGTCCTTGTAGATGAAACAGCCAAGAGTTTCTCTGCCACTGAGGCAAAAATTACCAATGAAACCTTGCAAAAGTACCATTCTGGTGTGCTGTATGTTGGGGTAAATGTAAAATTTGTGCCAGGATCATTCAAACACTGTCAGAAACAAGTAAAGCCATCTTTCTAGTCAAGCTATTGAAAAGCCTGAGTGTTGACATCTGCATTTTATCTGAAGTGTGATGGTCAGGGAAAAGAAAGTTGAGCACTGTACATTTTTGTTCTCAGGCTACAAGGGGTGGCTGTTGTACTTTCCCCCAATGACCGATGGTGTAGACATGGGCAGTTGGGGTCACCATCTCTGGGGCGGCTGGAAACCCGGCCCCCGCACCACACAAGTCCAGCGAGTCAGCGAATTAGCCTGGTGGGGCAGAAAACAGCAGGGGTCAAGCAAATAGTTCAGTACTAAGCCCAGATCCTGGGTCAGGGCGGGGCAGCAAACAAACAGTTCAAGAGCAAAACCCAGACTCCTGGTCCTGAGAGTCGGGGCGAGGGGGAGACTACCACATGTGAGCAGGGTGGCAGGGGGGACACAGGCCCACCCACTCCTCTGCGTCCCAGCCTGGGGCCCTAACAGCAGCAGGCAGTTTGCTGCTGTGTCAGTGGGAATCCTAGCTGCAACACACTGACATCGGCTCTGGGTGTGCTGCAGCCAGACTAGGGTCTGCTGCCCCTGGGCTACTTCCAACCTCCCCCTCTACCAGTACCTGCATCTCAGCAGCGTCTTCCATGGCATCTAGCACCATGGGCTCTTCAGGATACTCAGCGAGCAGTAAGCTGAGCAGCTCCTCTGGGTCACTTCTCACCAGTAGGTTTACTGGCTCTTCCGGCATCTGGTTGGCGTCCAGCCTCCGTGGGTATGGCCAGTCCTCGGGTCAGTCACAGGCGGCAGGAGTCTCCCCAGCGAGATCTAGGGCACCAGCATCCGGCCTCTCCAGTGGCCAGCCAGCTTTTGAGCCCTGGGGTGTGGCTTTTATTCTTCCTGACCTGCGCCTTGACCTCTGGGAGGCAGGCGCAGGCTCCAGTGACTCCGCCCACTATGGCATCCAGAGGGGTTCGTCCCTCTCTGGGGCAGCTGGGAGCCAGGCCGCCTCACTACAGATGGGTACTGCAGGTTGGTAAGTGATTAATGAGTCACTTAGCAGCATCTGACCAGGGGCGGCTCTAGGTATTTTGCAGCCCCAAGCACAGCAGGCAGGCTGCCTTTGGCGGCTTGCCTGAGGGAGGTCCATGGTCCCACGGATTCGGTGTCAGCCTGTGGGAGGTCTGCCGAAGCCGTGGGACCAGCGGACCCTCCGCAGGCATGCCACCGAAGGCAACCTGCCTGCCGCCCAGGCGACCAGCAGAGCGCCCCCCACGGCTTGCTGCCCCAGGCACGTGCTTGGGGTGCTGGTGCCTGGATCAGCCCCTGCATCTGACTTCTTACCAGCTCTGGACATTTTACCACCATCACAGTATATGGTACCACCAACACCAAAGCCAATGATGTGGCTCAAAATGATTTTTATCAGCAACTGCAGTTATTCCTCAATGAAACTCCAAGAAGATATGTCATCATGAGAGATGTCATCATGATCCTGAGTGACTTTAATGTGCAGGAAATAAAAGATAATGACACTTGGGTGAGTACTCTCAGGAAGTTTGATATTGTGCAGAAGAACAGGAACAGACAGTGACTGCTGAAATTTGCAGCTGCCAATGACATGGTGACCATTGACTTGCTCTTCTGTCATCCAAGGTTTCACAAACTGACCTGGTACAGCCCAGATGGTTTCACTGTGACTTTTACTGATCATGTCCTCAATAACAATCATTGGTAGTCAATGGTCACTGATGTACACATTCACAGAGGTGCTCCACTTGACGCTACCCATCAACTTCTACTGACAAAACTGCTCCTTCATCTTTGAAGACAGACAGTTAATGGGCCAAAATTAGTCCAATTCAACCAAAAGCTCTTATTACATTCAAGTTATCAGATGGCTTTCTGTTCTGACCTGTGTAAGGCCACTGAAACATTACAGACTGAAGTCTCACATCATCTGCCCGCAGTGCTGACTGCTGCCAGCTTGGTGCTGTGGCCTTAGCCCTTCAAACATCAACCATGGATCAGTGAAGAGATGTTTACAGCAGTTGGAACTAAGAAAAAAAATTAGGCAACAATTCCAAAAACACGTGTCCAGAGGCACGTTTGTTGAGAGCAAAGGGCTCAATGGATTTGACTTCAGAATGTTGTCAAGTCATTGAAAAAAGATACGGAATCCTGGTGGTTGACTCAAGCAGCCAGTTCAGAACAGGCTGCTGCCAGGCACAATCTCTGAACCATCTACTCAACTTTGTGGTGTTTGCGAGGGAAGGTGGCACAAGCTTGTCCAGTAAAGCATCAGAATAGTAGCATCAGCCATAGTCTGCAGGATCAGTTGCGTCGAAGAGAAAATCATTTCAAGATGCTTGTCAACTGAAAAGGGGCAATCAGTTACAGTAGAGCCATCTTCCTTCAACCAAGAAGAGATCCGGATTGCAGTCCATAAGCTGAAGTCTAGGAAGGAACCAGAGGTTTACAACATCACCCCAAAGTGGCTGAAAACAGGTGAGAGTATTATTGTACCATGACTGCATAGGCTCTTCCAGACTATCTGACACACCAGTATCCTTCCTGATGTTTGGAAGAAGAGAATTATTCTGACTCTGTTCAAAAAAGGCTATAAGGCTGAATGTAGCAACTATAGGGGTATTACACTGTTGTCAATCCCAGTGAAGTCTTTGCTTCTGTGTAAACATGCTCTAAGCTGACAGGAGAGAGCTCTCCCATTGGTTTAATAATTCCACCTCCTCAAGAGGCAATAGCTATGTCAGCAAGAGAGCTACCCCCATAGTGCAGTCTACATGGAGGTTTAAGGTCAGTATAACTGCATCGCTTGGGGGGGGGGGGCGGTGAATTTTTCACACACCCCCCCGAGCGATGTAGTTATACCAAAGTAAATGTGCAGTGTCCACCTGGCCTACAGGGTGCAGATGTGCTACTGAACTGCTGCAGCTTTTCACATGTAGACAAGTCCTTAGAAACACACAGTTGACAGTGGCCATTTGCTTCATGCTAGCCTAAGGTAAGCATAGTTCAAGTTTTGGCCATCATTTTTCAATGGAATTCTGGAAAGGGTGAAAATATGGGAATAAAGCTGACTCCATTGTGAAGATGGCATTTAAATTAAGTAACAGGACCACCTATAGTGTCTGTCCCCGTTCCATATATATGTGCATACAGACACATCCTACCTCACCCCAAATCAAAACTAACCAGCAAGTACCACTTCCTCAACTCTGCTTTGGGAGATTTGATTTTTTTCTCTAGGTTTGATCAGCCAGATGTGCCAACATCCTCCACACCTGCCAGCCACAGCTGAAATAGCTTATATACCACTCCCATCTCTTTGTTCTGTTGGTTAGTCCAAGCCAGTAATACCTATCTGTAAGAGTTGATCATCATCATCATCATCATGATGTTCTTATTAAGCCTTTGGCGTTTAAGGTAGTGACAAAGTGCCATTACTCCTGTCTGTTTCTGTCAAGTCTTTCAATGGTTCCCCAGCTCTGCCCCAGGTTTTTCAGCTTGGCATTCACAGCTCTTCACCATGTGGTTTTTGGGCAGCCTCATTTTCACTTCCCTTCAGATGTCCATTTTATTGCTACTCTGGTGATGGAATCAGTTTCCATCCGAAGCACATGATCGATCCATCTCTAATGTCTCCTGGCAATGATGATGCTCAGATCCTCTTGGCTGCACTGTGTCAATAGATCTTGGTTTGAAATTGTTCTGGGCCAAAAGATAAGAAGGATTTTTCTGAGGCAGGTTGTATGGAATGAAGACAGTTTGGACATGTCATACTTTCTCACTCCCCAGCATTCTGCACTATAAAGTAGTGTTGAAAGTATGCAGCTCTGGTAAATCTTGAATTTGGGTTTGGTGTTGTACTTCAATGATTTCCAGCCTGTATTTAAGCTCCTGAAGGTTTCCTGTCTTTATTGATTTTGTTCCGGATGTCCTGGCTTGTTCCACTGTCCTGGCTGATGGTGCTGCCCAAGTATGTGAATGTTTCTACATTAGTGAGAACATAATTCTCTAACCGTACTGGTGATGGTGAGGCAATATTAAAGGTCATGATATCTGTCTTCTGTGGTTGATTTTCAGTCCAATTTGCTGGCTGAATGTGTTGAGTTGTTTTTTCTTGTATATGGTGTTGGATATGTGATAGGAGAGCGATCATCCGCAAAGTCTAGGTCTTCAAGGGATGAGAAGAGTGTCCATTTAATGCTTCTTGGTATGTCTTCAGTAGTACGCCGCATTATCCAGTCAGTGGCAATGTTGAAGAGGATTGTAGACATGACACACCCCTGAGGTACTCTTGTTTTGACTTCAGAACTGAGCACACTGTGATCAACACTGCATGTAAAGTTGAAATAGAAGCTTTTGATGATGTTGGTTATACAGAAAGGAATTCCATATGTCCACAGAATGCACCATAGGCTGGTCCTGTGAATGCTATTAAAAGCCTTCTCCAGCATCTACAGGAAGACTAAACTTTTTCACAGTCCATTGTCTCTGCCAATGGCCCATTAGCCCTGTTTGGCTTTTCCATTATTGTACCTGAAGCGCTGGTTGGGGGTGACACCCAAAATAATCCATTTGAAATATAGATACATAGTTAATATTCCTAACTTCAGATACAGAAATGATACATGCACACAAATTGGATAACCACATTCAGTAAATCATAACCTTTCCAATGATACCTTACAAGACCCATGTTGCATAAAGTACATCTCAGTTATGTTATATTCATATCATAAACATATTTTCATAAAGAATATGGAGTGAAATGTCACGCTCGCGTTTTGTGTGTACTTTGCACTGGCGTAAGTAACCCACATAAGGTGCAGGGCAACATTATAGTGGGTCCCATGTTTCTAGTCTTCCTGGTTTTGAAGCCTTGAGAAAGTGAACCAGGTATAATTAAGGTTCTCTCCTCAACAATGAGGGATGAATGGAAACAATTACTTTTTAAAACAAATGCTTTTATTCTGGAGCATCCCTGGGGTGACAAATATGTTTGCTAAAAATATATCTCATTGGATCATGGCAAAATTAGAATGATTGTAATTAACACTGTTAATGAATCAAAAATTAACACATTTACATTTAAAGTAAGCTTAAAGTAGCCTATTAAGTTTTAGAATACTCTAAGGGACTCAGTTCTCAGATTTGGTCCAAAGCTTTTTGTTTTGTTTTGAGGCAATATATTTTGAGGAGAGTCTCTCCTCTTCAATCTTAAAGCATTTACCTCTCAGACTCAACATGATTTACACCAAGATGATTGTAGCCAAGATGACTGTAACTATAGCCACACAGGCTAGATCTTTCCAGATCCAGATGTTTGAACATAGATCTGATTCCAAGAAGTGTTACATAGCTGTGCATACACATTACATGGAAAATAAAGGTACATTGATATTTCTGCTTCTAGGCTAAAGACCTTTATGGAAAAATAAAAACGAATACTTAGAGGGACAATTTGAAAGCAAGCTGGTTTCATGGTGTTAAGGGATCTATTTACCCCACATCGTCCTTCTCCCCACCACACTTGCTGCAATAGCTCTACAGAAGGGTCAGTCTTTCCAAAGGAAGGAAGATATCATACATCTTTTGTGTGTGGCTTCATAGATTCTAGCTAGCCTTGTTTCATTTTTAATTTCACATATTTGCAAGTTTCATAGGAATCAAGATGTTTTAGAGATTTGAGGTGAATCTTAAGCCCCAGTGAAGTGAATTTCCATTGGCTTCAGTGGGGCCAGGATTTCATCAATGGAATTTACAACATTGATGCTTCTCACATTCTTAAGGGATTTTGTTGTTTGGTTGTTGTTGTTTTTATTATTTTTGAAATATCTTTAAAATGGTGTGGGCTAGAATCTCTAGAGTTGCTTAACACAGCTGTCCTCCATGAGAAGTAGTGCTCTGGAGTATTTTAGGGGAGATTTGATATTTAATTTTGGAGTTAAGGTTTTTATTCTGAATTCCTTTGTGGAATTTCCAAGATCTTACTGTTTTTTTAACCACCAGCTACTGTTTGCTCCAACTGGAGCAGTGGTTTAGGGGGTCAGAGGAGGGAGAGAGAGAATTCAGAACCCTTACCAGAGTCTCATTTATGTCTCTGACAAGTTCTTCTGTCTTTCAGGGTTATCAATATTATCCAGAGAACAGGTGGTAACAGTTAGATCCTCAATTCAGCAAAGCACTTACGTACATTCTTAAATTCATCCTTGTCCAGATATCGCAGTGAAGTCAAAGGGAATCTTTCCATTGCTTACAATGAAATTTAAGTTTGTGTTTAAAGTTAAGTTTAAACACCTAAGTGCTTTACTAAGTTGGGGCCTAAATTATAAAACTCTTATGGCCTTAATTGTTGCCGTATTTTGATTTCAATGGTTGTTGGGTGTCTAACCTGTTTAAGTGCTTTGGAAAATTCCACAAGGTGCTATCTACATCTTTAGGGCTTAAACACGTTTGAAAATCTGGCCTTTCACTTTCCTCCTTTCTTCTCTTAAGGCCTGATCCAAAGCCCATTGATGTAAATGGGTTGGAAAGACTCCCATTGACTTTGCTGGGCTTTTAGCAGGATCCCTATTCATTGCTGCTTCACGTTCTCTTGCCTTATGGTTTTAGAGCCCGTCCACATCCCTAGATTGTTTGTTATCTCTACTACACAAAAAGCAAACAGATATACTACAAGGAAGAAAGAAAAACAAGAGAGAGCAACTAGAAAGGCTCCCCTGAAGAGCACAGTGTGTGCGTTCTAACAAGCTGTATGTGGCAACTCTACCTCTCAAAATGTCTGTTTCAGCAGAGTTCTTAATAAAATGGTGCAGTACACAGAAAGCAAAGGCCTCACAGCTATACACTCATATCACCATTGTTACGGTTCTTGGGTTATTTTTAAAACTTACGGGTAGGTTGTTAGTAAAGCGATAGTATAACAACATCCTGTCCTGTTCTGGCCTGAGAGTTTGTCTGGTTTGTCACTTTGAATTACATAAACTGGTTTGCACCTCTAAACAAGCCAGCTGTAGGTATCAGAAAGGAAGGCAAGACCACCACAAACACCTACAGCCCCCATCATCCGAGCACATTAGTTAATATTTTATTATTTAAATTATTCCATTTTTTAGATATAGAAATTAAATGTGAACTTCAGCTAACATTTCTTCCCCTCACCCTCCGCTTTACTGTTCCTCTCCTATGTATAAAAACTGCTATTGACTTTTTAAGAAAACATTTTTTCCTGCTGATTTTTTATTAGAAATATTAGATCTTCAGATTCCCTCTCTGTTATGCACCATAGCATACCCAATTTCATGTACTGCATGATGGGGAATAACACGAAAGGACTCCATGCTTGTAAAACCAACTCTTCATTAAGAGAACTATTTACTCAGATACTGCTACTGCAGCTATCATTCAAGCCATGAGTGTAACCCCAGAACTTGACCAAACTAAACCACAGCCATTTTGGGTGTATTTAGCCACCATAGCTAAAAATAATTGTCAGGACTCTCATAGGTCAGGCCAAATTGCTGCAGTTGCATCTTTGCTAATCAGAATGCGAGGAGGGGAAAAGAGTTAACAGACCACAAGAATGGAATAGAGTAAGTGAATAGCAACCTTGAATTTGGTGCCGCTGACATATACGTTTATTATGGCTAGAAATACTAGGAATGTATTGTTTCGTAAGAGATAATGAGTAATTTGTTAAATCTATGAGAATTGGTGACCCAGTAGTGGTTACTATGGTAATCCCCTAAGGGTTGCTATGAGTTATGTTTGTGAATGTTAGCAGTAAAAATAAACACCTTGGAGCAGTCTGAGGGAACTTTTCTTTGGGCAAGGAGCTGACACCTTTATTCCCTGTCAGCTGGATGGAAGGAGTGGCTTCCAGAAGCCCGGCTGCTGATCATTCAAAACCATCTCAGACTTTGGTTAACTATAATGTTTGGGGGGCTCTGAACTATTGCTACAACATATCTGTGTGTGCTTGAGATCTAATAAAAAATAGTTTAGGTAAAAGCACTCTTGTTTGTACCAATCATTTATCAGATGAAGGAGCTGTCTCCCCATGGATTTATTCCTGACACTGCCTGGAGACAAACGGTTAAGTTACCACTGCTTTGAGTTCTGAAAACCTTGGGTAACATGTGCACACAGACTGACTTGCTGGTGCTCCTCCAAATTCTTCCCTCCTCCAACATGTGTGCCTCTCTCCAAATTCCATCCTGGTTGCTACACTGAGAATGTATATCATGGCCAAACTAATCCTCACATTCATGATTTTAAACGCCTTCTGGTTCATGATGATTTAAACTCCACCTGGATATCTCCACCGCAATGGCTGCTGTTGCTCTGGCTGTCCTATCTCAGAATCCTTGGGGGATGCCAATGCATCTTTTGGTTCATTTGGTCTCACCCTGACTGTCCCATTCTGGATGATTTTTTTTTACCCTGTCTCATGAAAATATGAAATTGGTCTTACCAGCTCTCACAATATTTTCACAAGTGATGGGATTTCAGAGGGGGTGGAGCTCATCTTATGATAACACAAGAAGGTCCAGCCCCTTCATGAAGTTCAGCCATGAGTGAAGCTGGCAGAGTCTCCGCTTCCTTCTTTGTTCTCACAGGAGGGAAGGGAGGAGCAAAGAGCTGCTCTGCCCCAAGCCACACAGACAAGATGGCACCACTGCTCCTCTCCCTCCCCTTGCAGCTCCCGACCTGGGAAGGGGCAGAGAAGTGTGAGGGAAGCTGTGGGAAACGCAACTGACTGGAGGCTGGGGGCAGGATTTTTTGCTGGGCAAGGAATGGGCAGATGGTGGGAGGGCAAGAGCTCCTGCATCTGGGACCAAAATCATCTTACCCAATACACTGTAGAGACTGGGCAACACTAATGATTGCACACACCCTGGGGCAGAGGGGGCGTTCAACAGTGAAAAGACACCAAATATTGCAATAGAATCTTTGGCCCAAAAAATCATGAGGGTTTTTTTTTTTAAATCTCTTGATTCTGAGGGATCCAACTCATGATTTCTGGCCTCTTGTGGTTGGCAATACTGCACAGCAAAAGGCAACAACTCACTGATTTTCCCTTATTCAAAACTGCCAGCTTCTCTCTTATTGTCCATGAGGTTGAATCCAGTGAGATGCCACCATCTCTGTACAGTCTGTCAGCATGTGGAGTGAAGGTGCCCTTTGTAAAGCTGACTGCCACATCTCACTGTTTTCAGTGAGGCTGAAGTCTACAGCAACATGGCTCCCCTATATGGCTCAGGGAGATGGACAGGACCCAGGGACTGTGAGGCGCAACAGAGACCCTGTGAAAGGAGGCTGGGGAGAGTGAGGGGAGCAGGCACTGGGGGGAGGGGAGAGGAGGGGGCGGGCTGGAGGCGTATGTAGGTGTTGCAGGGAAAAGGGATGCAGGGGAATGTGAGGGGCAGGGGAGAGTGTGAGGGGGTCTGGAGCTGGCAAAACTGGGGAGGAGTGAGGTCAGAGAAGTTGGGTGCAGGAGGCGGAATCAGGGAAGGATATAAGTTAAATATTCTTTAATATCTATATCTGGAACTCACCAACCCTAAAAAGTAGTGTAAGTTCTATGTGCAAGTGTGAACCATGATGCATTAACTACGTCAGTGGGTCTCAAACTTTTTCCCAGGCAGACTTTCTTCTATCAAAGGAAAGAAACTAACAGGGAAGACAGTCAAGACAGTAATAGAAAATAGATGGCAATTCCCCAATCTCCAGGATGAGGCAAGGGTAGGAGACTCTCCATCTGAGCAGTCAGGGAGAGATGTGCATTTTGTGTGCCTTAAACATTGACTTTTCAACCTGAAATACTCACACAGATTGGCAGAAAAGTAGAGTTAAAAGTCAGAAGACTAAAAACATGATTAGATTTTTTTTTTAATCTTGTGACTTGGGGGCCAAATCTCATGACTTTTACTCTCTTAAGACTGGTAGTACTGGGATTGCTGTGGACCTGGAATTGCATCTTTCAGTTCAGTTGGTTCATTCAGCACAAGAAGGAGGAGGAGGAGGATGGATTCCTTTGAGGAGCTGGTCTGGCGTATAGCTGCTTTGAGGATTTCAGAAGGTCAGGTTAAGCAGTGGGGATGTGGATGGAAAGGGAGGAGAATTTTGGGGGATATTTTACCAGTAACTGAAGTTTTTCTAGGGTGAGCTCTGCACATTCTCAGTCTGGACAAATGCTTTGTGTTGCTGCAGGATCACTGGAGCTTTCTGCATGCAGTTCCCAGTTGGATCTGATATGGTGGACATGACCATCCAGAAGTGGGAATTTAGGCATTTCATCTCCTGTGAACCAGCCTTCCTGGCCTTAGCAGCTGCCTTGGTGAGGGACATTCTCCTTCCCAGTGCCCTGTTTGTAGATCTTTTTCCACCAAAGGCCAAGAAAGAAAGGAAGAACCACTTATAGGGTCTTCTTTTGAAAGATGCTTTTTCAGCTGAATCCTCCGATGCTGAGGAACTCCATGCAGGGCCACAAAATCCCATCCTCTGCTGCAAGGCCCTCTTCAGAAGTCAAGATAAAAATTCCAGAGCCTCAGCGACACCAGCCTCTGAATCTGGAACAAGAACATGGACTGAGGAGAATTCTTCACAAGTGTCAGTGCCATAAGGATAAAAGGCTCTCTTGGTCATGAAGAAGGGTTCTTCAGTGCAAGGAATGAGCCTACTTTCTCTCTGGTTTGGGGCTAACAAAGGCAACATACAGGTCCATGTCTTCACTGAAGAAGGTGCTTCCAGAATGGAGGGAACCACTTGGTTTCCTTCATTCTGAAAGACTAGAGATTGCAATGGATATGATGGGACAGTTGTGATCCTAGCAGCATCTCTGTGCAAGAGGGCAAGGAGCTCATTGGTATCTTGTGAGAATCAGCTGGCTTGACCAGTACATTCAACTCTCTAATGTCATAACCTGTATCTAAAAGGTGTCATGCAAGATATCAAGTGAAAGCTAATATCATACTGATCATTAATATTATTGTGTGGTGTATGTACGGAGGACATATTGGAAATCATGTTATCAAAGTGCGTCTGCCAGGCAAAACTAAAGTTACCCCACCCTAAACAAAGGAATACAGTTCTGTCACCTGGAAGACATTACAAGACAATGGGAGTGGAAATTTCATAGAAGGTAAACAGGATCATCAATACAGTAGGGGGAGGAGGTTACAGGAAACATATCAATTTGTATGTTAGCAAACACCACCAATGGAAGAAGCCAACATGAAATTTCCTTCATGAGGAGACTCCATGACCCCTTCCTCACAGCTTGAATGAAATTTATTTGGGGTGTAATCTTCAGAAGAATCCATTTCAAAGGTTCACTGGACTGTAAAGAGAGGGGCAAAGAAACTAAATTACCTTTCACATTGGTGCACTGAGCACACTGGTCTTTGTGGGAGATCCTGACCATATGGGTTGGTCAGCCATCTTGTGGAAGGTAGGCTGGTAAGGAACCTAAGGCTGTAGCTTGTTTTGTTAAGGCTTAGCCTCTAGAATACATTTTTCACTTTTTTTTTCACTTGTAACCATCTCTAACTCTATCTCATATACCTGAACTCAGTTAAAATCATAGAATCATAGAATATCAGGGTTGGAAGGGACCTCAGGAGGTCATCTAGTCCAACCCCCTGCTCAAAGCAGGACCAATTCCCAATTAAATCATCCCAGCCAGGGCTTTGTCAAGCCTGACCTTAAAAACCTCTAAGGAAGGAGATTCCACCACCTCCCTAGGTAAACCATTCCAGTACTTCACCACTCTCTGAGTGAAAAAGTTTTTCCTAATATCCAACCTAAACCTCCCCCACTGCAACTTGAGACCATTACTCCTTTTTCTGTCATCTGCTACCACTGAAAACAGTCTAGATCCATCCTCTTTGGAACTCCCTTTCAGGTAGTTGAAAGCAGCTATCAAATCCCCCCTCATTCTTCTCTTCTCCAGACTATACAATCCCAGTTCCCTCAGCCTCGCCTCAAAAGTCATGTGCTCCAGACCCTTAATCATTTTTGCTGCCCTCCACTGTACTCTTTCCAATTTTTCCACATCCTTCTTGAAGAGTGGGGGCCAAAACTGGACACAGTACTCCAGATGAGGCCTCACCAAGAGAAGAATGATCACATCCCTCAATCTGCTTGCAATGCCCCTACTTATACAGCCCAAAATGCTGTTAGCCTTCTTGGCAACAAGGGCACACTGTTGACTCATATCCAGCTTCTCGTCCACTGTAACCCCTATATCCTTTTCTGCAGAACTTCTGCCTAGCCACGCGGTCCCTAGTCTGTAGCAGTGAATGGGATTCTTCCGTCCTAAGTGCAGGACTCTGCACTTCTCCTTGTTGAACCTCATCAGGTTTCTTTTGGCCCAGTCCTCTAATTTGGCTAGGTCCCTCTGTATCCTATCCCTACCCTCCAGCGTATCTACCACTCCTCCAAGTTTAGTGTCATCTGCAAAATTGCTGAGAGTGCAGTCCATGCCATCCTCCAGATCATTAAGATATTGAACAAAACCGGCCCCAGGACCGACCCTTGGGGCACTCTACTTGAAACCGGCTGCTGACTAGACATGGAGCTGTTGATCACTACTCGCTGAGCCAGACCATCTAGCCAGCTTTCTATCCATCTTATAGTCCAATCATCCAGCCCATACTTCTTTAACTTGTGGGCAAGAATACTGTGGAAGACCGTATCAAAAGCTTTGCTAAAGTCAAGGAATAACACATCCACTGCTTTCCCCTCATCCACAGACCCAGTTATCTCCTCATAGAAGGTAATTAGGTTAATCAGGCATGACTTGCCCTTGGTGAATCCAGGCTGACTGTTCCTGATCACTTTCCTCTCCTCTAAGTGCTTCAGAATTGATTCCTTGAGAACTTGCTCCATGATTTTTCCAGGGACTGAGGTGAGGCTGACTGGCCTGTAGTTCCCTGGATCCTCCTTCTTGCCTTTTTTAAAGATGGGCACTACATTAGCCTTTTTCCAGTCATCTGGGACCTCCCTCGTTTGCCAGGAGTTTTCAAAGATAATGGCCAATGGCTCTGCAATCACATCCGCCAACTCCTTTAGCACCCTCGGATGCAGCACATCCAGCCCCATGGACTTGTGCTCATCCAGTTTTTCTAAATAGTCCCGAACCACTTCTTTCTCCACAGAGGGCTGGTCACCTTCTCCCCATACTGTGCTGCCCAGTGCAGCAGTCGGGGGGCTGACCTTGTTTGTGAAGACAGAGGCAAAAAAATCATTGAGTACATTAGCTTTTTTCCACATCCTCTGTCACTAGGTTGCCTCCCTCATTCAGTAAGGGGCCCACACTTTCCTTGACTTTCTTCTTGTTGCTAACATACTTGAAGAAACCCTTATTGTTACTCTTAACATCTCTTGCCAGCTGCAACTCCAAGTGTGATTTGGCCTTCCTGATTTCTCTCCTGTATGCCTGAGCAATATTTTTATACTCCTCCCTGGTCATTTGTCCAATCTTCCACTTCTTGTAAGCTTCTTTTTTGCGTTTAAGATCAGCAAGGATTTCACTGTTAAGCCAAGCTGATCGCCTGCCATATTTACTATTCTTCCTACACATCGGGATGATTTTTTCCTGCAACCTGCAACCTCCTTTTGTTAATAAACTTGTTTTACTTTTAATCTAAACCAGCCCAGTGCTACATTTGGTTTACAGTGAATGTTAACCCCAGTTAGTGTGGCAATCTACTGGTTATTGCACCTCTAAAGGAACTAACAAACCTTAATAGCCCTCTGATTGTTCAAGGAAGTGCCTGGACATTGCAGAGCACAATCTTTTGAGAAAATTCAAGAGGAAGTGTGTTGGGGTCATCTTGCCAGTTGTAACCAGTGTGTGGCTGGGGCAGGGCAGGGAGAAAAGCAGGCTTCTGGAATCAGAATTGCTGAGTCAGAGCTGCTGAACCCAGGGAGACTCAGTGCAGTCTTGTATGCTGGCTGGGAGTGTCCAGACAAGAGAACAACAGAAGCAGAGCCTTTTGAAGCACTTAAGGTTACAAAGCAGGCAGTGACACATCTCATCTCTGGTCTGAATTGTACATCAGAACGTGATGGCAGTTCACTCCAGACTTCACAGCTGCTCCCTGCTGCTATAAAGCATGAGAGCAAAAGAGGAGAAGTATACATTGTAGAGTTCAACGCTGCAATGCTGAGAAATGACAAGAAAAGGCAGCACAACACAGTCCTTAGATGGTAAAGAGGCTTCTGTATTCGCTCTCCTGATCTCATCAGTATGAAGTTCTCCTTCTTCAGACTCTGTCAGTCTCTCCCGAGCATGCAGGATCCCTGCTGCTGGACCTCTACAACATGACATTGTGTTCTTTTGTTTTCAGCTGATCTCCTCCTTCACTTTTGCCTTAGTTCCATTAATTAGTGTGCTCCCTCAGAGTGCTCCAGCTGCCCTGCATAGTCTGCCCAGGGCCGGCGCTTCCATTAGGCGACCCTAGGTGGTCGCCTAGAGTGCCAGGATGTGGGAAGCAGCATTTTGTGCGCTCTCCACTGGGCGCACGGAAGCTTCCGGTTCTGCTCCCGTCACGCAGCCGAAGAAGGACCTTCTGCCAACGTGCCGTGGCAAACAACGGCAGGCAATTGAGCAGCTCAGTGACTGCCGCTGTTGCCTGCAGCACGCGATGGGAGAGGAACCGGAAGCTCCCGCGGGCCCCCTGGGGAGCACTCAAAATGCCGCCCCCCGAATTCTGCCTAGGGTGCCAGAAATCCTGGCACCACTCCTGTCTCTGCCGGTGTCCCATGTATGTCCAGCAATCTCCTATGGTGTTTCTTGCATGTTCACTCAACTTTCTGGGTCTACCCACTGCATTCCCACAATGTCCTACCTTGGCCCAGTGCTTTCCCTCAGTGTCCTCGGTCTCTCTGGCACCTTCCCTCGGTACCCAGTACAATTCATCAGCATCCTCAGTCTCCACATCACACAACCTCTGTCTCCCTGGTGCAAGCCCTCAGCATCCTGGGTCTCCCCAGTGCCTTCTTTGGGTGTCCTCTGTCTTCCGGACACCTTGTCTCAGAGTCCTCAGTCTCCCCAGAACTTTTGCTCAGAGTCTTCAGTCTCCCTGTCACAGTCCTTTAGCATCCTCAGTCTTCCAGACACACTCCTTGGAGGCTTCAGTCTGCCCTGGGCGTTCTTGTTCAGCTTGGTACAATCCCATGGCATCCCCAGTCTCCTTCATGTCTTCCCTGGGCATCCTCAGTCTTCTCTGCATGATGCCTCAGCACTCTGTCTTCCAAGCTCCTTACCTCAGTGTACTCAGTCTTCCCAGCATAGGTGCTGATTTCTCGGTGCTCTGGGGCTTGAGCATCCCCAGAAAAAAATAGTAGGTACTTAGCACCCACCAGCCACAGCTGTTAGGCAGCACCGCTGATCAGCTGGTTGGCAGTGCCCCCAAATAAAAGTCAGCACCTATGCTTCCCAGTGCCTTCCCTCTGCATCCTAGGTCTCTGACACCTTTCCTCAATATCCTGGATCTCCCTGGCACCGTACCTCAGTCTTCCCAGCATGGTCCCATGGTGTCCTCAGTCTCCCCAGCACGATTCTACAGCATCATCCATCTTATTGGCACAATCCCATGACCCTTAGTTTCCCTGGCACCTTTTTTGGGCATCCTCAGTGTCCCCAGCACCTTCCCTGGGTGTCCTCAGTCTTACTGGCATGATTCTTCAGCATCCTCAGCCTCTCCAGTACCTTTCCTCAATCACCCAGGCATGATTGCTCAGCATCTGGTGCCAGGGGAACCAAGGAAAAGGAGCAGAGTGGGGGGGTTGAGTATCCCCGGGGCCAGGAGGAAGCCAGTGCCTGTACCTATATTAGCTGCTATAACTAGAAAAATTATCATTACTGGGGATAAATATTCTCTGGCCTATGTAACAGTGTCATAGACTCCTAAACGTTAAAGCCAGAAGGGACCCTCATGATCATGTAGTCTGACCCTAGCACATCGCAGGCCACAGAACATCTCCTACCCACTCCAGTCCTTTGTTTCAATGTACAAGCCCCAAGACTGCAGCATGTATGAGGGCTGAGTGCCCAAGAGTCTCAGGAGCTGATGGCTCAGTGTCTCACTTTGCTTCTTTTTTAGTCCTTCAAGAGACCACAACCAAGATAGGAAGAGTCTCCTGAAGCCAAAGACATCTTGTTATTTATTATATTTTGTGTTATTCCGTTAGTTAAGAGTTATTTACTACTCCTTACTGAGGGTATTACCATTAGGATAAGACCTATGAAGTATTATGATAATTAACCTTATAGACCAGTTGTAGTGTGTATCACACTTGTTTTATCTATAAATTGTATTATTAATAGCTTTAAATTTCAATTATATTATTATTATTAAACAAGTATTTATTACTGTTATTCATCATTGTATTATATTTATAATTATCTTTGTATTATACTTATTCTCATTTATTATTGCTTAGTATTAGTGACTGTGTATTATAATTTCTATTCTTATCATTAGGGTTGGAACTAGGGCAACGACTTCTATTATTTCTAATTCTCTTTTGGTCTTTCCCAAGCATTGGAGAATGTGGATTCTGCTCAGCCCAAAGGGGAAAAGGAAGAGCCTCCATGGATGGGCCCTCACCAAAGATGTTTATTTATGTGTCTGAGCTGAGAGGACAGTCTCTGTGTCTGTCTGCATCTGGTTTGAGAGGAGAAAGTGTGCAGGGCTGAGAGGAGAGTGAATGTCCAGCAATGAAACAGTGAACCTTTGGCATGGCATTGCTGCTCACATCTCACACCATACCTACCACTCTCACACCCTGCCTACCAATTATACAAGGGGCAGGGAAAGTCCCCCACAACACAAAACTGGTCTTGACCGATCAGAAGTGATAGTAAAGAAATCATGCAGTTTTCTATCTGGATAATTTCTCACATAATCCACAGCAATATTTTTTCCCAGCCTGTTCATTGTTTTATTTTCATCAGTAACATGGTTGATTAAAATGTGTCTTAATAAATTCCTTTTCACTGGGCTATTGGTGGGAAGAGAGGCATATCACTATGATGGTACACATATAATTTTGGAGCATTTGTCTTTAGATTTGTTTTCCCTGTCATTTTAATACCAAATGTTAGCCAGCAGGTGTCTCTAATACACCACCAAATGCAACTGAAAATACCTTCAGTCAAATTGGAAAAGCTTGCTCATGAGTAGCCATAAAAATACTTTAAAAAAACCTGAAACGGAAATAGTAGCTGTTAAGGCCATAAGAGGATCCTGGAGGGTAGGGGATCCTAGATATGAACAGGAAAATCTCCACCCAGCAAAGGGAACTATTTCTGTCCTCCTAATTGGATTAAAACTTTAGACCAGGGATCAGCAACCTTTCAGAAGTGGTGTGCCGAGTCTTCATTTATTCACTCTAATTTAAGGTTTTGTGTGCCAGCAATACATTTCACCATTTTTAGATGGTCTCTTTCTTTAAGTCTATAATATATAACTAAATTATTGTTGTGTGTAAAGTAAATAAGGTTTTTTAAATGTTTAGGAAGCTTCATTTAAAATTAAATTAAAATGCAGAGCCCCCCGGACCCATGGCCAGGACCTGGCCAGTGTGAGTGCCACTGAAAGTCAGCTTGCATGCCGCCTTCGGCACATGTGCCATAGGTTGACTATCCCTGCTTTAGACTGTCCAGGGCATTCCTGGTTATAAGAATGTAGTTAGGATGGAGATGCTGGTCATGGCTCAATAGTTAAGGCTGAGTTGAATTTTATATAGTAGGATCCCGTGTGTTTACTATGTATGAAAAGTATGTTGCATTCACCCCAACACTACAGCACATGCTCTTCACATGCCGAATGAATTTTCAGAGAATTTACAAGTAAAACAGTTAATTAGTATATCGTCAGATTAATCTAAATATTCATCCTTTAAGAAATGCAGCCTCTGTGTTAGACTTCCTCCCCCCTCCACCCCGGTCTGGAAAGATTTTAGCAAAAGAATAACACTAATGCCTTATTTAAACTTCCCACATAGTCAAGCCCCCTCCCCCAGTTATCTTGTGCATATGAAGGAATGTGTTCCCCGGACACACCCTGAAGGTGTTAACATAGGCCAGAGGGGCCAATTAACCTATTAGGCTGCAAACCAGGGAACTTCTGGGATGAGGGGAAAGCCCGAAGCAAGAGAAGCTCACCTCTTCAGGGAGCTGGTAGCAAAAAGGGGGCTGCAAGAGGGAGGACTGCACTCATTTTTCCTGGGACAAGGGAGAGAAGGAATTTGGACCCAAGAGGAAGGGTTTGTCTTGCAGACCCAGACAATAGACATTTAGCTAGAAGGGTGGAGAATGCGAGCCTGAGATAGACAGTAGTCCGGGGTATAGTGGCAGATAGTACAGACCTTAGCTGCCGAAACTAGGACTCCTGGGCTGGGACCTAGCGTAGGGGCTGAGCCTGGGTTTCCCTACCAACCACTGAATGAGTGGCACAATATGGGCAATGAACTTGAAGACTGTCCAGGACCTTTCATTCCAGTCACTGAAGGAGTGGCTCAGCCAGAACAGGGGACTTAAGAACTGCCTGGAATGGCATATATTCCTGGGGGAAATCGGCACCACTGCGCAATGCAGAATTTGCACAGAATTCCAAGTTTCCTCTGCAGAATTGGGGCTGCAAAGCTGCTGGCCACCACTAGGGGCTGCTGGACTCTGCAGAGCCCAGCTCACAGTGAGCAGAGCACCCAGCACGGTGGGGACAGACACTGCATGCTCTGACTGCCTGGCTTGATAAGGTGGGAAGGATAGCGCAGTAGTTTGAGCATTGACCTGCTAAACCCTGAATTCAGTCCTTGAGGGGGCCATTTATGGATCTGAGGCAAAAAAAATAGTTGGGGATTGGTCCTGCTTTGAGCAGAGGGTTGGACTAGATGACCTTCTGAGGTCCCTTCCAGCTCTGATAGTCTATGGGTATGGCTACATTTGGAATTTCAAAGCGCTGCCCCGGCAGCGCTGCGGGAGCGCTGCCGCAGCAGCGCTTTGAAGTGTGAGTGTAGTCAGAGCGGCAGCGCTGGGAGAGAGCTCTCCCAGCGCTGCATATAAACCACATCCCTTACGGGTGTAGCGTGCAGCGCTGGGAGCCGCGCTCCCAGCGCTGCTGCCCTGATTACACTGACGCTTTACAGCGCTGTATCTTGCAGCGCTCAGGGAGGTGTTTTTTCACACCCCAGTTGCAGCGCTGTAAAGTGTGAGTGTAGCCAAGGCCTACGATTCTATAATCCTCATTCTCTGTGGGACAGGACAGGGCTACACCACACCATGTTGCTGGGAGAAAGTGAAGGTATCTGGGCTCTGGGGGTGCCCTGCAGCTGGGCTATGAGGGGAGGGGAGTGCAGGTGTCTGGGCTGGGGGGGTGCCCTGCAGCTGGGCTCTGGGGGGAGGGGATTGTGAGTTTTTGGGCTCTGGGAGCCCCACTCAGCCTTGTTTAGCACCTCCCAACTGGAACTGGGTTGTCACAGGGTTTTCTTTAACTCCCTACTCCTGGAAGAATCTATTTTGCTGTTGTCTGCATAGTTGATATACTTCTTGACAGGTATTTTGAAATAAATTACCAAAATAATTGAAACTGGAGTGATTATATTGTGTTATTTTGACAAATAAAATATGTACAATTTTGCAGAATTTTAAAATGTGCTCAGAATTTTTAATTATTGGAGCAGATTTGCCCAAGGAATAGGCATGGAAGACTTAGATAATACCCTGGAAGGGCAGGATTACTGTGACATGGCTAGAGGGCAAAGCCACAAAGATGAGGAGCAAGAGGGGGGATGCAGGGTGAAACAACAGGTCAAGGAAATGTGAGAAGAGGGTTTCAGGTTAGCAGAGCTAATCCCCAGATGTGGCGAGATTGAAGGAGGCACCTCAGTTCTAAGTAGAAGTACCTATTTATAAGGACATTCAGGGCTAGAAGCTGGGGAGTCCTGGACTGCTGCCACCCCTACATCAGCACAGGGAAGACCCTATGAGGCTGGACCCAGCAGGATGTACTACACAGCAGGACCCAAGTGGCAGCTTATCTCCGCTCACTGATTGCCTCGCACCAGTACTTAAGCTAGGAAGCCATGACAGAGAGTTATCTGAGCAACAGTACAGACTGCCTGCCTGTCTTGTTTCAGATCCTGCTTGTGAGAGGTCCCTGACACCTGACTCTTGGTTTACCCTCCAGCCTACCTTGGACTCTGACCTCCTGGTAACCAGACCCTGCCTGCCTTCTGGTTTGCCTTCTGACCTGTCTCGGACTTGAATCTTCTGGTAACTTGAACCTGCCTGACTCTTGACATTCAGCCCCCAACAAATACCACAACTACCTGGATGTGTTCAAGAAGAATAATAATGCAGATTTGTTATCCCCACATAGAGACTATGACTGCCTGATAGACCTACAACCTAGGGCAAAGGTTCCCTATGGATGGATATATTCCATGTCTGAACCAGAACTGGGGGCACTATGTGGGTATATCCAGGAAAATCTCACCAAGGGCTTACTTTGGTGACCTACCTCTCCAGCAGGGGCATCAGGCCTCTTTGTGAAGAAGAAACACGGATCACTATGCCTCTCCGTAGACTATTGTGCATTAAACCAAGTGATCATATGTAACTGGTATCCCTTGCTCCTCATTCCAGAATTGCTGGAATGCCTGAGGATGTGCAGGATCTTCACAAAACTAGATCTTTAGGGGCATACAATTTAGTGTGCATAAGGCCTAGGGACAAACGGAAGACTGTTTTTCATACCCGATATGTACACTAATATTTGGTGATGCTGTTTGGGTTTCACTAATGCCCCTGCAACATTTCATAAATTCCTTGTTATGGGATATCCTGGATCAATAGATTATCTACCTTGACAATATATTGATATATCAGGAGCAGCACTACTACCATGTCCAGTCCATCCTGGGGACATTATGGAAGCATCGGTTGTATGCCAAACTAGAAAAGTGCACTTTCGAACAGGCTGCCATGGAATTTTTGAGATACATCATCTGGAGGGAATCCAGATGGATCCACAGAAGGTGGAAGCCATTCATAACTAGACAGCATCCCAGACCCTCTGGGAACTTAACTGGTTCCCAAGTTTCTCCAATTTTTATAGAAGATTCATCACTGACTTCTCTCAATTAATAATCTCCCACCCCTGACTTCCCTTCTACACAAAGCCATGTGATTCACTTGGTCACCTGAAGCACAGCTCACTTTAGACCAGCTAAAGGCTATGTTACCTACATCCCTAGTCTTGGTGTACCCTGACCCAACTTGTCCATTTACAGTGGAAGCAGATGTGTCCAATGTGGCCCTAGGAGTGGTACTCTCACAGCAGCTCAGACCCCAGTTGTGCATTCTATTCTGAGAAGTTTAGCCCCGCTGAGATAAACTGAGATATGGCACAAGGAGCTATTCACCATACAAACTGCATTTGAAGAATGGTGTCACCACTGAGAGGGCTCACCACCCAAAACAGGTCTTCACCAATCATAAGAACCTCAAGTACCTCCACAAGGCCCAAGCATTGAACCAGAGGCAGCTAAGGTGGGCCTTGTTCTTTGCTTGGTTTGAGTTCACCGTTACCTACCACCCAGGGAGGCAAAATGGAAAAGCTGGTGCTCTGTCACAGAAGGGGGAATACTACCAGGAAAACAAAAAACTGGCTTTTGAGCCCCCTACCTCCTCAAGCCTGGTAACTTTGCCAATGCCACAATCCAGTGAGACTCTCTCTTATCTGATCCATCTTGAAGGTAAACTTGTTTGCCCAAGGGATTTTGTCCCTTGCCATTGGGATGTGTGGATGGGGTAACGTACTTCAGCGAGCACATGTATGTGCCCTCAGGGGTCCCCAATTACTGCCGAGATTACTGCCCAACTCCTACTGCACAATGTGGGCCAGCTCCATAATTTCCAACTGAGGCCCACAATTCACCTCTCACTTCTTGTGGGAAGTGTTCAGGCTACTGGATATCCAGATATCCAGCTGCATTGCATACCACCCCCAAACAGATGAACAAATAGAATGGGTGCGTGACCCATGGTGCATAGGGCAGCCCACATTGAAAATATCAAGGCCAAGGCAGGCTGCAAAAGGAAAGCAGATGCTTCCAAAACTGGAGGTTAACACTGAAGTTAAATTCACCAACCAGTCATAAACTGTGCTCCTGATCTCCCACACTGGTTATCAAGAACCTGAAAAAAGAAATCCCACAGCCCACTTTATTTCATTCCAGTTCTCTGGCTCCCAACTAGCACATAGGTCCAGTAAAGTGAGAAATTATTTAAAAACTGTGCTCACTATACAAAATGTTCTTCTGACCCCAAAGGGATAGTCACATTACCAGATCAGTATTAGTTTGGATCTTACCCAGAATACCATGCTGCCAGCCAATTCTTTAGTGTCTAAAACTAAACGTTTATCAGAAAAGAAAAGAAAAAGAGGAGAGTTGTTAAATGTTCAAAGCAATCTGATACACACATAAGACGTCAGAATCCATATATCAGGTTCTTAGGTGCATTTGTGAGTTTGCTGGCTTGTAGAGTCTCCCTGTAACACATCAAAAGCTTGGATGAGTCTGTCATCCTTTGCTGAATGTTTCATAGATTCATAGATTCATAGACTCTAGGACTGGAAGAGACCTCAAGAGGTCATCGAGTCCAGTCCCCTGCCCTCATGGCAGGACCAAATACTGTCTAGACCATCCCTGATAGACATTTATCTAACCTACTCTTAAATATCTCCAGAGATGGAGATTCCACAATCTCCCTAGGCAATTTATTCCAGTGTTTAACCACTCTGACAGTTAGGAACTTTTTCCTAATGTCCAACCTAAACCTCCCTTGCTGCAGTTTAAGCCCATTACGGCTTGTTCTATCCTTAGAGGAGAAGGTGAACAAGTTTTCTCCCTCCCTTCTGCTGATGACACCCTTTTAGATACCTGAAAACTGCTATCATGTCCCCTCTCAGTCTTCTCTTTTCCAAACTAAACAAACCCAATTCTTTCAGCCTTCCTTCGTAGATCATGTTCTCAAGACCTTTAATCATTCTTGTTGCTCTTCTCTGGACCCTCTCCAATTTCTCCACATCTTTCTTGAAATGTGGTGCCCAGAACTGGACACAATACTCCAGATGAGGCCTAACCAGCACAGAGTAGAGCGGAAGAATGACTTCTCGTGTCTTGCTCACAACACACCTGTTAATGCATCCCAGAATCATGTTTGCTTTTTTTGCAACAGCATCACACTGTTGACTTACATTTAGCTTGTGGTCCACTATGACCCCTAGATCCCTTTCTGCCATACTCCTTCCTAGACAGTCTCTTCCCATTCTGTATGTGTGAAACTGATTGTTCCTTCCTAAGTGGAGCACTTTGCATTTGTCTTTATTAAACTTCATCTGGTTTACCTCAGACCATTTCTCCAATTTGTCCAGATCATTTTGAATTATAACCCTGTCCTCCAAAGCAGTTTCAATCCCTTCCAGTTTGGTATCATCTGCAAACTTAATAAGCGCTCTTTCTATGCCAACATCTAAGTCGTTGATGAAGATATTGAACAGAGCCGGTCCCAAAACAGACCCCTGCAGAACCCCACTTGTTATACCTTTCCAGCAGGATTGAGAAACATTAATAACTACTCTCCGAGTACGGTTATCCAGCCAGTTATGCCCCCACCTTATAGTAGCCCCATCTAAATTGTATTTGCCTAGTTTATCGATAAGAATATCATACGAGACTGTATCAAATGCCTTACTAAAGTCTAGGTATACCACATCCACTGCTTCTCCCTTATCCACAAGACTCGTTATCCTATCAAAGAAAGCTATCAGATTGGTTTGACACGATTTGTTCTTTATAAATTCATGCTGGCTATTCCCTATCATCTTACCACGTTCCAAGTGTTTGCAGATGATTTCTTTAATTACTTGCTCCATTATCTTCCCTGGCACAGAAATTAAACTAAGTGGTCTGTAGTTTCCTGGGTTGTTTTTATTTCCCTTTTTATAGATGGGCACTATATTTGCCCTTTTCCAGTCTTCTGGAATCTCTCCCGTCTCCCATGATTTTCCAAAGATAATAGCTAGAGGCTCAGATTCCTCCTCTATTAGCTCCTTGAGTATTCTAGGATGCATTTCATCAGGCCCTGGTGACTTGCAGGCATCTAACTTTTCTAAGTGATTTTTAACCTGTTCTTTTTTTATTTTATCTTCTAAATCTACCCCCTTCCCATTAGAATTCACTATGTTAGGCATTCCTTCAGACTTCACAGTGAAGACTAAAACAACGAAGTCATTAAGCATCTCTGCCATTTCTAAGTTTCCTGTTACTGTTTCTCCCTCCTCACTGAGCAGTGGGCCTACCTTGTCCTTGGTCTTCCTCTTGCTTCTAATGTATTGATAAAAAGTCTTCTTGTTTCCCTTTATTCCCATAGCTAGTTTGAGCTCATTTTGTGCCTTTGCCTTTCTAATCTTGCCTCTGCATTCCTGTGTTGTTTGCCTATATTCAGCCTTTGTAATCTGTCCTAGTTTCCATTTTTTATATGACTCCTTTTTATTTTGTAGGTCATGCAAGATCTCGTGGTTAAGCCCAGGTGGTCTTTTGCCACATTTTCTATCTTTCCTACCCAGCGGAATAGCTTGCTTTTGGATCCTTAATAGTGTCCCTTTGAAAAACTGCCAACTCTCCTCAGTTGTTTTTCCCCTAAGTTTTGACTCCCATGGGACCTTACCTGTCAGCTCTCTGAGCTTACCAAAATCTGCCTTCCTGAAATCCATTGTTTCTATTTTGCTGTACTCCCTTCTACCCTTCCTTAGAATTGCAAACTCTATGATTTCATGATCACTTTCACCCAAGCTGCCTTCTACTTTCAAATTCTCAGTGAGTTCCTCCCTATTTGTTAAAATAAGGTCTAGAACATCTTCCCCCTAGTACCTTTTTCAACCTTCTGAAATAAAAAGTTGTCTGCAATGCAGTCCAAGAACTTATTGGCAGTGTTATTTTCCCAACATATATCTGGATAGTTGAAGTCCCCCTTTACCACCAAATCTTGAGCTTTGGATGATTTTGTTAGTTGTTTAAAAAAAGCCTCATTCACCTCATCCACCTGGTTAGGTGGCCTGTAGTAGATTCCTAGTACGACATTACCCTTGTTTTTTACCCCTTTTAGCCTAACCCAGACTCTCAATACTTCCGTCTCCTATGTCCATCTCCACCTCAGTCCAAGTGTGTACATTTTTAATATATAAGGCAACACCTCCTCCCTTTTTCCCCTGTCTGTCCTTCCTGAGCAAACTGTACCCATCCACACCAACATTCCAATCATGTATTATCCCACCAAGTTTCAGTGAAGCCAACAATGTCATAGTTGTATTTATTAGCAGGATACCAGGTTTTAACCTAAGCTGGTAGAAGTAAGCTTAGGGGGCTTTCATGCGAGTCCCCACATCTGTACCCTAGAGTTCAGAGTGGGGAAGGAACCCTGACAGCGTGTCACACAGAAACTCAGCACAGATACAGATATATCACACATGTTTTTAACATATGATACAAAGATGATACAAACATATACACAGGATCATCATACTTGGCAAATCTTAACTTTTCCATTGATACCTGACATGACATATCTTGTAGGGTTCATTTCAATTTTGTAATATTAGTGTCAATAATCTTATAAATGATCACTTCTATGTCGTACAGCATCACAGGGTGAACCAAGTAAGGGAACAGTACTTGAGGTACTTTGTAAACTGTTATCAAAACAACTGGTCCATGCTACTGCCATGTGCAGAGTTTTCCTACAATAATATTGACCATATAGGTAGGAGCCCCTTTTTCACTAATTACGGGTTCTATCCCCATTTCCACCTGGTGTTACCAGTGGTTTTCCCGAATCCTACCGCCACCGACTAGATCCAACAGATGTATCTGATTCAAGAACTCACAAATAATTTAGAATAGCATAAGAAGACTTACAAGAGGTATGTGAACTGTCAGCAAAAAGCTCCAATATTTATGTAAAAGCAGCAAAGAATCCTGTGGCACCTTATAGATTAACAGACGTATTGGAGCATGAGCTTTCGTGGGTGAATACCCACTTCGTCGGATGCATGCATCCGACAAAGTGGGTATTCACCCACGAAAGCTCATGATCCAATACGTCTGTTAGCCTATAAGGTGCCACAGGACTCTTTGCTGCTTTTACACATCCAGACTAACACAGCTACCCCTCTGATACTTGACACCAATATTTATGGTAGGCCAGAAGGTATGGCTCGCTGCCAAACACCTTCAGACCCAAACAACCCTCCTGCAAATTGGACCACCAATGCCTGGGACCCTTCCTGCTAGGCCAGCAGACTAACCTGGATACATTCACACACATTCCCTGTTTCACACTCAGTTTTCCATGTGTCCATTCTGAAGCCTTACACTGAGAACCTCTTCCATGACTGAATCACATCCCTGCTTCCACCAGTTGAAATCCAGGGTCACGAGGTATATGAAGCACATGCCATTCTCGGTTCCTGATAGACATGTGGCTTTCTGTACTAGCTGGTGGACTGGGAAGGTTATAATCCTACTTGGGAAGCGGCCTCCCTTGTTCATGCCCCTAACCTGTTGGAAGAATTTCACAAGGCTCAACCAGACAAGTCTAGACCAACACCACCCCAAAGAGGGGCCTGAAAGAAGGGATGATGTAAGAACCTGCAGGGCTAAAACTTGGACCATGGGGGTTCTGGGCTGCTGCTGTCTCCAAATCACCCCAGAAGCTTAGGCTGGGCTCACCCAGGAGGATCCTGTGAGGCTGGACCAAGTAGGAAGTACCACCCAGCAGGACACGAGTGGCAGGTCCTTGCAGCCCACTAATTGGCTGATACTTAAACCAGAAAGCGATGACAGGGAGTTGTCTGAGCAACACAACAGATTACCTGTCTGTCTTGCTTCAGACCCTGTGCATGAGAGATCCTAGACTTCAGCTTCTGACCCTGCCTGCCTCCTGATTCTTGGTTTACCCTCCAGCCTATCTTTGATTTTGACCTCCCAGTAACTGTACCCTGCCTGCCTCCTGATGTCTGACTCTTGGTTTGTCCTCCAGCCTGTCTCAGACTCTGACTGGCTGGTATCCGACTTGGCCTGACTCCCGACTCCCACTAGATCTGACTATCCCTGACCTAGTTGTGACACCATGATAGGTATATATGAGAGGGAAACAAAAGGATTTGGAATAATTTTGGCCATTATTATTCAAATGAAGTTTCTCCTTCACCAGTGGATGAAGAATAGTGTTCTTAGGAGAAATCAATGAAGAATTGCAGACTTTCAAAATGGCTACTATCTCCTTTTGTTCTCAACAAGACTGAAGTCACAGGCTGCTTAGTAAAGGTCCTTTTCTCAAAATGACAGTATTACAGCTGAGGAGTCACAGAGGAAGAGAAATCCTAGAGATCTATGTGCTCCAAACCCCTTTCCCTACTAAGAAAAGTAGCTGGCTGCAGACTCAGTCTCTCCCAGACTCTTAGGCTTATGCTGCTGCAGACTGGCATACAGCAGCCAGAGTATACTGGAGAATCTGTCTCTATTTTTTCTTTTAAAGATTCAAGGTTGATAACTCAAAAGATAATGAAGCAAATAATTAAGCAATCAATTTGCAAACACCTAGAAGATACTAAGAACATAAGAACATAAGAACGGCCATACAGGGTCAGACCAAAGGTCCATCTAGCCCAGTATCTGTCTACCGACAGTGGCCAATGCCAGGTACCTCAGAGGGAGTGAACCTAACAGGCAATGATCAAGTGATCTCTCTCCTACCATCCATCTCCATCCTCTGACAAACAGAGGCTAGGAACACCATTCTTTACCCATCCTGGCTAATAGCCATTTATGGACTTAGCCACCATGATTTATCCAGTTCTCTTTTAAACACTGTTATAGTCCTAGCCTTCACAACCTCCTCAGGTAAGGAGTTCCACAAGTTGACTGTGCGCTGCGTGAAGAAGAACTTCCTTTTATTTGTTTTAAACCTGCTGCCTATTAATTTCATTTGGTGACCCCTAGTTCTTGTATTATGGGAATAAGTAAATAACTTTTGCTTATCCACTTTCTCAACATCACTCATGATTTTATATACCTCTTTCATATCCTCCCTTAGTCTCCTCTTTACCAAGCTGAAGAGACCTAGCCTCTTTAATCTTTCCTCATATGGGACCCTCTCCAAACCTCTAATCATTTTAGTTGCCCTTTTCTGAACCTTTTCTAGTGCTAGAATAGCTTTTTTGAGGTGAGGAGACCACATCTGTACACAGTATTTGATATGTGGGTGTACCATGGATTTATATAAGGACAATAATATACTCTCAGTCTTATTCTCTATCCCCTTTTTAACGATTCCTAACATCCTGTTTGCTTTTTTGACTGCCTCTGCACACTGCGTGGACATCTTCAGAGAACTATGCACGATGACTCCAAGATCTTTTTCCTGACTCATTGTAGCTAAATTAGCCCCCATTATATTGTATGTTTAGTTGGGGTTATTTTTTCCAATGTGCATTACTTTACATTTATCCACAGTAAATTTCATTTGCCATTTTGTTGCCCAATCACTTAGTTTTGTGAGATCTTTTTGAAGTTCTTCACAATCTGCTTTGGTCTTAACTATCTTGAGCAGTTTAGTATCATCTGCAAACTTTGCCACTTCACTATTTACCCCTTTCTCCAGATCATTTATGAATAAATTGAATAGGATTGGTCCTAGGACTGACGCATGGGGAACACCACTAGTTACCCCTCTCCATTCTGAGAATTTACCATTAATTCCTACCTTTTGTTCCCTGTCTTTTAACCAGTTCTCAATCCATGAAAGGACCTTCCCTTTTATCCGATGACAGCTTAATTTACGTAACAGCCTTTGGTGAGGGACCTTGTCAAAGGCTTTCTGGAAATCTAAGTACACTATGTCCACTGGATCCCCCTTGTCCACATGTTTGTTGACTCCTTCAAAGAACTCTAATAGATTAATAAGACACGATTTCCCTTTACAGAAACCATGGTGACTATTGCTCAACAGTTTATGTTTTTCTATGTGTCTGACAATTTTATTCTTAACTATTGTTTCGACTAATTTGCCCGGTACCAACGTTAGACTTACCGGTCTGTAATTGCTGGGATCACTTCTAGAGCCCTTTTTAAATATTGGTGTTACATTAGCTAACTTCCAGTCATTGGGTATCGAAGCCAATTTAAAGGATAGGTTACAAACCTTAGTTAATAGTTCCGCAACTTCACATTTGAGTTCTTTCAGAACTCTTGGGTGAATGCCATCAGGTCCCGGTGACTTGTTAATGTTGAGGTTATCAATTAATTCCAAAACCTCCTCTAGTGACACTTCAATCTGTGACAGTTCCTCAGATTTGTCACCTACAAAAGCCAGCTGAGGTTTGGGAATCTCCCTAACATCCTCAACCGTGAAGACTGTAGCAAAGAATCCATTTAGTTTCTCCACAATCACTTTATTGTCTTTAAGCACTCCTTTTGTATTTCGATCCTCAAGGGGCCCCACTGGTTGTTTCGCAGGCTTCCTGCTTCTGATGTACTTAAAAAACATTTTGTTATTGCCTTTGGAGTTTTTGGCTAGCGGGCCCAAGTTCCCCCCAAACCTCCCAACTCCTGATCAGACACAGGAGAAGTTGACCAGACTGTGGGGAAGATCACTGAGGTGAGCAAATCTGCCAATGAGCGTAGGACCCACCAAGGTAGAGGAGGAACTTTGTCACATGACCTTCTCATAAACAAACTAGGGAAATGTTGTTTTTCCTTTGAATTTACTGATGGGTTTGGTTTCTGTGACATGTGAGTGCCTGATCAGGCCAATTTGAGTTTTGAACCATCTGTGGCACACTGAACAAGAGAGGCCACTATGGGTTCCTTGATTAGCAGCAGACATGTCGCTGTTGTGAGATTTACGCTGTTGGCGCTTCTGCTCTGCCTCAGTAGTTCTCATCTGCTCATAGACTGTAGCTCCAGTATGGATGAGATTTTTGCCAATTAGAACGACCATGAGCAAGATCTTCCCAAAACTCTGGGTCAATGTTGAAAGCCCTCAAGGATAATTTGAGGGCGTCTTTGAAATATTTCTTCTGGCCTCCCTGAGAGCACTTTCCCTCTTTTAATTCACCATAAAAGATCTTCTTTGACAGTCACTCATCTGACATTCTGGTGACATGGCCTGCCCATCTCAACTGTGATTTCATCAACAGAGTATGGATGCTTGAAATACCTACCCATATGAGACCTTCTCATAAACAAAGTAGAGAAATAGAACCTAGATGGAGCTATTATAAAGTGGGGGCATAAGTGGTTGAGAAACCATTCCCAGAGAGTAGTTATCAGTGGTTCAAGCTGGAAGGATATATTGAGTGGGATCCCACAGGAATCAGTTCTGCGTCTGGGTCTGTTCAATATCTTCATCAATGATTTAGATAATGGCACAAAGAGTGCACTTTTTGTGGACAATACCAAGCTGGGAACTTTGGAGGACAGAATTAAAATTCAAAATGATCTTAACAAACTCAAGAAATGGTCTGAAGTAAATAGTATGAAATTCAATAAGGATTTGGATTAAGGAAATTTCAATAATTCAATAATTCAATGCAAAATACTCCACTTACGAAGGAACAATCAGTTGCACACATACAGAAAGGGAAATACCTACCTAGGAAAGAGTACTGAGCAGGGGCTACTCTAGGCACCAGCAAAGCAAGCACCTGCTTGGGGCAGCCCATTTGCAGGGGCCGCAGGGATCCAGCATGGGAGCTAAGAACCAACAGGGGGCTCTGGGAGCTGTAGTTCCTTGGTTAGCTCCCTGCTTATAGAGCCAGCCCTGGAGCAGGGAAAGAACTACATTTCCCAGCATTCCCTTGGCCACTACCAACTGGAAAGGAAGGAAGGGGCATCATGTGGCAGTGTGCTGTGAGTGGAGAGTTGCACTGTGAATAGCAGAGAGACCATATTTTAACATTCAAAAAACAGGACGCTCCACAGGGAGGGAAGCCCCACCCTGCCACCATCCACTCCCTCTGACTGCCCCCTACAGAAACCCCAACCCATCCAACCCCCCCCCGCTCCCTGTCCCGTCACCCCCTCCCGGGACCCTTGCCCCAACTGCCCCCCAGGGCCCCACCCCCATCTAAGCGCTTCTGCTCCTTGTCCCCTGATTGCCCCCTCCTGGGACCCCTGCCCCTAACTGCCCCTTGGGACCCCACCCCCTATCTAAGCCTCCCTTCTTGTCCCCAACTGCCCCCTCCTGAGACCCTCCCCAACTTCCCCCCTAGTACCCCACTCTCTACCTGTCCCGTGACGAACCCCTGGGACTCCCATGCCTAACCAACCGCTGCCTGTCCCCTGACTGCCCCCCCCGAACCCCTGACCGATCTACCCCCCTTCTCCCTGCCCCTGACTGCCCCCCCAGAACTCCCTACTCCTTCTCCAACCCCCCAGCCTCCTTATTGTACCACTCAGACCAGCGTGTCTGGCTCCGCATAGCGTCAGACACACTGCTGCATACATGCTGCCGTGCTCCCCCGCGGAGCCCACAGCCCCCCCCCCCCCCACACACACTTCCAGCACCTGCCTTCCAGATTTGAACACCTCAAAATTCAGGAGTGTGCAAGCTCTGTTTGGGCAGCTGTTATTTCATTTCTCCCAAATCAAATATACTGATCCACTGTAACTTGCTGTAGAAAAAGTAGGATAGAATTGAGCAAGAAATGCTTCCCAGTGGTTGTTAGGACTGGAATTGCTATTTTCAACAGTCATTGCCTTCTTTTTGTTTGTTTGTTTAAAAGAAAGAGAGTGATATTGCATTGGCAAATTCCCCATAGAAACAAAGGGTGGAACAAAAGAATAATAAAGGCACTTCAACTTTTCCTCATTTATGGAGGACAGTCTTATAATATGCATCCAGATATCCTCCAACCACACAAGCTGAAAATTGTTCCACTTTACTGCAGCTCTGTAACCACATGGGAACCAATCCTGTCTGTGTTTTGTGTACATCTAAAATTCCTGCTGAATGACCCACCCTGGGAGCGAGTTACCAGTGACCCAGGGCTGCGGCGGAAGGAGGGTGCAGGTGGGGAGGGAAAGCCCAGGGCTACGGTGGCAGGAGGTGTGTGTATGGGGCACTGGTGGGGGGAGGAAGGGGGGAGCCCAGGGCTGGGGCGTCAGGGGGGTGGAGGGAGGGCACTGGTGAGGGGGAAAGGGGGAAGCCCAGCACTGGGGCAGCAGAGGGTGTGTGTGGGGGGGAGAGCCCAGGGCTGGGGTAGCGAGGGGCTGTGGGGGGGAGCCAGGACTGGGACGGGGGGCAGGCAAAATTTGTTTTGCTTGACACAGCAAAAAACCTAGAGCCAGCCCTGGTACTGCAGAAAGGGATCTGGGGATCATAGTGGATTACAAGCTAAATATTAGTCAACAGTGTTTTGCAAAAACAGGCAAACATCATTCTGGGATGTTTTAGCTGGAATGTTGTAAGCAAGAAGTAATTCTTCTGCTCTACTCTGCATTGATTAGGCCTCAACTGGAGTATTGTGTCCAGTTCTGAGTGCCACATTTCAGGAAAGATGTGGACAAATTGGAAAAAGTCCAGAGAAAAGCAACAAAAAATGACTAAAGGTCTAGAAAACGTGACCTATGAGGAAAGATTAAAAAAAAATTGCAGCAAGGGTGATTTAGGTTGGACATTAGGAAAAATTCCTGTCAGTGTAGCTAAGCACTGGACTAAATTGCCTAGGAATGTTGTGGCATCTCCATCATTGGAGATTTTTAAGAACATGCTAGACTAACACCGGCCAGGGATGTCAACCAGGGGTCTGCAGCCCTCTGGGAGGCCTTGAGCCCTTTCTGGGGGGACGTGGGACCCCGCAGCTGGAACCCAGAGCCTGAGCCTTGGTGCCTCCCCGCTGCAGGGCTGAAACCCTGAGCTCCCAGTGCCCCGCACTGTGGGGCTAAAGCTGGGAGCTGTGGGGTGGAAGCCCCAAATGCTGGTTGCTCGCCCTCCTCACAGTGCCAGAGCAGAGCACTCCCAAGGGCAGCTCTACCCCACTTCCTCCTCTCCCTGCCCCCAAGTCCCCGCCCTGTGGCCAGGTTGGAGGCAAGAAGCTGGAGTCAGGCAGTGTGGGCAGCTGCTTCTCTGGCTGGGGCCATGGAGCAGGCAGCTGCATCGCTCTGTCTCCTGCTGCTGGTGTTTGGGGTTGTGGCTGCTCTTCAGCTCACGCACCTGGTAAGAGCTGCCCAGGCAGGATGACCTGGCTCTGTGCCTGGCAAAGCCCTTGGGAAGCAGTGGCCACAGGGGAGTCTTCTTGGCACACAGCCCCTAGTTACCTTGTCCCTGCACCCTGAGCTATCCCACTGCCCACATACAGCCCCTAGCTACCCCACTCCCTGCACTCTGAGCTATCCCCCCTGCCCTCACACAGCCCTTAGCTATCCCCTTCCCTACTCCCTGGGCTACCCCCTGCCAGCACACAGCCCCTAGTGACCTCCACCCTGAGTTACCCCCAGACCCATACATAGCCCTAGCTATCCCCGTGCCCACACACAGCCCTAGCTACCCCCGTGCCTGCTCACAGCCCATAGCTACCTCCTCCCTGTACCCTGAGCATTTTTCAAACCTTTTGAGCTGAACCCCCACCACACACAACCTAGACAAGCTGGGTGGTCTGCTGAGGTGAGTGAAGGCGTGGAGGTAGCGCCGCCTCCATGGACCCTGCCATGCGCCCCACCAGCCCCTTCCCCCCCAGAAATAAAAGTCAAAGTATGCCTATGCATGAGGGCCCACCCTGGGCCCAGAGCCCCAAGTCTTCCACCTCCCTGGCTGGGCCCTGGAGTTTTTATAGCATGTTGATGGAGGCCTCAGAAAGAAAAGGGTTGAGAACCCCTGGTCTTAATAATACTTAGTCCTGCCATGAGTGCAGGGGATTGGACTAGATGACCTCTCAAGGTCCCTTCCAATCCTATGATTCTATGATGTTTCATATCTTCAGATCATTAGACATACTACACTAACATTTTCTTTGGGTTTATTATTTATGTGACATTTTAAATCATTAAGAAAAAATATTAAAACAGCAAAGACATTCCCAGATAAAAACAATATTAAGATGGATATAAGGGTTGTGAGAACATATTAGTAACTTTGGGTATAATACTTCAAAGGGGTGCTGGACTTATCCCCAAAAGAGCTTGTTAAGATATAGAATTGAACTCAAACAAATCTGCTCTGTATTGACACCAAGAGGAAGATAAACTCAAATGTGTTTTATAAACATCAGTTTAATCTAATTTGGGACTACAAACATTAAAAGACATTTATTATAATCTTATGACTATTGTATGGTGTCACTTCACTGCAGAGTTAAGGTTGTTTGGGTGCCCTAACTGTGCATTTATAACCCACTGGTCAGTGACTGCAAACTAGGTTACATTAACATTTAGATTTCTTTTAAATGTAACCTTGCCTTTCAATTTCCTCAATTTATAATGCTTATTTTGAGATAATTCCAAAATCCCTTTAATGCGATTTACACTAAATTACTGAAACATTCTCTCAACATTGCCTCCATCTTAATGTGTTTTTGGTCTGGATTATAATAGCTTGATCAAGGGACATGTGTGCAGTAGCCAGGCCCCATGATCCAGTTATAGTTGTAGTACATACGGGGCCAAAGTGTACAATTTCAGTCCATAAGGGGGTGTCTGGGCTAAATATCCCATCAGGGTAGTTGCAGTTGGTGACAATGGGAATATGACTGAAGATTAGGACAAAAGATACTGCACAGAGGTGAGCATTACAGCTGGGGAATCACAGAAGGGAAATCCTAGAGACCTATGGGTTCCAAACCCCATTCCTTGAAAAGGAAAGAGTTAATATCATAACTTCTGATGGCTCTGACACTACTCTTCATGATTTCATGAGCTATTAGGGTCATGGATCTAGATTGCTGGCTGAAAACCCAGTCTCTTTCAGAATTGTCAACTTCTCAAAAAAGGTAATTAAATATATTTTTCTGATTGAACCCCCTTTAAATAGCACGTGATGCAAGAAACTGTAATATGTCCCAGTGGGGAAAAAAAGACTATCTTGACCAGGGGAAGGAGTACATTGAAATATGGGAAGCAAAATAATGTGCCATCCACAGCACCAGAAGGATTTGGGGTAAAATAACAGGCCGGAATATTTTATGGGAAGGAGAAATCTGGAACTTAAGGGGACCCACAACAGAAAACAAAATTGAGCTTTTGCCATTTTGTTATTCCTTTAGGAGGGATAAAGAGGGCCTGAGAGGGTTTCTTTTTTAAAATCTGCCCCTCTATTTTTTACCTCAGAATGAGAAGACTTGTCTTCCCTGTTGTTGTTGGAAGACTCCTTAACAAGACCAGAAAACTGGAGATGGAGATTTCTCAGCCTTTAATTGAAGGGGGAAGAGAAGAGAGAGGGGTGTTGAATGTTTAAAAAAGACATATTTCCTCCCAGCTGATTTTCAAGAATTTGAATTACATAGTTAACTAACAAAAACCAGTGTTTTAAACAGCCTGGATCCAGTGACAGGAGACTCGGGCACCCTGTCTGTATTCACAGTCATATCTGCTCACATCAGAAACACATTTTTTAAAATCTTTTTTTCTGTACTCTGTAGTGTGGATGGTTACAGCTTTAAATCGATTTAAAGCTGTTTAAATCGATTTAAAGCTCTAGTCTGGACCTGGCCTTAGTGACACTGCAGAGACTGATAGCAGTGGGCATGTGAGATCGTTCTATTCCACATTGTGCATCAGCAACAGAATTGTTACATTCCAAATGCAGGGCTAAACTCTTATCTTACACCTCTGCAACCACATTCAAAACAGAGGGCCTGATTCTCCACTTCCTAGCAAACAGTGCACTCAATTTACACCTGTGTCCAACTCTATGGCTTGAACTTTCTCCCACACTTAAGTAAGGGCAGCTGTACAGTTAAAATGCTGCATTGGTGCAGCTGCACTGAAGCAGCAGTGCTGCTGTAGCACTGTAATAAAGATGCTCTACACTGATGGGAGAGAGCTCTCCCACTGGTGTAGTTAATCCACTTACCCAGGAGGCAGTAGCTATGTCAACTGGAGAAGCACCCTGAGCAATACAGTTATACCAATGTCTGTAATGTAGACCAGACCTAAATCTGGAGTAGCTCCATCGAAATGAGTGAAGTTCCATCAGTGTAAGTGGGAAAAGAATCAGGCCCAACTGTTCTGATCTGGTAATTTTACACTCACTTTTCACCGGCATAACACCAAGTGCAAAGCAGGAGAGAATCAGGGGTCGTCTACATTGGCAAGTTTCTGCGCAGTAAAGAAGCTTTTTGTACTCAAACTGCATACGTGTACACACTGCCAAGTCACTTTGTGCGCAGAAACTCCTCAGTTACAGCGCTACAAAAAATACACCTTGACAAGAGTCGTAAGGCTTATTTGCACAGAGGCTCCAGGGCTCTATTGCCAGTGTGAACACTTGATTGCTTTCTATGCTGTAATTGGACTCTGGAGCTGTCCCATAATGCCTCAAGTGACTGCTCTGCTCCTTGTTTTGAACTCAGCAGCCCTGGAGTCATGCGCCCCTCCCCTTTCAAAGCACCATTTCTGACAGCCCTTATGAGCTGTGCTGATCTGCTCTGGGACACAATGCAAACCATTAATGTGAAATGCTCATGCTGTTGACCACAGAGGCAGAGGTGTGTGTGTGTGTGACAGAGAGAGGCCTGGTCTACACTATGCATTTAAACCAATTTTAGCAGCGTTAAACTGATTTAACGCTGTACCCGTCCACACAACAAGGCCCTTTATATCGATAGAAAGGGCTCTTTAAACCAGTTTCTGTACTCCTCCCCAACTAGAGGAGTAGTGCTGAAATCGGTGTTACCATATCAGATTAGGGTTAGTGTGGCCGCAAATCGATGGTATTGGCCTCCGGGTGGTATCCCACAGTGCACCATTGTGACCGCTCTGGACAGCAATCCGAACTCGGAAAACTTTTTGAATTACATTTCCCCGCGAACTTTTGAATTACATTTCCTGTTTGCCCAGCATGGAGCTCTGATCAGCACGGGTGGCCATGCAGTCCCAAATCCAAAAAGAGCTCCAGCATGGACCGTACGGGAGATACTGGATCTGATTACTGTATGGGGAGACAAATCTGTTCTATCAGAGCTCCCTTACAGAAGACGAAATGCCAAAGCATTTGAAAAAAATCTCCAGGCCATGGTAGAGAGTCCACAGCACAATGCTGTGTGACAAGCGTAACGGAAAGCCAAAGAATCAAATGGACGCTCATGGAGGGAGGGTGGGAGGGAGGGGGTACTGAGGACTCCAGCTATTCCACAGTCCCCAGCAGTCTCTGAAAAGTATTTGCATTCTTGGCTGAGCTCCCAATGCCTGTAGAGTCAAACACATTGTCCGGGGTGGTTCAGGGTATAGCTCGTCAATGTACCCCTCCCCCCCCCGTGAAAGAAAAGGGAAAAAAAATCATTTCTTGACTTTTTTCAATGTCACCCTATGTCTACTGAATGCTGCTGGTAGACGCGATGCTGCGGCAGTGAAGAGCAGTATCCGCACCCCTCCCCTCCCCGGTGGCAGACAGTACAATATGACTGCTATCTGTTGTTATCATCAGCCCGTGAGTGCTCCTGGCTGGCCTCAGGTGAGGCTGGCTGGGGTTGCCTGGGTAAAAATAGGAATGATTCCTGGTCATTCCCAGGAGATGGTACAGAATGGTGGGTAACTGTCCTCATCATAGCAACTGGGGGCTGAGCTCCATCAGCCCCCTTCCTTTCATGTGTAAAGAAAAGATTCTGTACTGCCTGGACTATCATAGCAGCGGGATGCTGGGTTCCTCTCCCCCACACTGCTTAATGTCCTGCCTGGACTATCATAGCAGCTGGAGGCTGCCTCCTCCTCATTTTATCTCAGTAACAAGTCAGTGTTTCTTATTCCTGCATTCTTTATTATTTCATCACACAAATGGGGGAGACACTGCCACGATAGCCCAGGAAGGTTTGGGAAGGAGGGAAACAACAGGTGGGGTTATTGCAAGGACACCGCCTAGAATAGCATGCAGCTCATCATTTCTGCGAGATCTGACCCAGAGCAGCTGTGTTCTCTGGTTCTCTAGTACACTTGCCCCATATTCTAGGCAGGACTGACTCTATTTTTAGATACCATAAAGAAGAGATTGACTCGGGGAGTCATTCCCAGTTTTGTCTTTGCACCCCTGGCCAACCTCAGCCAGGGGCACCCATGACAGCAGCAGACAGTACAGAATGACAGATAACCATCATCTCATTGCCAATTTACAATGGTGCAGCAGACAGTACAGAACTGATAACCATCTCTGCTGTCATGCAAAGGCAAATGAATGCTGCTGTGTAGCGCTGCAGTATCGCCGCTGTCAGCAGCATCCAGTACACATACGGTGACAGTAAAAAAAGGCTTAACGGGCTCCATGGTTGCCGTGCTATGGCATCTGCCAGGGCAATCCAGGGAAAAAGGGCACGAAATGATTGTTTGCCGTTGCTTTCCCAGAGGAAGGAATGACTGATGACATTTACCCAGAACCACCCGCGACAATGATTTTTACCCCATCAGGCACTGGGATCTCAACCTAGAATTCCAAGGGGCAGGGGAGACTGTGGGAACTATGGGATAGCTACAGAATAGCTACCCACAGTGCAACGCTCCAGAAATCGATGCTAGCCTCGGACCATGGACGCACACCACCGAATTAATGTGCTTAGTGTGGCCACGTGCACTCGACTTTATACAATCTGTTTTACAAAACCAGTTTATGTAAAATCGGAATAATCCCGTAGTGTAGACATACCCAGAGAGAGAGAGAGAGAGAGAGAGATTGCTGTACAGACAGCTCAAGAAGGGAGACAGGGGCTGATATCGAGGTTTCCCCCTCCCCCTGCTTCAGGATCGGTTGCTTCCTGTTGCTGTCTGCACTTAAAAGACAGCATGCTGACACACTCTGTCCCCCAAAACACACTGTCTCTCTCCCACCTCCATACACACACACACACACACACACACACACACACACACACACACATACACACACGACTTCATTTGAAAAGCAGCTGACAATGTAGTAGGATGCCCATGGAACAATGGGATTGGGAAACCTGCATCATGTGACATTGTGCCTGCCCCATGAGGCATTGCGAACCCTTCCCAAAGTACCCAGCAGCCAGCTGCATAGTGAGATAGCTACCACAGTGCATTGCTGTCTTTGCTGCTGCAAGAGCTGCTAATGTGGATGCATGCCAGCGTCACCAGGAGCAGAGTGTGGACACACAACAGTGGTTTAATTCCAGCATTTTAATAAAAGTGGTATAACTTGTGGCACAGAAACTTGCCTGTGTAGACATACCCTCAGTCTCAGTTACGTATCTGGGCAGGTCCCACAATAGGGTTGCATAAGTGTAACAGAGGGCAGAAGTTTACCTGAAGAATCTTGATTATGTAGGAGCTATTAGCTTTATTTTCAGTTAAAATACTAATTAGTGCTCAGTGTTTAATTTCCAATATCCATTGTTCTAGATTCTTATCACCAATCATACATAACTCAATGAAATCTGTGAATATCAAAATGCATTAATCATGAAAGAAGTTTAAAATGGTTTTTAATTAATTAAAATCATTACGCTTCTGGGGACAATTTCTGTTTTCAGTTACATTGCAGTGATTCAAGTATCTCCAATTACGGCAATGGAATGACCTTGGATTTACACTGGTTTCACTAAAAGGAGAATTTGGCTCACACCCATATTCTAATAAATAAGTTTAACATGGTTAAGTGAAACACTTTGTTCTCTTTCAGTGCTGAAATCAGACAGACACAGAGCACTTTTTTTTCCCTTCTCTGAAATAGCAATTGTTTGCATTTGAAGAGTGTAACAAGAACAAGCAACTGGTTCAGCCAGGGTTTTCCTGGCAAGGGCACTTCTACAGTAATATCACAACAGCAGTGCTTAGCTATGTTTGTTCTCAAATGTTTGTTTTCTGGGAGTAAATATATCCTTTGGGCTGAAACGTCCCAAGCTCACCCTTCACCTAAATGGTGATAAGGTCTGTGGAAATGAAATCTGTCCAACCATTCTTGAGTTGTCAGCCTGTCTATAAAGGATTTGCTCAGGAAAACATTTTCAAAAGCTTTTTAAACACATAGAGAACTCAAAAATTGTTCTGTTTTAAAATGTCAAATTCTGATGTCCTTGATGTAAACTGGGGGTAATGATACTGTGACACTGTATCTCACGGGGAACACCTTGCAGCCCCATGTTCATCCTTATGATTGTGTAGTGTCCAATGCAAAGTTTGTCATGTTGGGTGTCTTTGGAAGGCTCATGATGCACTGAGCATTGTTGTTATAGTAATGCTGTAATAATGTTATAGGTTGTAATTACAGGTATATAGTTATGAGGCTGAAAATGTATCCTCATGGCTTAAAATAAATCCAGGCAAAACTCTCCAGGAGCAGAGAGGCAGTTCACACCTCATCAGGGCATGTATGGGACAAACCCAGCCCAGCCACACAGGAACAAAGGACACTGCCCTAGGCAGTAACAAAGGATCTGTTGGACTCTCGAGTAGGTCACCCCCCTTCCCTGGATCAGTCAGGGACTACGATGACTGACCCTGAACGGGGTGGGGTGGGCAAAGCCAAGAGGGAAGGAAGAACATAAAAGGGAGAGATGTTTGCCATGCTCTTCCTCTCTCTTTCACCTACATCTACAGACATCACCACCAAAGTGACTGAAGCACTGATCAAAGAGGAGATCCTGGCTGAAGGGCAGCCAACCAGCCTGTGGTGAGAAGCATGTAAATTTGTAAGGGCATTGAAAGTGTTAAGATCAGATTAGAATGGGTTTTGGTTTTATTTCGTTTGATCAAAACTGACTTGTTATGTTTTGGCTTATAATCACTTAAATCTATCTTTGTAGTTAATAAATTTGTTTGTTTATGCTACCTGAAGCAGTGCATTTGGTCTGAAGTGTGTCAGAAACTCCCCTTAGGATAACAAGCCTGGTACAGATCAATTTCTTTGTTAAATTGACAAACTCATATAAGCTTGCAGCATCCAGCAGGCATAACTGGACACTGCAAGATGGAGGTTCCTAGGCTTGTCTCCAGGACCGGAGATAGTGGCTAGTGTCATTCGGTTGCACAATCCAAGCAGCTTACATGCTAGAGCAGGGATTGGCAACCTATGACATGCGTGCCAAAGATGGCATGCAAGCTGATTTTTAATGGCACGCTGCTGCCTGCCTGAGGGGTGGATAAGGGATGGAGGCAGTCAGGGGACAAGGAGCAGGGTGGGATGGATAGAGGGTGGGATCCTGGGGGTGGTGGATAGGGGCAGGGGGTCTCTGGAGGGGGCAGTCAGGGAGAAGGGGAGTTGGATGGGCCATGAGAGTCCTGGGGTCTGTCAGGGTGGGGCAGGTGGATAGGGGTCAGGGCAGTCAGGGGATAGGGAGCAAGGACGGTCCTGTGAGGGCAGTAAGCGGGGGGATCTCTGGAGGGGGTGGTCAGGGGACAAGGAGCTGGGGGGGGGTTGGATGAGTCGAGAGTTCTGCGGGGGGCCTGTCAGGAGGCAGGGGTGTAGAGAGGAGTTGGGGCAGGCAGGGAGCAGGAGACATTGTATGGGTTGGGAGTTCTGGGGGTCCTGTCAGGGGCCAGGGAGTGGTTGGATGGGCATGGGAGTCCCAGGGATTCTGTCTGGGTGCAGGAGTGTGGATAAGGGTCAGGGCAGTCAGGGGACAGGTAGGGGGTAGGGTCCTAGGGGGGCAGTCAGGGGAAAAGGAGCAGGTTGGCTTAGATAGGGGGTGGGGTCCTGGGGGGCAGTTAGGGGTAGGGGTACCAGGAGGGGGTAGTCAGGGGACAAAGAGCAGGAGGGTTGGGAGTTCTGAGGGGGGCAGTCAGGGTGCGGGAAATAGGAGGGAGTGGATGGGGACAGGGCTAGGGCATGGCAGGGGTGGGGCTAGGGCAGGGTTCCCTGGGTGCACATCCTAATGAAATGTGCTGCGCACACCTATAGGCAGAAGCTTGGTCCTGCCAGCTAACCTGCCTCTTCCCGTAGTGTGCTGGGTTCCTGCCCCTTCTCCGCCTCTCCGTCCCTCCATCCCTGCCAGCTGATCAGCTGATGGCCCTTGTGAGGGAGGGGGTCGAGAAGGAGCAAAGTCAGCATGCTCGCTGCTCCCCGTGGAGGCAGAGAATCAGTGGGGGCAGGGCCTTGGGGAAGGGCGGGTGGCATATCCCCTCCAGCTCCCTGACCTGACCCCCCTACACACATCTTCCAGCCCTCTGCCCTGACCCCCCCTCACACACACCCAGCCCTCTGTCCTGAGCACCGCACACCCCTCAGGTCCGTGCTCCGAGCCGTGTGCCCTGCACCACCATCCCCAGGTCCCTGCCCTGAGCCCTGTACCTCCCTCATACACACCCAGCCCTCTGCTTGACTCCTTCACCCCCACTCCTCACAACTCCATCCCTGACTGGCACCCCCACACATACCCAGTCCCCCCCTGCCCTGACACCTGCACCCCCTTCACATGCCCCCAGCCTCTGCCCTGACTCTTGCACCCCCCCACATCCCCATTCACTCCACACCCAATGCACCTGCCACATCCCCACCCTGAGCACCAAACGGGAGCTCCTGCACACACCAATCCAACCCCACATTCCCACCTGCACCCCTCACACCAAATGGGAGCTGCCCAGGTAAGTGCCCCACACCCAAACCTCCTGCCCCAACCCTGAGCCTCCTCCCTCATTCTAGCTCCTGGCCAGACCCTTCATCCCCAGCCCTGTGCTCAGTGCATTCCCACTCTCAGCTCAGTGCAGAGAGAGGAAAAGAATGGGCCAGAACCAGGGAGAAGGTAAGTACCCACTGAGCGGGTCCAGCAGCTGGGATCCCAGCTGGCAGAAGACAGCAGATGGACCCCCTGAGCAACAGGGGGCTGAGCCGCTCAGTCCACTGATGGTCTGGGGTCCCGACCGCTGGCCTCGCACAGCCCACTGCTGGCCTAGGTGAACAGAATCCCAGACTAGCAGCGGGCTGAGCAGGCTGGCAGCATAAGATCAACATTTTAATTTCATTTTAAATGAAGCTTCTTAAACATTTTGAAAACCTTGTTTATTTTACAATACAATATTAGTTTAGTTATATAATATATAGACTTATAGCGACCTTCTAAAAAACATGAAAATGTATTACCGGCACGTGAAACCTTCAATTAAAGTGAATAAATGAAGACTCAGCACACCACTTCTGAAAGATTACCGACCCCTGTGCTAGAGGCTGTGCGTGACCAGCCCAGGAGTGGGGTTCTCACAGAAGAGCAGGGTAAGGCTGGCTCCCAGAGTTGAGGATTGGAGTGACCTAGCAGATCACCAGTCCAGATAACACCAGGGGAATGTCACGGATACCGACCTCCTTTGTAACATACTTTGAGATCTACTGACGAAAAGTAACAGAAATCCTAGGCACTGATCATAATTATTATGAGATATGCTGCCTTTTGCATTTTAAAAACATTTTTAATTAACATTTATTTTTTCATGATGTATGAGGCACCTCAACAAACAAGTAAAAACACTGTCACTGCATCAAACAGTCTCCAATCTACATTTAAGGTGATATAACAATCCAAGGTCTTAGACAAGATTGTGGGAGCGGGGAGGGAGGAAGAGAAGAATAATAGGACAGATTTTTAAAGGTATTTAAAGATGCAGATAGGCATGTAGTGGGATTTTCAATGTGCCTAGGTCCCTAACTTCAATAGGTGTTAAGCACCTAGGTGTTTTTGAAACACCAGGACCACAAAGCTGAATCTGAAATTCTTAGGTACAGAATTACAAAACCCTGAATAAAACAGAAACAGCAAGAAGCATGAGGGACACTGTACATTATCTTTGTAAGAAAGTTTACATAACCGTTTTGTGACATTTTACACATCCAAGAAATCTATTTATTCTACATCATTCTTTTTAGAGCTCCATGTCAGAGTTCTCAAGGAGGCTGGCCAGCTTCATTTCCTTCAGTAGTCTCATTGCTGAACTGAGGTCCCCAATAAGTGAGATTTCTCTTTACAAATGCAAAGATGGTTTGCTGGGTCTAGGACTGTGCTTTGAAGCCCTCTCTGAGAAGTGATTGCTTTACCTGCGTTATTATCTTTCTTCTCAGCTGGGCTGAAGCTCAAACAAGGAAATATTTGTGTTGCAGTCATTTCCTAGGTCTCATTATGGTCAGTGTCCTGTCCACTCACTCAAGTCTGCTACAATTGCTATCACCATATCAGCCCTTCCCCCGGACCCTACAAGCTTTCCGTAGGAATTATCATTCTTCTCCATGTAGGGATGACTATTCTCTTTATCACTATCCAGCTGGCACTGAAGATGTGCATTCATGAACCCTCCCACAATGGCTCTGTTTTCTCTGCTGCTACTGTGATCCTGAATTTCAAAATGTTCAAGTATTGTGGACTACAGGCCAGTGATCCACATGTGAAGAAAGTCCATGGATTTATACATCAAGTTGTGTCCTATGGAGAAAGTGTGCTGGACTGAGGCAGACCCACACTGCAGAGCCAGTTCCTGAGTAACCTGCACTCTGATGTGGAAATGGAGATAGAATCTGTGTGGGCACATTCTTCATGACCTGATAGGTATACAGGAAATCTGAAAAACCATAAGAAAATAGGAATTAAGGTAGAAATTCTGAAATAAACAATCAATGCTTCATTGCTTATGTAATTTAAAACTAGAGCCGACGAAGCCCCAGAGAACACATTTTAGGGAACCATTTGACATTTGTCTGATTCGGGAGGAACAAACGTGTTGCTTTGTCCATCACTCTGTGGGTCAGAACAGGAGTAGCCTAAGGCTGACTCACCACTCTGTGCACTCTGTAAAGCCTCCCTGCCTGGGCTCAAATGGGAGATAACTGATTAAAGACTGGGTGATCAACCAGTTAACAAGGGGATTCAGCTCATCAGCTGGGGCAGTTAAAAAGGAGACAGGATGGGACAGGAGGCTGGAAGGAAGAGCAAAGAAGCCTAGGAGCTCAGAAAGGTGAGCTCACCCTCCTCCTCTCATCCGGTGCCTAGGGAGTAAGTAGAAACTTGGGGAAAGCCTTATGCTATGGAGACCATGAATGGGTATAAAACATTATAAGCACATGGTGCTGGACTTAGAGAGGAGTGGGGGGGGGGCCTGTTTGCAAAGCAAAACACAAGGAGAGATGGAACCTACCATGTGACACTCTTGCATATGGAAAACTCTCACTATTGCCTAGTGTGACACCCTTTCTAAAGAAGGTTACTTTAGTTACAACTGGATGCTAGGTTACTGGGCTGCTTGTGTGTTTGGAATGTGCAAGGCAGTTCAAAATCTAAAATGGTATTTCAATATGAAGAATGGCCCAGACCATCTTCATGGATGAAGAGGACAAAATCCCAGCAAAATCTTTGTGAGGAATCCACAGAAAGAGGAAGTCCCACCTGTAGCACAGGTCTCCTCATTTCCAGACTTCAGAAAAGCCTCCTGTGCTAGGTCTTTGAGGGGTAGAAGTGGAGGTGGCCACCCACTTGGTGGAGAAAATCATCTTAATTAATTCTGCCTCAGGCATTTTGCCAGTTCACACTGGGAACCAATCTTTAGTGGGGCTTCTGGGGACATCTACTAGTTTTGGAGCCCTTATCAGTATAGCGCTATACTAGAGAGAGCTATTAAAAGAGTACAGGACCTCTGGATCCTAGACAATTCAAATAAGGGTAACCTCATGGAGTTTAATCTATTGCATAGGTAATTCCTGTTTAGGGAACAATCTTACCCACTAAAATTACTACTGTCAATTTCTCCTCACATAAGGTGGAAATTTATGCATACCATGTATTGCAGTCATGACTGTAGCAGCATAATGTGCATATAGTCAAATAAAAGACAGGCAACAAGATTAAATGAAACAGATTGATCCAGATCTGATCTCATTTAAGCTGGTGTAAATCTGAAGTAACTCCATTGCAGTCATTGAAGTACTTTCAGATCAGCATTGATGTAGTAGAGTAGAAAGAAGGCCAGTTTCTTGACTTTACTGTTCCCATACACACAGCAACAATTTCAGTATCTAATTCTTCTCTCCTCCTTCTCTAACTAACTAAAAAGAAGCTGAGCTCTCTCCTAATGAACAAAGGAAAATAATAGTTCAGAGGGACAATAGCTCCAGCTTCTGTGAAGGACAACAGCATTAGGCCAGGTCTACACACGGGTTTTGTAGTGGTACAATTAGTTCAGTTAGGGGCGTGATATTTTTACTGAAATTGTTATGCCAATATAGCCTTCCTACTGAGGACACAGTTACATCAGTATAAAGGCGATTTTTACTAGTATAGCTTATTCCCCTTCCCCTAAGTACATTTATACCAGTATAACTGTGTCCACACAGTCGGGATGGGGGACGGTTCCACTTTAGATGGTAAAAGTAAAGCAGAACAACTTTTGTGTGTAGACAAGCCCTTAATTTCTCACCTTCCTTACTCTCCTCTTACATAGCACATTTGAAAGATAACTCACAGACTCGTATTAAGTGTTTCTCCATTCACCCAGTAGAACTCGGCTCCTTTCTTGCGCAGCCCAATCCAAGAGTCTCTTGTGCGCATTCGATTCATTATGAAATTCTAGACAAAACATATGTCACAATGAATTTCCATGCTGGGAAGTGCATCTTTTATGAATCCATTCAGTAGGGAAGAGTTTACGTTCTGAAAATGGGTTCCTGCCTTTATTTTAAAGACAGATACCGGGGGTCTGATTCTCCCCAGCCCTGCACCTTGTGTTGTCATTTTTGCCTGACCATGTGGGTGTAAAATGACACTATTCTGAATAGGGAGGGTTTTACTCATCTTTGCACAGATCTAAATAGCCACACAAGGTACAAGGCAGTGGACAATCAAGCCTAACGTGTTTTCTTGATTAGATTGCTACTGCTCTATTGCTAAATTTCATTGCAAGAAACAACTTTAAAAGCACAGACAGGTCACTAACTATAGTCAGTGGAGGATGAGCCAGTCAGCCATGTTGTTGGACAGACAGAGCCTTGGTCACTGATCAGAGCAGACCAAAATACAACTTCAGCCAGTCAGAAAGAAACCAATACAATGACACTGGTATATCCTCACCCCACCTCACCTCATGCTCTGCTACTCCTGCAGTTGCAAAAGTGCACAGATCATTAATATCATCAGCTGTGTATCATCGATAACAGATAATACAATGCTGAAGGAAGCAAAATATTTCAGCACAATGACTTCACTCAACTAATAGTGGTGAAGGGTGAGAGTAGGAGAAATCTAAGTAAATACATCTCTAGATTAAGAGATTACAGTGTTTAAGTACACTGGACCTGATTCACCATTGTCTTGATGGAGTTTTATGCCAGAATAACTCCACTGATTTCAGTAAAGTTACACCAGCATAAAAGTTGAGAAATATAGAACAAATATCCCTTACTTTTCCCAATTGTTCAATTTTCTTTCTTGATTTTCACCATTTCATTCTATTTTCTTTCTGGGTAGGTCAGATCTAAATTCGGATCCTGCACTCACTGAAGTTAAATTGCAAACCTCACACTGACTTTAGGAGTACAGGATAAATTTCTAATAAGCAAAAAATTATTATTAAAAAAACAACATTTAGCCCTTTTTGTTCATTAAAAAAGAAACACAAAAAAGTCCATCTCAAATTTTTATTTCCTTTAATGGTTACTTTTAATTCGTGCCCACTTTGCAGTTTTAATTTCTGAAAACTCCTTCCACCCCATCTCAGAACATGAATGTGCTTCTGTAATGGATGCTAATGGAAAACAACCTATATGTCACTGAACATAATGTTTGTGATTTGACTTCATTGTTAGTGACAAACAATTCTGTCACATGTTATGTTGGATTCTAGCATATTCTGATATTCCAGGGTGTATAGGGAGTGGGGGTGGAAGGGAGAGAGGAGGAAGGGGGAAGAGTGATGAAATTACAGGAATCATTGGAGTAAGGGAAGAGACGCTGTATCAGAAGGATGGAAACTTTACCATTTCCTGTTGGCTTTCAATCACAGCAAGAGAAGCCCCATGTGCAGAGCAGAAGCTTTGACTGGAATCCCAGTCTGCTTGATCTTCTGAGAGGTAATAACATTTCTTTCTGTAGTATAGCCAGTCATCACGGCACGGCTCCAGGTGAGGCAATATGGGAAGACCTTTATTTGAAATGAAGTGAATATTACTATCCTAGTACATAGCAAATACATAAAATGTGTGTTTTATTCACTATTCTCTAAGAACACCACAGCAAGCTGGTTCTACATTCTGTGGCAAGGCACTTTGGTGTCTGTGCTACTGCTACAACAACCTGGAAATTCTGCTGCAACTTCTAATATATTAAAAAATGGAAGCTTGTATTGAATTAAAGATTAAACTGAACAATGCAATACAATATCTTCTGTTAATTATTTAAAATATTAAATTTAATTTATTTTATTTTCTCCCTAAATTATCAACTGGCAATGGGCTGTAAATTTCTGTATTGAAAATACACAGCTAAAAGTTGGCAGAACATGGGAGGGCAGACAGCTGACTGCAGAACATTTGGGGCTTTGGGGCATTGGAAGGGATTTGAGATTGTGAGATAAACACATTGAGTAAAATGTTCAAATTGACTTTGGCACTTACAGTGATCTTTTCAAAATCACCTAAACAGGTTGGGGGCCTAACTCCCATTAAAATCACTTTTAAAAGAACCTACTATTAAAAGGCTACATCCCACTGACTTTCAGTGAGGTTTAAACTAGTGTAAATGGTGGATTCTCTGTAACTTGAAGTCTTTAAACCATAATTTGATGATAACAGCAACTAGGGGTCTATTACAGGAGTGGATGGGTGAGGTTCTGTGGCCTGCTACGTGCAGGAGGTCAGTCTAGATTATCATGATGATCCCTTCTGACCTTAAGTCTATGTTAAAAGACCATTATTTATGTTGCAAAAGGAAAGCACTCATAACCTAGAAAATGCCAGAACTTAGGTGGCCCATGTAACCTTAATTTGGCCTTCTTGTGCATATGCATTATGATACAATGTTTAATTACACGATCACATACTCTTTTTTTTTACAGGTCCCTGTCTCCGTCAGTGCAACTGATGGATAATGATCAGAAAATGAATCAAGGTTGTGTAGTAAATTAGGCTGCATGTGGGATCCCTACCTCACTTGCTCTAGAAGTTAGCAAATGTGTGGAGAGGATGGTATTATAGGTAAAGCAGGTGAATGCCAAATAGGCAAATTCATTTCTATCTTTAGCTCTGCCATGGGACTCTTATGTGATGCTGAACAAGGCACTTAAATCAAAAATTTTGCAGGTGACTATTAATGACATGTTTCTCATTTTCTGGGTGCCCAACCAAGACACCTGAGGTCTGATTTGCAGAAGTGCTGAGCACCCGTAACTGCAATTAAAGTCAGTGGGTGCTTGACAGTAAGGCAGCATGGTCTGAAGGAATGAAAACAAGGCTGGGAGTGAAGCGGTCCTAAATTTTAAGTCTGGTTCTGCCACTGATACACTGTGTGGTCTCAGGCAAGTCTGTCTCAATCACCCCATCTGTAAAATGGAGATCATAATGCCCTTCTACCTCACTGTAGAGAGAAATTTCTCAATGTTTGCGAGGTCCTCAGATAGTACAGTGACAAGTGCTCAACTGCAGACTACCAGGAAATGAATAATGTTTTATTCACTGCAGGCTTTGGATAGTGTACACTAATAATTAAATAATGAGAATAAAAATATTGAACAGCTGCCTCACTACCTGCACACCAACCATACTGGATACTGAATGAGGCTGGGGTCCCAGGGAAAAAATAGTATGTGGTCACATCATTAAAGACTGTATCATAATATATATGCAGAAGGTGGCAGAATTAAGTTGCACAGACAATCATAATACTGGCATTTACTGACTTTTCAGTGCTTGACTTTGCAACCTCAATAACATCTCTTAATGCAGTTAAGTATGTAGGATTAAGCTGAAATAAACATTAATTCTAAACAGTTATGAATGTTGCAAACCTTTGAATGACCTACATGATGAAGCAGCAATTTATTTATTTAGAATATGGCACCACAAGCAGGTTAGGAGGACCTGAGAAGGAGAACAATTTTTGGGCTGTTTTGTTAAATACCAGGACTGGTATTATTTTTTTAATGGCCTTATTAAAGACAGAGCTTGGAAAGCACTCTATTTAAATTAAAGACAGTTCTAATTTAAAAATTGACGAGAAGCATTGATTCTGTTTAGCTAAAATTTTAATATCAGATTAGAAATAGTATCAAATTTTGCACAGCAATACAGGCACGTTTGCCCAGTTTCACAAAGGTATTTAGGCCCCTAACTTCTACTGAAATTAATGGAAGCTGGAAGTCTAAATCTGGGCCTTTGAGGATCTGGGCCTTTATTACTAGTTAGACACAGTGATGGGGAAAAGTGGAAAATCAGATGTAGTCTAGTAAATTGAAGACAAGATTGGGAGCCAAGAGCTCAAGTTCCAATCTGCCTGAGCCACTGATTTACTGTGTGACCTTGAGCAAGTCACTTGACACCTCTGCCTCAGTTTCTCCATCTATAAACTAGGAATTATAATATTTACCAAGAGTAAATAGTAGCTAAACAGTTTGAAGATGAAATGCTTTGAGAGAGCTTGAAAAGTCCATTTGTCTAGTCACCAAGAATGCATAGGAAACTTTCCCAGGAAAATACCATCAACTTCTGCTGAACCTAAGTTTTCATTAAAGGCCTGATTCACTGGTATCCTTGGTGATTTGCACCGATACAGCAACTCAGAGCAGACATAAACCTAGCTTGACACAAAATGGTGAATCTGACTCTCTGCTCTTAGCTTCTCTGGCTGAAGCCAGGAAACCTTCCAAACTGAAACCAAGTGTACCCAATACGGTGCTGTCTTCCTAAGTCTGTTGACAAACAGTTCCAGTGCCTCTGCTGCTCCTCACACCTTTGCCAAGCTGAAGTACAGCAACAAACTGACCAGCCTGATCAGTTTACACTGTTTTTATTCAAAGACATGAGGGCAGCAGTGGAACTGACATGAATCAGGTCAATTTCGCTCTGCAGATGCCTGTGAAAGCTCTAAGCAGCAGACTGAAGCACTATATCTCAAAACAGCACCCTGGTACCCCCACATTTGCCACGGTTATATGAATATGTTTTGTGATAAGTATGTTTTGGGACTGTTCTGTTCAATATCTTCATCAACGACTTAGATGTTGGCATAGAAAGTACGCTTATTAAGTTTGCAGACGATACCAAACTGGGAGGGATTGCAACTGCTTTGGAGGACAGGGTCAAAATTCAAAATGATCTGGACAAATTGGAGAAATGGTCTGAGGTAAACAGGATGAAGTTCAACAATGACAAATGCAAAGTGCTCCACTTAGGAAGGAACAGTTTCACACATACAGAATGGGAAGAGACTGTCTAGGAAGAAGTATGGCAGAAAGAGATCTAGGGGTCATAGTGGACCACAAGCTAAATATGAGTCAACAGTGTGATACTGTTTCAAAAAAAGCAAACGTGATTCTGGGATGCATTAACAGGTGTGTTGAAAACAAGACACAGGAAGTCATTCTTCCGCTCTACTCTGTGCTGGTTAGGCCTCAACTGGAGTATTGTGTCCAGTTCTAGGCACTGCATTTCAAGAAAGATGTGGAGAAATTGGAGAGGGTCCAGAGAAGAGCAACAAGAATGATTAAAGGTCTTGAGAACATGATCTACGAAGGAAGGCTGAAAGAACTGGGTTTATTTAGTTTGGAAATGAGAAGACCAAGAGGGGACATGATAGCAGTTTTCAGGTATCTAAAAGGGTGTCATCAGGAGGAGGGAGAAAACTTGTTCACCTTAGCCTCTAATGATAGAACAAGAAGCAATGGGCTTAAACTGCAGCAAGGGAGATTCAGGTTGGACATTAGGAAAAAGTTCCTGTCAGGGTAGTTAAACACTGGAATAAATTGCCTAGGGAGGTTGTGGAATCTCCATCTCTGGAGATATTTAAGAGTAGGTTAGATAAATGTCTATCAGGGATGGTCTAGACAGTATTTGGTCCTGCCATGAGGGCAGGGGACTGGACTCGATGACCTCTCGAGGTCCCTTCCAGTCCTAGAGTCTATGAATCTATGAGTCTATAAGTATGCCTTGTGAAGTATTATTTGAAAAGTCATGATCTATTTACTATCCTGTTGAATTGTATGTATTAACATTGTATGTAAACTTATGAAGTTTTGCTACATGTTTGTTACTGAAGTATGTTGAGTTTGAGAAACACCCACAGCTAGCCTTTCAGTGGTAACAAAGGCCAACTAACACCCAGGTGACAGATTTTCAACAGTGCTAGCCAGCAATGTGTTGATGGCCCATTAATGAGAATCTACTCTCCCGGTGGGCCCCTCCTGAAGACTCCTCAAAGAGTACATAGGCAATGAATAACTGCTGACTTAGCAAGGCACACCAGGACATGTGATCCAAGACTCCATGTTAGAGCCAGTACTTTTCCAGGCACCTGGAGGACAGTATAAACTCAGGGACAGTGACATCACCAGACCACTTCTCTCTTCTCCCATCTCAACACCTGGAAACAAGATAGTTTGGAAGCAAAAAGGAAGCCTCCTTGAACCAGGGAGAAGGGATGGTCCTAACTAGGCTTTCTAGTTAATATGAACTGTGAACTGTATTCTGCCTATAACATCCAGTAAGGTGAGAAAAACTCTTTGATTCAAATCTTGCTTAGTCTGATAAAGTTTAGGATTTTACCTTTTATTTCTTATGTAACTAACTCTGACAGCTACACTTAACATTTTTAAACATTTAAAATCTAGCTTTCTGTAGTTAATAAACTTGTTTAATGTTTTATCTCAGCCAGTATATTTTTGATTGAAATGCTTACGGAATCTCAGCTCAGGTTAACAAGGGCTGGTGCATATGAATTTTCTTTCATAAAATGACAGACTTATGAGCTTGCACTGTCCAAGGAAGCCTTGAGCAGTGTATGATGGCATCTTACTGGGGTGCAAAGCTGCAGGGATTTATTAGTGTCTCCCTGTGTATAGTTCATGGGAGGCTGTGAGAGCCTGCATGTAACTTTGGGTGTGCCTTCACATGCTAATAGTTGTGTGAGAGCAAAGCCTGAAGGGGCTGCTTGTCACAAGCAGAGCAGTTTGAGGTATCCTGAGCCAGAGAGTTAAAGGGGGCACAGCAGTCCCACAGTCCATGTTGTACTCGGGGGTGGGGAATGACACAGTGAGCAGGGTGAAATGGACAGCTTGTTGCTCTGGGCAAGATTTGCACTTCATATGCTGGTGTAGAGATTTTAAGTGTGTTGACTGAATACAGTCAAGAAAGGGTTACACGTTTTGGGCTACTGTCTGAGAGGGACCCAGAAACAGAAGCCTGGGGGAAAGGTAAGGATACCTTTCTCCTCCATCAGAGTAGCCATTAGGTTGTGGGGAAGAGGGGGATAAATAGTAGATCTCTCTCATCCTCATAGCAGTCAGAAGGCTCTGAGGTGGGAAGGAGGAAAGGAAAGAGATATTGTTTTGCCTTTCCAACATCAGTTTGTCTTAAATGCACTTACTCCAGCTAAACCAGATCAAGAGTAAAATCACAGGAACAGCAATCAAAATTCCAGCAACTCGTCTCCAGAACCAGAGGTGTAAGCAGAGGCCTGAAAAGAAGAGAGTTGAGAAGCTTCAGTGAATTAAACATGTATAGAACTGACGGGTTTAGAGACTTGGTCATTAAAAAAAAAAAATCAAACATGGATTCAAACTACATCCATATTTAGGCACCCAAATAAGTGACCTGATTTTCAGAGGTCCTGAGCAGCTACAACTTTCACAGAAGTCAATGGGAACTGCCGATGCTTGGTACCTCTGAAAATAAGGCCTAAATATGGATGTAGGTGTCTAACTTTAGGCACTCAAAATTTGAAGTGTTTGCCTCCGTGAATGTGTGGTTTCCTACAGAACCGTTAGCTAGAGAATGACTCATTAATAGAGTACCTCTCCTCTTAGAAGGATGGGCAACTGAGATGCTAGAGACCAGGTCTCCCCTACCTCAGTCCACTCCCTACAACATACATCCCTCTCTAACCCAAAGAGTGGAATCCATGTTATACTGAAGGATAACTAGTAGGGTTGTCAAGTGGTTAAAAAAATTAATTGCGATTGATCATGCGATTAAAAAAAATTAATCGTGATTTATCGCGCAATTAATTGTACTGTTAAATAATGATAGAATACCATTTATTTAAATATTTTGGATGTTTTCTACATTTTCATATCTATTGATTTCAATTACAACACAGAATACAAAGTGTACAGTGCTCACTTTATATTTATGTTTGATTTCAAGTATTTGCACTGAAAAAAAACAAAAGAAATAGTATTTTTCAATTCATCTAATACAAGTACTGTGCAATCTCTTTATCATGAAAGCTGAACTTATAAATGTAGAAGTATGTACAAAAAAACCTGCATTCAAAAAAAAAAAACATTGTACAATTTTAGAGCCTGAAAGTCCACTCAGTCCTACTTCTTCTTCAGCCAACTGCTCAGACAAACAAGGTTGTTTACATGTGCAGGAGATAATGCTGCCCACTTCTTGTTTACAATGTCACCTGAAAGTGAGAACAGACATTCTCATGGCACTGTTGTAGCTGGCGTTGCAAGATATTCACGTGCCAGATGCGCTAAAGATTCATATATCCGTTCATGCTTCAACCACCATTCCAGGGGACATGTCCATGCTGATGATAGGTTCTGATCAATAACAATCCAAAGCAGTGAGGACCAATGCATGTTCATTTTCATTCTCTGAATCAGATGCCACCAGCAGAAGTAAGGTGACCAGACAGCAAATGTGAAAAATCGGGACAGAGAGTGGGGGGTAATAGGAGCCTATATAAGAAAAAGACCCCAAAATCAGGACTGTTCCTATAAAATCAGGTCATCTGGTCACCCTAAGCAGAAGGTTGATTTTCTTTTTGGGGGGTGTGGGTTCTGTAGTTTCCACATTGTAGAGTTGCTGTTTTAAGACTTCTGAAAGCATGCGCCACACCTCTTCCTCAGATTTTGGAAGGCATTTCAGATTCTTAAATCTTGGGTTGAGTGCTCTAGCTATCTTTAGAATCTCACATTGGTACCTTCTTTCCATTTTGTGAAAACTGCAGTGAAAGTGTTCTTAAAATGAACAATGCGTGCTGGGTCATCATCTGAGACTGCTAAAACATGAAATATATGGCAGAATGCAGATTTTTCAGTTTGATTCCCCAAACCTAAAACCCAATTATTCCCAGCTCAAGCAGTGACATCTAAAGCACGTGTATCCAGGAATCCCCTCCCTCACAGATGGCCGGTGAGGTGACCCTGTTCTCACAGCGCCTGCCTCTTTCTCTCCCCACACAAACTACCCCTGCCGCTCACTCCTCTCCTATCTCTTTCAGCTGCACTGTGCTGAAGTGCAAGCTATCTTGCACATTATTAATGAAGTATTGCTTGTTACAAGATAAGAACAAGGAGAGCAGGCTAGGGCAGAGGAGGAAAGAGCAAGAGGTGAAGGGGAGAGGGACAGAAGGAGGGCGGAAGAAGGCACTGAGTGGAGGGGAAAGGAGAGACCAGGGGTGTGGGGGAGAGCGAAAAGCTGTAGGGGAAGCTTGAAGACAGATTGGGTGGAGTCGCAGAGAGGGTGAAAGGGCAAACTGGGGAGAAGACGATGAGGGGCTCTAGGAGGAGGCAGCATGTCACACAAACACTAGTCATAGACTTTTCCCCTCCCCCTCTTACCCCACGTGGCCTCTATCCAGCTGGCCTTTAGGGTCCCGGCTCCCGGACCTGACCCCCGGAACTGCTCCGCGCCTCGTCCCGGCTGCGGACCGCGGTCCCCGGTATCCATCTGCACCAGGCAGTGCCGTGCTGAGCCCCCTTTCCTGGAGGGATCCGCAGGCCAAGCACCGCCCAGGGCTAGCTGGGCCCCAGCCGGGAGGGGGGCTACATCCCTCAGGTCTGACTCTGACTTGGCTCGACGGTGGCGGCCGCGCCTCCTCCTCAGCTGCGACTTCTCCCCGCGGGGCGGAGGCCGGAGGGACCATTCGCTCCCGATCTGCCCTGCGAGAGTCTGCATTCCCCCCACCCCCACGGCGAAGCGCCCCCGCCACCGAGCAGCTCCCCTGGACGCAGCACACGCTTCTCTTACCTACTTTCACTTTCACTTCCTCTGCGAGCTCCCAGCCCCGCCCCGCGCCCAGGGCGGGGAGAGGACTCAGCAGCAGCCCGGCCGAGCTACCTTCCGAGGGCGCACCCAACAGACAGAGACAGGCATCCTCCTCCTGCCGAGTTACCAACATGCCCAGACTCTGGGAGATCAGAAGGGTTCAGAAACCTAAACCTTATAGTGAGCTGAGACCAAACACCAGATGCAGACGCTCTTCCTTGCTGTAGAAAAGACTGAGGACGCAGGACAGCCAGGTGGCGGGCGCAAGCAAAAGCATCCAATTTTAGTGCCAATCCATGTCATCCACATCAAGACATGGAATTAATGCATTCTTCCTGCTCCATTTTGCAACAAGGCACAGGACTGAGGTTTTACAGACAAACAGAGACAGGAGGCATGGGACCATAAAATTTTGGCACCTGAGGCAGGGAGCTCAAATGACACCCCATACCCCCTCATTTGGATGAAAACTTTGAAAGGTCTCTAGTCTGCCTTCTTCCTGTTCTACTCCTCTCATGGTACTGCTCTGCTACCTACCCCAATAAAGGAGAACTAACAACTTAAAATGCCTTGTTCAAAAATTTGAAATAACGCTTAACTTTCAAATGCCTGAACAGCAAATGTAACTTTTCTTGTCTGCATAGTAAACACTGACATATTTATCTATTTGAATAATCAAAGTGGTGCTTTGCATGCCTTCTTGGTTGCAAAGATTTGAACTGCTACCTGAAAGTCCACAGTCTGGGCTAGATCATGCGCTATTGAGGTGGCTGCAAGGCCAATCAGCCTTTCCTGTGTCATTGTGGAGTGTAGATGTGTTTTTATTAACTTCAGGTGGGGAAGCTGCGTTCTCCACTGGCAACTGTTACAGGAAGTGTTAGAAGTATGCGCAGCGCAACAAAAGCATTTGGAAAGAGGGTGGTCATCTTATTTGTGCACATATATTCAAGAACAGCCTTTGGAGTTGATCCTGCTGAAATGTATCTTGAAAGAGCTTTCAGTTCATCACCTAAATCACTCGCATCAATATCGCGCATGTCAACACTGTCTCTAGTGCCCTGCATTGCTGGTGTAGGTCTTCAGTTATAGTTAGGAGTTTTGAAATATCATACAACATCCCAAATATACTGCTGTGTTTCTTGCACTGCATGAAACATTCTTCAACTGACTGTATTGCACAATCTAGCACCTGGTTAAAGAATTCAACTTTGAATTGTTGTTTGGGGTCTCTTATGGGATTATCCTGTGCCTCATAATCAAAATGTCTTCTTCTTCAGTGACTCTTGTATTCTTGAATGGGTGGGAAAATAGCTTCAGTGTGAAATTCCTCTGCCAACTTCTGCGCACTCTTCAGAACATTTTGAAATCCTTCATCTGACTGGTCAGACTTTGCTTTGTCCAGTTGTTCCATTGCTCCAGATATATCAAGGTCAACACCTTGGAGTCTCTTGCTTACAATATTTATTTCAAACAGTATGTCATGCCACAACACTAAGCCACAGAGAAATTTGAAGTTATGTATGTTTCTGGTGATTCCATTTCCCTCTGTCACTGTTCTCCCACAAACAGTTCCTCCATAATGGCAACTATGGCACCATCTATCTTCCCAATTTGATGTTTGATAGGCTTTATCGCCTCCACTCGATTTTCCCATTGTGTGGCACTCAGTGGTTTCAGTGTCAGAGAGGATGTTCCCAGATGTTTCAAAATTTGCCATCGATGAGTTGATGCAGAGAAAAACACATAGATGCTTTGAATTACATTAAAAAATTCAGCATCCTCACTAGAAGCTGATGCTGTGTCACTGACCATCAAGTTCAATGAATGAGAACTGCATGAGACAAAAAAAGCTCGATGGTTTAACTCTCAGATCTGTGTCTGCACTCCTCTGTTCTTTCCTCTCATGTTGGCACCGTTATCGTAGCCCTGACCTCTCATGTCAGCTATCACAATTCCCGTATCTTCCAGCTTTTTAAGAAGCACATTTGTCATACCAGCTTCTGTAGTTTCATCAATGTCAATAAATTCTAGAAAATGCTCTCTGACAGTCACAGGCGACAACTTTTGTTGGTGCCGGTGGGTGCTCGCGGCCCCGCCCTGACTCCACCCTCTCCCTGCCCCTATTGGGCGCTGGTATGTGCTCACATCCCCACCTCTGGCCCTGGCCTGACTCCACCCCTCCCTACCCCTATTGGCCCCCTCCTCAAATCCTCACCCTGGCCCCACCTCCTCCCTCAAGCGCACTGCGTTCCCCTCCTCCCCCCCTCCCAGGTTTGCTGTACGAATCAACTGCTTCACGGTAGAAGCACTAGGAAGGAGGAGAGATAAACAAGACCCGGCGACGCACTCAGGGGAAGAGGCGGAGGCAGAGTGGAGGCAGAGGTGAGCTGGGGAGGGGAGTTACCAGTGGGTTCTATGCATCCACCAATTTTTCCCTGTGGGTGCTCCAGCCCCAGAGCACTCATGGAGTCAGCGCCTATTCTGACAGTCACCATTGCAGGGACATTTTCACTAGGTTCTGTTGTTGCTACAAAACGCACCATTAAAGTCATTTATTCCGTCTGGCTGAGGTCAAGTGTGCAGTCCAGAATAACAGAGTAATATCTTGCTGACTCTGCCACAATCTTCTGTTTGACTTCTGTTGCCAGTAACTGTATGATCTCATTTTGAATTTTTTTCCAAGGTAGTGGTGCGTGTACATTTCTTGGATGGTGACTCTTCTTAGATGCTCCTAGAGTACAGCATCAAACTCAGCCATCAGCGCCACAATTTTAAGGAAGTTTCCATTGTTTGGCCCATACAGAGCTGATCTGAAGTGCCACACAGTGCTAGGTTTTGGGTAGCAAGCATTCTCACAATGGTGATGAGCCTTTTCAGAACATTTTGCCAGTAAAGAGACTCTGATGCAATCTTCTCTTGATGCTGATCATCTATCATTTAGTCTCATCTCAAGCTCTTTCCACCTATGGAATGCTCTCTGCTGATTTGCTGCCTTCTCATGGCATGACAGATTTCTAGCCAGATTTTTCCAGTCCTTTGTTCCCGTAGAACCCAATGTGGCTGGAATATTAGACTGGAAGAGTTTGCAACAAAAACAGTATGCAGCATTCCGGGTTTTTGAGTACATAAGCCATGGCCTTTCCACTTTGTCACCATTGGAGATTTCATGCCAGTAATATGTCGGAAGGAAACTTCTATTTTCATTGTCTTTGGAGAACATGAAGTTTTTCCCTTGCTGTGGCCCATGCAGTACAAGGAAGTCCCTCAGGCTACTGCTCAAGTGGGTCCACAGTCCTGGATCATGCAGACTTAAGAAACTAAACTCAGCAGCAGCTGTTTCTTGTGCCTCCACCACACTCTTCTCTGATCTGCACTTTTCTTCAGGAATGTGCCTTGTTACATCCATTTGAGATGGAGATATGGGTGCTGCAGTAGCTGCCAGGTCACCTGCACTCTGGCTAACCTACCATTCACATCCTCACTGGGAACAGAAGGCTCACCACGAACATTTGTGTCTATGTATCTCAGGAGAGCTCCTTCCTGCTTAGCTAGAAAAACTTTGTTTGCTTTCTTCCTTTTTCTGTATGCTGCCCCAGAGGGGCGTTTTCTTCTTTCACTCATGACTGCTGTTCTGTGCCAGCTATAGTGGCTCTCAACACTCAATTGAAGGAGACAAATAAGCAGGCTGGTAGCAGGGCCTGAGTGAGGGAAGATATCAGCATCTTAAGGGCCTAACTCTCTCCTACTACTTCAGTTGACTGCCTGTTCTCCTCAAGTGGGTTCAAAGAAGCAGCAGGAAACAGGAAGCTCCCTGAGAAGCTGGTATTAATCAGTCCAGGGTCCTGGGGGTGCTAGAGACGTACATAAGAGGCTCCTCCTCCTCTCTCTCCCTGCAGCTCCTGCTGTTTTCTGTTCCTTCTCACCTTTTCTCCTGTCTGCCTGTTATGTCTCTTGTGCCCTCCTTCCTCCAGCACAGCACTCCACCATCTCTGTGCATCTAGAGCAGAGAGAATACATATGCAGCAGCACCAGACACAATTTTCTACACTCTGGGTCCTAGTGGCACCCGCTCCCAGTCTGGCACCTGAGGCGGCCGCCTCAGTTTGCCTCATAGTAAGGCCAGCCCTGATGAATGGTGCACACACACCAATTAGATGTAAATAAGATGTAAATTTTTAATAGTGAGAGTAATTAACTATTGGAACAGTTTACCAAAGGTCATGGTGGATTGTCCATCACTGACAATTTTTAAATCAAGACTGCATGTTTTTCTAAAACAACTGCTCTAGGAATTATTTTGAGGGAGTTCTGTGGCCTGAGTTATACAGGTGAGTCTAGATAATAACAATGGTCTCTTCTGGCCTTCGCAAATATGTTAACTTGTCCAGACAAGCCCTCAGTTGAAAATGGAAACACTTCTTGTGACTGTATCCAAGAACCGTTGCCATCTTTCAACTTACTGTTGTTTCTTGCAACTGCAAGAAAAATACTATTTTGGGTTAAATATGGTCTCCAACCCTACCTCTTCAGCCATTCTTTCCCTCATGCCCCCTATCTGGAAACACCCTCCACCCCGCTTGCTTCTGTGCCATCCCCATCTTCTTCCCTCATCCCCACACTCCCTTTGTGCCATAACCTCCCTGTGCAATCCTCTCCACTTCTCCCTATGCTCATGGGCGTAGTTTGGAGGGATGCAGGGAGGGCATTGCCCCCACAAACAGAGGTGAGTTGTGGGGCAAAGGCACGCAGGGTCATGTGACACCTCACCTCACCACTTGGCCTGCAGGGAGTGGGGGGTGGGGAAGAGGGGAAACTGTCCTTCTCACACTGCGCCCTCCCAGCATGCCAAGCAGAGTAAGCCCTGCAGCTGAGCAGGCAGGCCTAGGTGGGGAGCAGGAGGACAGAGCAGCTGTCCTGGGAGGCCACCTGGGTCCTAGTGCCCTAGTACCTGCCTGTTTCCTGGACAATGGTGAGTGCCCATGATGGGAGTCGGGAGGAGGGCAGGGCAAGAAGGGAAGAATGGGGCTGGGGAAAGGGGAGTGGGGGAAGAGACAGTGGGGAAGGGAGGATGGGGGGAAGAGAAGTGGATGGGGGGTGGGATGGAGGCAGGGCTAGTGGGGAGGGGAAGGGGAATGGTATGGGGAAGAGTAGGGGATATGGGCAGTGCTTTCCTCAGAAATTGAAATTGGAGGGGTGTAGCAGAGTGGTCACCCTGCTCTGGCCCTGGAGGGTTTAAAGCAATCCTGGAGAGGGCTGCAGCTGGGGGAAAGGAGTTAAAACAACCAAGCTAGGCTGATTGGAGTAGCAGCCACAGCTGTGGCCAGCTCAATCAGGGCCAAGCTGGCCCCTATAAGACGGCTGGGAGCCAGGAAAAGAGCAGTCTCACTCTAGCCCTGAATGGGAAGTGCTAGCTGCCTGGGGGCAAGGTACCTGAAGTGGCACAATGCTGGGGAAGGGCAAAGGGAGCTGGAGAACTCCAGCCTGGTAAACCACCAGGCTGCAGGCCTTGTTTACAGCCAAAAGATACTGGGGCTGCAGAGGTGCAGCCTGGGGACAGGCAGAGGCAGCTGGTCCTACCCCCTTGCCAGTGATGAATGGCCATTACAGACTGCAGTCTGCCACAGGGAAAGGGGGCTGGATGACAACTGGCAGTAGCCACTGAGGCAAGGCGGGTTTAGAGGGTTGGCAGTTTCCTGGGAGGGGAGACCCAGAGCATGGGGGTTACTCCTGGGGCAGAACCCTGAAGGAAAGGGGCACCGGGGTCTGGGAGGGACACGGGGCCAGTGACAGGCAAGACACCAGTCTGCAGAGGGCGCTCCATATGCTGGAGAGCTAATTCCCAGGCCGACCAGCAGGAGGTGCTGCATTGGTGAGTTGTTGCATCACTACAGGGGGGTATTTGAATAAACAGAGGGGTGAGGGCAGACGAGGACTGAGACTGTGAGGGCAAAAGTGGGCAGTATGGCACCATAGTAAAAACTGAAAAATGTTTCACGACCATTTTATTAGATTTAACTCTTGTTTTAAAATCATCACAAATTAAAGTTGGCTACTCAAGCCTACTATGAAGCACTATATCTACATCCTTCTTGGTTTCCTGTTGTAATTTTGCACAACTGCTTGGTGTCCTCTTGTGTATCCGTTACTTCCAGTCCTTCGTGATATGCTCATGATCAGGCAGAAAGTGACTTCTTTCAGAACACAATAGACTACTGTAGGTGTTTTATAAGACAAGCATCTGCAAAAGCTACATAGAGGTTGAGTAGAATCCAGAAATCACTATTGTAGATTTGTAAGAATCAAGTCTGTGTACTTTTTCAGCTGGTTTAACAAACACTTCTTGTCCTCTTCATTTAAGTGCCTTCATTAGTTTATTTCTGGACTGAAGTCTTTGCTTCTTCCAATATGTTTTCAATGGATATCTCTCTGATTGATCCACGAGTAGCTTCTATTGCTGGACAAAGATCTACTACTGTTCTAGCAGATGCTTGGATGGCATTGTTTAATGACCCAAGTGGTTTCAACAATAGACTTACAAGAGAGAGAATGGAGATAGTCTTCTCTGAAATTAGTAACAAAAGTAGTCCACCAGCCTCACTACTTAGATCTGTCCTATCTTGGTAGATGCTTTCCAAAGCCAGTAATAACAGTTGCAGTATTTTTAAGACAACAGCCAAGGTTCACTCACGAGAAAGCCAGCAGGTTTTCCCAGGTTGGACTAATTTGAACTTTAGTCCCAATGTATCTTTTATTTATTTCCAAGACGTTCAGTCCTTTTTGACTCTTTCTGAAAAAAGAGTATAACAAAGCCATTAAATGTATGGCTTTTTAATGTCTTTTAAATATTCTTCAGCTTGTACTAGCGCTAGCTGGAGTAGATGGCCTCTGCAGTGTGTATAAGAGAGATTAGGGTTACACATTTCTCTGAGCAAAGCTTGTACTCCACCATGTCTTCCAGAAAAGTTTGTAACTCCATCAAATGCACAAGCAACCATCTGTTTGAGGCTCAATTTACAAGCATTAACTCTTCTAAGATGTCACAGATGCAGCTGATGTGTCTTCTAATAACCTGAACATCTAGAATGCATCTACTGGCCTACCACAGACACTGAGATAACATACACAATGACTTAATACTTGATGCCTATTTGCATTGATGCATTTATCAGCAATGTGTGCACATTCTTTGAATCTGGTGAGAGAGTTCTTCACTTTTTCAACTGCTAAGTCTTTCACTGTTGCACCACATGCTTCTAGACAGTCAGCTGAGTTTTTTGCAGAAAGATAGCGATCATTTGCAAGTTTTGTTCGGAACCAGTGTTCAACTTCAGGATTAACAAGTGACAATAAACTTAATATTGGCCTCCAGTTTGTAGTGTGTGGTATCTCTTGCTTAAATAGAAAGTCTGATGCAACAGCCATGTTGGCTTAGATAAACTGAGTTGTGTCTCCAGCATTCTTACAGCCTTATTAAGTACTTCTAAAATTGACTTTGACCGTGACTGGCTTATAAGGCTTTCTGCATGTTCATGCAGTCCAGAGGCTAGGGGCAGCAGATTTGTAGAAATTTTGGTGGTGCCCAGAACACCCAGAACACACAGCCCTGCAAACTTCTCCCCCTCACTACCACCGGCCTAAGGCTCTGGGAGGGAGTTTGGGTGGGGGAGGGGGTCTGGGATGCAGGTTCTGGAAGTGGATGGGGGGTTTGGTGCATCCCTTCTGGCAGAGGCTCCTAGGTGGGGCAGGCCAGGGGGTCTCCACGCGCGCTGCTGTCCCCAGGCACCGCCCCCGCAGCTTCCCATTGGCCACAGGAGCATTCGGGGAGGGGGCAACACGCAGCAGCACAGCCCCTTACTCCCCCCACGGGCTGCAAGAACGTGCCGGCAGCCACACGGAACGAGCATGCAGGAAGTCACTTAGCCCCACTGTGCTGCCAGACAGTGGTGGGAGCCCCTGGGCTGTTTTAAATTGCCTGGGGGTGGCAGGCAGGGCCAGGGAACACACGGGAGAACTAAAGTGGGGGAGGACAGGTGCAGGGCCAGTGTAACCACTAGGTGAACTAGGCAGCCGCCTAGAGCACCAAGATTTGGGGGCTCCAAAAAGTGGTGTCCGGTGCCACGAGAGTTAGCTGAGAGGGGCAGGGTGGCGAGGGGGTGATTTGTAACCAACATGAGCTAAAACTGATCACTTAGGGAGCACAGCTCTATCTGCTGGATACCTAGGCAGAGTAAGTGAGTTTGTATACATACAATCTGGTCCTGAAGCCTTTCCACCCACCAGTGTCTCATCAGCTGTCAGGGGAGAGCTCATTCAGACCTTGCTTATAAATAACAATTTGAAATTATTAGGTAGGCCAATATAGCCAAAACAAATGTGCCGACATTGTCATAAATAACAGCTGTGTGAGGAAGCTAGTCCTTGTTCATACTTTTCAGACCCATTATGCTTTCTCAGGTACAAGTCTTTTCTCATATACTGTATATGCTTTTAAAGTGTATTAAAGTTTCAATGTCAATTCAGATTTCCTTGACAACATTGCTTGTAACTGGAGAGGAGGAGGTGCTGGGCAATTCAGGGGGAGGTGTAGGGAAATCTCTGGATATGGAAATGGGGGATGGGAGCAGGAGCCCAGCATGTGGTGTCCCCCCACCAGCCATCCAAGCAGGGAGTAGGAGGCAGCAGCACAGGCGGGCACCAGAGCAGGCACATCGAGGCAGCAGCTGCTGCTAGAGTGGCCGCAGCTCCCTTGCTCAGGTTGCCACAGCAGACAGCAGTAGCTGGGGATGCCCCATTAAGCCATCCCAACTCATTCCCCCAACCCCGGCACCAGCAGCGCAGGGACCACTGCAGGCAGGGGGAGAGAGCCAGTGAGCCAAGGGAACTAGCTTCACTGTGCGCATGTGTGTGTGTGTGCCTGGGCTTTGTGCTCCCCTCCCAATATAGCAGTCAAACTATTCCTATGCTCCTTTCAGTGCCATCTCTTCACCTTCTCTCCTGTGTCCTAGGCCACCCCTTCTTCTCTGTACCACCTCCTGCTATTTGTCCAGGGCATCTGCTCCTTTCTCTGTGCTACACACTCTGTAACCTCTTCTCTACTCCCAGATCATTCCCATCTCCCTTCCCCATGTTATCCCTTCCCCTTTACCCCTCCACCTGCTATTCAGTCTGCTGTTCTCTGTGCCTTCCATGTACCATCCCCTTCCCTCTGTGCCACTCTGCCCTCTTCGCCCTCTGGAGGCATTGTTCTCCCTATTCCCTACCCCTTCCCATCCCTGCTTTTCTCTCCAGGGCAGAGCAGGGAGGAGCTATCTGGGGGAAGCAGCCCGTGCTATCCGCAGCCTTTCCCGTGAGAGCCCTGGCACGCAAGTGAAAGTGAAAGGGGGAACTGGATCATTGAGGAAGAGCGACCACTCCTAGGCCGCTTCGCAGCTGGGATGGAGCCTGCAGGGGCCCAGAGGGAAGGAGCAGGGGGGATTTCTCCTCGGTCTATGTCAGGAGCCGCTGGGGACCTGCTCGGGGAACAAGGGGAGAGAGCGCCGCTAACAAGCACAACACCCCCGGGAACCCCGGAAGATCGCAGCTCGCCCTGCACTCAGTGGGCACCCACAGTGAGCCCCAGGTTCGCAGCGCGTCGGGAGATCGGAGTCCCGTGTGTGATCCTGTAACTGGGAGCCCTTCGTTACCATCTAATGCAACTTTCTGGATACGAACGCTGTCCGGATGCCGGGAGCTCTTCAGTCGAGTGAAGGAAGCTGTGTCCGGTAAGAGATTTTACTCCACGAGACTGTGGAGTTGGTGTGATCTGAATTGTCCCCACTTCTCTCCGCTGCAGTACAGGGCTAGAAACATTTGGGGGGGAAGGGTGCCCACCTTTGGTGGTGGGGAGATTTTGGATGGGGGAAGGGTAAGAAAAGAGAAAAGGAGGATTGTTTTCGGGGACGATGAGCAAAGGGGGATTGTGTGGGAGTGAGAAAAGGGAGAGGCCTGGAGGTGGGACGATATTACAGGAGGAGGAGGTTGTAATGTTTAATTAAATTACAACCGCGCATCCAGCTTGAATCTAGGAAAGGGACAACGCTGAACTCCTCCATCGCGGGGGAAGTTCGGCGCCACATCCAGGTTGGGAACCCTCCGTTCTGAGACTGCTAGAGTCCCAGATTTGAGATCTGTGTAGTGCTAGAGAGATGCCCAGATCAGGTGCAGGTGGAGCAGAGTTTGCTGCAAGCGCTAGTTGCAGGTGAAGGACACAATACAATGTTTTTTGCCCCGAGTTACAGGGCTACACACACACACACATATATTTTGACTTCAGAATGGACACAGTCTCTCTCAAAATCCAGTGGAGGTGCTCCTCATCCCAACTATTGATTCGCTTTCAAGATGTGCAGCAGGCCCCCCATCTCAAATTCTGCCATTTGAACTGTGCAATATTATGAGTCTATTTTTCAGGAACAAAGTATAAATCTTGTTAGCCAAGTGCATCTTAATACATTTGTAATTTGTAAATTCGGTGATTAAGAGAATGTGTTTTTATTTAAGTGGAAAAATAAAACAATAGATTCCTCACTCTTTCACACCCTTTTAAGCATACCTCTTTACAGGGATTATCACAGGTTTAAATGTCAGGTGCACTAGGAAAACTTAAAGCCACTGCTTATTTACAGGGACACTGCCAATTTAAAAATCATGCTTCTAGTTGAAAATATTTCATACTAACTACAGGTAACATTAAAGATTATTGTAACTAAAAGAGATTACAGAAAGAATATTCATTTACTTTCTGTTTTCCAGCACATTGGCCCAGATCATGAAAGGTATTTGGGTGCCTAACTCCCACTGAAATACATTTGAGGATCTGGGGTCTTGTGCTGAGTCAGATTCTCTACTTTCCCTGTACAGGAAGGCCAAAAAGTCAGAAGAGGTTAGTGGCTTTGAATGCCTCAGTCTCCGGGTGCCCTCTATGAAAGTTGTGCTTCTCAAACTACTCCCAAAATCTCTGGGAAACATGATTGCTGTTTATTTGTTTACCCGTTGTTTATGTGGGCCTTTCATACAACAGGAGTGAAAAAATAAACATTTCTGAAACTAGAAAAATATGATTATAACACCACAGTTATTGGTAGGGGTATTCAGGAGCAGGTATAGAGTCTGAGGCTTCTTTTAACATATATATTTTAAATAGATTAGAATTCAAGTAGGCATGCCCTTTTAAATCCAAGTCACTACTGTCTTTGGTTTGGCCTGGTATCCTCTGTATCCCTTTGCCCCTCTCATATGAGATTCTAACTCTTCTCTGTCTCCCACCCCATGCCCCTCAACTCAGTGCTGCCCGGGGGGCAAGTGGGGCAATTTGCCCCAGGCCCCAAGCCTCGCGGGGCCCCCTTGAGAATATACTATTCTATAGTATTACAACTTTTTTTATGGAAGGGGCCCCCAAAATTGCTTTGCCCCAGGCCCCCTGAATCTTCTGGGTGGCCCTGCCTCAATCCCACTCAAGTACCTCATCTTGTCTTGCTGCATTCACTAATATAACATGGTTACAGGTATGCACATATGGTTGACTGGGCTGGGTGGATTTGCTAGGTACACACAACTGGGCAGATTTTGATCTCACACAGGAGTTGTGTATGCTTGAAAATTAACACTGGTTAAGATAATGTGTAAATTTAAAGCACAGTAGCTGTTCCTGAATTACTCCATATGTGGCCACTATTATTCCACAAGAAAAGTGCTTTCTTCATGTTTAGCATACATAACCCATTTGCAAACAATGTGTCCACACATGACGTTAATCAGAAACAAAATCAGGAATACTGTAATTCTGTGTGTAGAAAAGCTCTGTTACACTGATATAAAACCAGAGCAACCACTTCTTTGACTTCAGTGGAGTTGCTCAGGACTACATTGGTGTAACTGAGATTAGAAATTGTACCAGCATTGTCTGAGGACTCCTTTATCTGGCTCTGTGGTGCACAGCCTCACTCCAGTTAGTAGTCCTAAACCTGAAATTGCTACACACATGTTAAAGCCTTTAATGATTTTTAGGCCTTTTCTCATGCCAGAATCGCATCGCTGGAACTGTTTCTGTTGCTGTTGTGATTTTGCTATTGGTCCTGGTAATTTTCCTGAGTAAGTATTTGTATTGTTTTTTATCATTTGAAGTACATTTCATCTCGCTATCGTTCTCTAGGACAGGTGTCAGCAACCTTTCAGAAGTAGTGTGCCAAGTCTTCATTTATTCACTCTAATTTAAGGTTTTGTGTGCCAGTAATACATTTTATTGTTTTTAGAAGGTCTCTCTCTATAATATATAACTAAACTATTGTTGTATGTAAAGTAAATATGGTTTTTAAAATGTTTAAAAAGCTTCATTTAAAATTAAATTAAAATGCAGATCTTAACAGATTAGTGTGATCCTTGCCCTTGCTTTTCCTTGCTGAGTTTTCCATTGTCTGGCACGAATTTGGGTACTTTAAGCTGCACACAGGCTTCTGAGCGATCGGTTGTTAACTAGCTCTGAGAGGGACAGAAGACAGATTTCATGTGTGAAAATACTTGTTCACACAGGTATGTGGATCTAAATGCTGAAAGCATTGCAAATGCAATTTTCTTCAAACAGATAAATTTCACTGGCCAGCAGATCAGAATAGAGCCCCCATGATCTCTCTCAGTAGCTTTAAGTGCACTCCGCAGATCTCCAAACTTTGATGCCCACAGTTCTGAGCTTTTTAACTGAATGGGCTACATTTCGAAATCCTCAACATCCATCCACGGAAATACAGACAAATCCAAGTTGCTTTAGTTGAACTTTTCAGGTTTAATTAGAAAAGAAGGCATTGGGCCAAATCGCTGGAAATATTGAAATCTGTCAGAAATTTCTGATTCCAGTTCTTGCATGTACATTCCAATCTCATCGACGCTGACAGTGCAATGTGTCAATAGCTCTTTTATGTGTTGGAAGTAGTGGAAAGTCGAAGTTCAAATATCCTGAGAAAAAACTGTTAGTTTTACAACAAATGCCTTCCAGGTTTCATAAAGATCCAGAACTGTTTGCCCTGTAGCTGGAGATGGAGGTTGAATTCATTTAGGTGAGCGGTGATTTAAGTTAGAAACATGAGCTTACACAGCCATTTGTCATCATCCAGTTTGGGGAAGTTTTGTCCTTTTTACTACAAAAAGGCCTTGATTGAATCAAACCAGTTTACAAAGTGCACCAAAACCTTGCCACGACTTAGCCACCAAATGTTGCTGTGAAGTGGAATGTCATTATAAGCGTTGTCCATCTCTTCTAGCAGTGCTTGAAATTGTCTGTGAGTCAAAGCAGATCGAGCAACAGGACATTCACAATTTGCACCATTGTATTCATCACGTTATTAAGCTCTGAATTAGAAATTTTAGCACACAGGTTTTCTTGTTGGATGATACAGTGAAATTTGACTGTCGGGTGGCCAATTTTATCTTCAAGTAACTTTACAAATCCCTTCTGTTTTCCAACCATGCAGGAGCACCATCTGTTGTCAGACAAAATATTTTTCTGATGTCAACTGCTCATTCTTCAAAATTGTTTACAAAATTTTCCGCTATATTTTCCCCTTTCTTGTGCCATGCAGGGGTTTTAGGCAACAAAGTTCCTCTTGAATTTCATTGGAAGCACAATATCTTGCAACAACTGGTAAACGTGGAACTTTGTTTATATCCACACTCGCATCGACTGCAATGCTAAACACTGCTGTGTCTTTGCAGTTGTCTGATTTTCGTTAATGTTTTCTGCCATTTCGCTTGTGCATCTCTCAACTGTTCTGGCAGAGACAGATATTCTATTCTATTCTATTCTAGATATGCATCTTTATTGGGCAAATCATTGAACAAAACCTCCAAACTGCTGAGAAAAAACTTCTTTTATGTATTCCCCATCCGTAAACGGCTTTCTGGTTTTTGCAATGCACTGTGAAATCCTGTAACTTCCTTCTTTGGCTTGATTTTTACTTACACTTAAGCATTTAAAAACACTGCTTTGCTTCCCATATCCTTCTACTGCCTTTTTGATCAATTCAGTCTTGTCTGCTTAGTCAAGAAAGGGTTTTTTTGTGCTTTGTTTGAAAATGTCGTTGGACACTTAATGTGTGACAAACACTTTCACAACAGAAAGCACATGGTCCTTCTTTTGAATAAATCTAAATGTGTCTGTCCAAGAACCTGAGCTGAACAGACATCTAACTTTGCTTTCTTAGGAACTGACATTTTATCAAATGTACCCCTCAACTTACAGTGGAACAAAAAATCATGACAGACGGCACACACAACGTCAAATGCAGTGCACTGTTCCATATGACATGATAGTGATGTAAGCAGCAAATCAGGACTTAAAAATATCCCAGTACAGTGTTGCTGGAACAATTTTTAAGGTGAGGGTGCTGAGCTGTGCCCCCTCTTGCCCCTGTCTGCACCCCTCACTGCCCCAGGCTGAGGCCAGTGGGCCACAGCTGGGGGCGCCTGTAGAGCCCCGGGCTGAGGCCAGGAGCAGAGCCCCGGCCGGTGGCTGGGACACCAGAATGGCTACAGAGCCCCCGGGACTGATGGCCAGGACTTGGGGCCGGCAGTGGTCTGAGCAGGACTGGCGGATGGGATCCCAGGTGGTAGGGGGCTGGCGGTAGGACTTCAGGATGGCAGCAAAGCCCCTGGGACCGGTTGCTGGGACCCAGGCAGTGTGACTGCCACTCAAAATCATCTTGCATGCAGCCTTTGTCACGTGTGCCATAGGTTGCTGATCCCAGCTCTAGGACTTCAGTTGTCAAATGCAATAATACTTGTATTTGACAATACTGGAAATGCTGGGGCCTAAAGCCAGAATTCCCATTGATGGAGGCAACATTTCACCTTATTACATCAGGCATCTTTATAGCAATGTGATGCTGCTATTGAGGCGGAATAACTTTGATATAGAATCTTAAAAAAGAATGAAGTCTGCTATTCCAAAACTGTTTAATTCCCCCCACACACACATATTAATAAAATCCAGAGGAATTAGCAGTAAAATTGCCTTTTTATTCTTAACCTTTTGTGCCCCTTTTCCACAAACATTCTGTAAGGTCACTTGCTATTTTTCTGTGTTTTATTTTTCAGTATTGCTCATTAAACATTTGTTAAGGGTGAAATGGAGCCCTGCGTACCCTTAACAGGGCTGTCAGAAATTTTCTGATGAAAATAAATTTAGCTTCAGGGCATAACTTTTTTCAAAATTGCAAGAATTTTTCCAGAAAATGATTCCCCTTTGTCAGCCATCTCTAGCCCTTAACTCATTGGAGACCAGAAAGAATCTCATTTTCCTACCCCATACCAACCTGCCATTGGATCAGAGATAGGCAATAATTTTTGCAGGAGGGCCACTCCACAAATTTTGGTAAGTTGTAACAGGCCGCACATTTCTATTATATTAAAGGAGGGGGTGCGGGTCTGGGAGGGAGTTTGGGTGCAGGAGGGAGCTCCAGGCTGGTGCAGAGTGTTGGGGTGCAGGAGAGGGTGAGGGGTGTAGGCTCTGGGAGGGAGGCGCTTTCCACAGGCGGCTCCCAACCATTGCAGCAGCAGGGCTCAGGCAGGATGCCTGCAAGCCGTGGCCCCACGCTGCTCCTTGAAGCAGGTGCTGCCAGCTGCTGCTGGCACGTCTGTGCGCATCCCTTGAGGAGAGGGGGGCAGCAGGTCTCTGTGCACTGCCCGCGCCTGCAAGCACTGCCCCCGGGATCTGTGAGGACAGTGCTGGGGACGGGGACAGCACATGGAGCCACTTCTTCCCCTCGCCCCTGGAGGGGCGTGCAGAGACATGCCAGCAGCAGCTGGATAGAAATGTTAGATGGGCCGGATCCAGCCTATGGGCCAGATTTTGCCCACTCCTGCATTGGATTCATATAAGTTCAAAACTAACATGTCTGGCTGACTCCCTGTTGCCCTTTGTATGGTGGCCTGCCTTGTTACATGGGGACTTCCAGCATCTCTGCTTTGACCATACCTTCCCTCTCCCACAGCAGCAATGAGGAGCTGGCATGTGATGGAATGGTTGGGTCCTCTGCAACTGTATAAATCTCACCCTAAAACCATGTTAACAAGGTGTTTATCTTAATATATGTGACAATGAAGCGAATGGAGAGGGCAAGTGTATGATCAAGGTTTTCTTTCTCCTTTATCAAGTTTTGTTACTAAAAAACATTCACAATATACAAGGGGGGGAGAGAGAACTCATACTGAGAGAGTGGGCTGCTAGGAGTGCAATGGTCACAGGATGACCTGTCAAGGAGTTGCCATGTAGAATGAGGACAGAGGATGGTTGGATGTTTAGAGAGAGTAGTGGATGGAGAGGCTGAATGGTGAGTGAGGATGGGGTTGGGAATTTGAATATAGTGGCACTCTACCCTGGAAGAGCATTTCAGTGGGTTAAAAGAGTATTATACATATTGTCAAACACATTGTGTAACAAGATGTGCATAACTCTAGGTAAACTGTCTATAAACACAGTTCTATGAGTATGAAAGTACTTACAGCAGTGTAGTTTATGCCTATTCCCCTTCCAGCATAAGCTATACTGGCATAAGCACTGTCATACTGATATAACTGCATCTACACTAAGGCTTTTACCGGCATAGCTATGTTGGTAAAAAGCATACTGATGTATCTATGCTAGTAAAATTTTAAGTGTACATGACCTTATTGTCTGTAACGCTCTGTCACAGAGTCACCGGGGAAATGCTCTGGAACTACTCCATATGAAGCCAGTCAGGACTCTGGGGGAGCATGCCTCCTCTCTCTGAACATACTGTCTCCAGGGCAAGATGCTTACACAGCTTCAACCTTCCTGGATCTGACCTCGAAGCATTCAGCATCCCCTTCCACTCCGTACACTTCCAGTAGTGAGTCCACCCAGGCGGGGCTCCTGGGGAAGCCAGAGGGCCCTGCACTCCAACTCCGCAGTCAGCAGTGATTCTCAGCCAGTATGTAGAACAGAAGGGTTTATTAGTTGACAGGGACACAGCATAGAACAGAGCTTGCTAGCACAGAAATCAGTGACTTCCAGCCAAGTCCATCTTGGGGACTCCTGCTCTTCCAATCCTCCCAAGCAGACTGCCCAGCTTCCAACAACCCAACATCAGACACCCCTAAAGTTCCTCCTCCTGGTCTTTGTCTTGCTTCCCAGGCAAAGTGTCACCTGGTCGTCACCTGGTTGCATCCCCGTCCCGAGTCTCGGGTTACGAAGGGCACCAGCCATCGCCTACATGCAGGCAGCTGGCACAGCCTAACCTGCCTCCCACCCCCTCGAGGGTCTCAGCCAAAGTCACACACCCTTATTCCCATCACCTAGGCATTGGTGCAGCACACAGGGAAACTGAGGCACACACAATATTCATGTAAAACAGTAAAACTCACATAGGTTCAACAATAAGACTCACATAGGCTCACATACAACATGACAAAGGAAAATTCCCGCTTCGTCACACCCTCTTCTGGTCATCCTCCAATTTTCCCATCTATTGTTGTAGCTCTTTTTTCATGACTGCCATTAGTTTATAAGCTTTTGGGATCAGTAATACATCTGTCTACATGTCAGTACAGTGCTGTGAGATATTTTGGGAGTTACTCTGATATAAATAATAATTCACCATGAGGTGAAATTCACCCTGGAGAGGATCCTTTCCGCAAAGCCCCTGACACCATTTACGCCCCCAATGAGGTTGTGCAGATGGAAACAGATTCTATATTCTCTGTGCATTGCAGAAAGGGATTTCACATTAGTCCTACATAGACCAATGCAGAAGGTGGTGTTTGGGGCAGGCTGGGAGAATGGCTACACGACTGATGATTATGCAAATCCAATGATCTAACACCCCACAAAAATGGTGAGGAGAAGCTGGAGCAGCAGGAGTTCTGGCCACAGGGTCTGGGATATAGATTCATTCCCCACAAATTCCTCCTCTCCACAGCACTTCACATGTATAAAGCCCAATTATTTTGACTTGAGGTGAGTGAAGTGGCCCAAAAAGAAGATAAGAGCTTGTTACTACTATCATCTAAAGTATAGCTCAAGTGGTAGAGAACTTTTGGTGCCTTGGGTGATGAAGGTGCTTATGACCTAGGATGCACATTGGTACACATGGAGGGTGAGACCATCACTGAGATCCTGGGCATGTCACTGAGGGCGCACTCCTGCCTGGTTTTGAGCTCCCTCAACTCCCATTGGCCTCAGCAGAAGCTAGTGGGAGTTCTGGATGCAGAAGGGCTTGCAGGATGAGGTGCATTATTATTCTTTATTTAGTTTGTTTTTTCCTCTGACATTCACTGTGAATCTTGTCTTCAGAAGAGTTAAACTTGACTGGATTAGGCTGCCCCAGAGAATCTGAACTGGGAGATTTTATCCGAAAGAAATATGACACATTCTTTTTCCTTTTTAGTTGTATGGTATTTCTCCGATAAAGAACCTCCCATCACCCTGCCCTCTGAGCCATGCCCTGAGGACTGGCTGTACTTCAAAAGGAAATGTTATTACCTCTCAGAGAAGGAGGAGGACTGGGACTCCAGTCAGAGCTTCTGTTCCCTTTATGAAGCTTCACTTGCTGTGATTGAAAACCACCAAGAAATGGTAAGGGAATAAAAACAAAGTTCATTTAGTCTCCTCCCTTAGCTCCTGTAATGTCCCCACTTTCTCATTCAACATTTGTTCTTTTAAATCTTTATAAAAGAAAAAAGTATGTGAGTCAGATAGCGAAAGGTGCCAGATTGTCAGTCCAGGAAACCAAGGGCCTTTATTTAGTCCCAGCAGAGGCAACAGCAATGCATACATTGCCCTGATGGCTGGATTTGAACTGGCAAATTAGAGGTGAAATTATTAATCCCCTGACCCTTCCTGTCCCTTCCTCCCTCCAGTGCATGTCCAAACTCATTGTACACAGAGATGAATGGATCTGTGGTAAAGAAATCAGATCCTGTAAAAAACAGTCCAGTGAAATGGAGATCACCTTCCAGTATCATCTACTTGCAAAACTGATGTCGTCCTTTAAATATGGGGTGAAAAGAAAGCTTGGGTCTACACAAACAACATCATGAGTCGTATTAATTTTATTACTTGGGAATGATGAATTATAGACTAAACAATGGTTTCCCACCTAGAAGATAGTCACAGAGTCCATGTAGGTGAAAAACTCCTTGGCTTTGAGGCTGCAGAATTCCCTCCAAATTTAAATACAGTTGAGGGAAGGCAGACTGCCTCTCCATGTAATAAGTGGGAGACATGGCTTTCCAACATCATAGAGGTTCCAAGATTAATGAGGAAACTCTGGAGATCTAAGACCATTCTGAGAAGGCCAGGCACCAGGATGGAGGTCACTGCATCCACACAACTTCCTGGCCCCACAACCTTGAGCCTCAGGGGTTTAGCTGTCATGGTTTCTCTAGTTAAGTCTAGGTCAATCAACTTACTGAAGAAGTTTAATACCATGGAGTGTGAGTCCATCTTATTGATATAACCAGTAGGGAAGTCAAAATGAGTTTGAAGGGGGATAGTGTGTATGAAGAACAGTTTTTCAATACCCTTTCCACACTTAGCAATCTCCCTGAAACCATGTAACTCCATAGGAATGGTATTTCCATGGAGGGGCTTTCTTGGTGTCATTCAAATGAGTGGTGATGCCTCATTAGTTTAACCCACCTCCTTCTAACAGCATTTTGGCAAGAAGAGTGGTGCTTTTGCTCCTCTGTCAATATATTTATATCATGGCCTTCCCTGTGGTATCTGACCACCTTAAAAGAATGTAAGACAGCAATCAGAATCTTAAAACAATAGGCCCAATTCATTCCTTGGGTTGCAGGCACTAGTGGGAGAAAATTTCCCCAGATTAAAGGAGGTGCTTTGTCAGAGCTGTGGGTATGGACTACAATATCAGGAGAGTAGTCTAGTACTCAGTAGTCTGATATTTTAAGCAAGTAGTTTTTAAGTCAGGTTAAACTTGGGATACACAAGACAAAACAGACTCCTGAAAGGGGTATAGTTGTCTGGAAAGGTTGAGAACCACTGCTCTATACCTATAAACTGTGATCACAGCTAGTCTATAAAAAATACCATAGGAACATCTCACCCATTATGCTAGCTGCATCAGAAGAAATGTAAGAAACCCTGTAGAAGGCAGTTACAGACACGTGCTCACAGTGAAAGTTTCTTCTTTATACCATCAGTTGGAGACTGGCTTTTGGTTGGAAGCATCAGAGTTTATATCTGTCACAGTTCAGGGTAGCTGCATCTGTATTTCCCTCAGCAATTCAGCAAGGGCACCCACTCTTGGCTTCCAGCTGCCAAGCTGTTGTCTTCCTTAGTGGAGATCCGTATCTCACTCCCTTCTGACAGAGCTATTCCCAGCTCCCTGCCTTCACTGTGTATTTCCCAGGAAAGACTGTCTAACCAGACCTGCTTGCTTTCTCTTCAGAGACTGATAACAGAGTGATTACTAAGATACAAGTTACCACACAGCTTTTTTTAAGCCAGCCAACTTTACTCTTAAGGTAAAAAGCATTACAGAGAGAACACTAAAAACAGTGAAAGAACCTACATGCATGCTAATAAGCTTATCAGACATCACCCCCACTCTAGATGTTTCTTTGTGGTTATAAGCTCATCAAACAAAGCTTCAGGTCAGAACAAGCACATAATCTTATGAGGTCTCAGTAGGCCAAGTCTTTCCAGTCATCCCCTAAGGATTGGGGCCCTCCATGGACCAGGGCTCCTGTCCATTTGCTGGATCAGAAATGAGGCCCCAAATCAGTTTAAACCCAGGCTTTTATCCAAAAGTCTTTTCTTGTCTGTTGCTCCCTGGAAAATCCAGTTGAAACTAATATATGTGTACCTCCTCATCGGGCCTCAAAGGTTGATGAGGGAAGAAGTTCATTAGCATCCCCCTCCTATTAGAGATGATACATACAATGCCCCAATGACACATACACAGTTGCATTTTTAATATATGGTACACCAGAAGTATTAGGCCTAGTTCAATAAGGTCTAACTTAATTCAATAAACTTTATCTTAATTCCATAAAGTTTGTTCAGGATATTACAGGATATTGTCAGTCTGTCACAATATCCCTTCCAAAACTTTTAAATAAACCTCCTTACAGTTATAACCCTGAATATTCCTGCTATCCATATGAATAGCTAATGATTTACTGAATCCTGCTCAACACTTGACCTCAGTGATAACTTGTGGTAATGAGTTCCACAGGCTAACATGCTCAGATTTCTGCTACCTTGTCCTCCCTTTTCTGCTACCTTCCGTTGCTCTTTGTTTGTTTAACTCAGGTTAGGTTAGATTACACTGTGACGTAAACTAAAATTTATAAGCTCTTCAGGGTGATAATTCTTTTACTATATGTCCGAACAGCATACAGTGGGGTGCTGACCTTGTTGGGGCCGCTAAGTGTTTCTGCAGTGTAAATAATAAACAGCAATAATTTGCTTTGGAGCGAACCATGAGTAACTTCACTGAAGTCATTGGAGGTACATGAATGTAAGACAGATTTAAGTGCAGAATCAGGCCCATCACTTTCTGTGCAATAACAATGAGAACTCCTTGACAGAATGACTTTTCATCCCTCCTGAGTGGGTACAGAAAAGTTCCCAGTTGGGCAATTCAAGTTAATATAAACGTTGTCTTGTTTAGCATTTCCTCACTAAGCGTATGCATATGCAAGACTCCTGGATTGGACTGCGCAAGCGAGAAGAAGGCTTCTACTGGGTCAATGGCATTCCACTTACAACAGACATGTAAGTTCTCTCTGAGTTTCTAATATATTGGTGCTGATCAAGAATAAGGGAAGTAATTAAACAAATGCAGAGTTAGGGCTTGTCTATACATGACTTTTATACAAAAAAAGTAAATATCAGTTCTTATGGTGTAGAGAAAAGCTTGAAAATATGAGCCTTAAATATTCCAGCTCCACATGACAAATAAAAAGAACACAAAACACATTATTTTTAAAAATCTCATGATTTTTGAATGCATGGAGTTGGCAATAGATACTCCTGACAGTGGTACAGTTCCAAACTGCTCTGCTTTCTTCCTAGTACAAAAAACACTCTTGCAGAAAATGAATCAGGGAAATACATAAAGATAAACAGGGTCTATTAAGGCTGCAGAGAACAAAGAAATGCAGCAAATATGCAGAATGTGTTAATACTAGACACAGGAGAATAGGAAGGGCTTTCATAAATATTCCTTGATAAAAAAATATATTAAACGTATCAGTAAGTTAGAAGTAAAACATCACAGGGGTATTCTAATTATTCCAAAGTCAAGCATTACAAACTCAGGAAACTGAGTTCAACATTAAACAAATCTAAATATTTTATGTATGAAAATGCACAGTTAAGGCACCCACACAATTTTAACTCTGCCTGTAGCTATGCCATGCAATAAACAAACATGATTAGTGCATCATAATGTCTGTGATTAGATTAAGGTGATTTGTAAAGATATATTAGGTTTTTCATGTTCCCCATGTTATCACTACAGGGCAGAGTTAGATTGCTTGGCTGGCTTACCTGGGTATTCCCCATATCTTAACATGTCTGGATGTTTTGGAATTTTTGTTTAGGAATTTCATTTTTTTAAAAACCAAACAATCATATAATCAAACACTAAATAGTAAGCCCAAAAATAATATTACCATCTGATATTTGTATCTTAATAATTTTATTTTTAACTAGGGCTGTCAAATGATTTAAAAAAATAATCACAATTAATTGCAAGATTAAAAACATAGTCATATTAGTCACAGTTTTAATTGCACAGCTAAACAATAATAGAATACAATTTATTTAAATATTTTTGGATGTTTTCTACATTTTCAAATATATTGATTCTTCTTTGAGTCCTTGCTCATATTCATTCCAATGTAGGTGTACATGCTCCGCATGCACCGTTGCTGCAAGATTTTTCCTTTAAGTGGTATCCAGTGGGTCAGTTCCGGCGCCACTGGAGTTGTGCCCTCATGGCGCTGTGTATAGGAGCATGCAGACCTGCCATCCCCTCAGTTCCTGCTTTCTGCTTGTGATGGTCACTGGAACTGCTCCTTCTTGCTCTGCAGGTACTCTCCTCAGTGGACTTTCTTGTACATTTTCCTGTAAATAGTTATATAAAAGTTTGCAGTTAGTGTTTACAGTAGTTACTAGTTGTTAGCATAGAGTCGGATCCTGTTTCACAAGTTCTTTCCTGCCCCAGCACTGGGGCATGCCTCAGTCTCTGGGCTTTAAGCCATGCAAGGCTTGCCACAAGCCTATGCCTATCAGTGATCCCCTCTCCCCCAAGGGAGAGCCATAGAAGTGCAGGGCTGGGACAGCTGTCCATGGCTGAGGAGTTCCAGGCAACATAGGATCTGATATCCCTCCCAGTATTGCCATCGCCAATTAGACTCGAGCCGACACTGGAAGCAAGGACAGTTTCAGTACCAAGCTCCCAGGTGTTGTCAAAAGGAAAGCCGGCAACGATGCAACAGTCCATCCCAACACCGCTTGCTGGTATCATCCAGGCCCCCTGCGCTCTTATGGTCTCTTGGCAGTGAATCCTCAGCATTGGACTTGAAGCCAGAGTCCTATGCCTCACAAAGGAGCCATCACCAGTCAGGCCAACTGTAGTGGATAAAGGACATGACTCAGGGATTCCCACCAGTGGGCTGGTCAGCACAATGGCAGATGCTGGTGCACTGGCCATTTTGGACTCCTTGGGCTTTTCACCAGGCCCAAGGACCTCAGTCAAGGAGGTCATATTCAGCGGCTACAGAAAGTAGAGCCCCATCACCACCTCCTCTTCTAGCGGAACAGGGACATGACCAAGACACCAAGCCCAGTACTGTGCCTCAGGGACTGGCACCACAGGACCTGTCAGGAGCTCACAGGCAAGACCAAGTGCCAATATTGATTCTGGGATCCTCTTCCTCCTCACCAGAGGAGCGGTTGCAGGAACCTCAGTGGTGCCCACACAAGATGACCACAAGTCGCACCAAGAGCTGCCAAAGAGGGTCACCCAACACCTGGGGATTGAGGTGGAAGAAGTTTCAGCAACCTCCCATGCTCTGGTGGCTATCTTGGCACCAATGGATCCATCAAGGGTAGCTCTGCCCCTCAATAGTGCCATTTTAGAACCAGTTAAGGCACTGTGGCGGACTCCAGCTTCATTGCAACCTCTGGCAAACAGGGTGGAGAGAAACTACTTCATTCTACCAAAAGGGTTTAAATATCTTTACATCCATCCCCCTCCTGGGTCCCTAGTAGTTTCAGCAGCAAACAAGCGAGAAAGACAAGGGTAACAGGGTTGTAACCTGGAGGCTAAGGATGCCAAAAAGCTGGACCTTTTTGGCAGAAAGATTTATGTCACAGGGGGGCTCCAGCTTCATGTTGCAAATCAGCAGGTGCTCCGTAGCCAATGTTATTTTATTACCTGGGGAACAATGATAAAATGTAATGAGTTATTGCTCCAGGAGTCCAGAGCAGAGTTCTTGGTTTTGGTCGAGGAGGGCAGGGCAGTGGCAAAGGCATCCCTGCAGGCGGGTCTTGATGTAGCCGACTCAGTTGGCCAGACCATGGTTTCAGCGGTGGTTATGAGAAGGTCTTCTTGGTTGCAGACCTCAGGCCTCCCTCACAAGGGGCAGCAGACAATCCAAGACCTGACTTTTGAAGGCACCGCACTGTTTTCTGAGCAAATGGATGACAAGCTACACAGCTTGAAGGACTACAGGGCCATGCTGATGTCTTTGGGACTGCACACCCTGCCCCCATTGAGAAAACATTTCAAGCCACAACCATTGTCTCAGTTCTACCAGTCACAACTGAGACAGAACTAAAACTTAGTTTCTGCAATTCATAACTTGGGGGAGGGCAAAAAGCTGTGCATATCTTCCTCCACAGTGAGGGAGGGGGCGATTTTCATGAGCTTACACTGTATAGATTTCTGTACAGTGCAAAACAATACAATTTTGGGTTTATGCTCCAAAGGGGGTGTGCATTTGTATGCTGGGAAATCCCCAAGCTGAGTCTTCCCACACCAAACTGATTGCAGACTCTGTGTGATTCTACAGCTGTATGTGTCCAGTGATGAGCTCCCAAAATCTTAACAACTGGTTCCCTACCGGGTCTTCGGCGGCACTTCGGCGGCGGGTCCTTCACTCGCTCCGGGTCTTCAGCAGCACTTCAGCGGGTCTTTCAGTGCCACCGAAGACCCAGAGCAAGTGAAGAACCTGCTGCTGAAGTGCCGCTGAAGACTCGGAGCGCCGCCCGGTGAGTACAAGCCCCATATGTATTTTTACATGTTTTTTTTTTTTAGTCATCCCTGCTGGGACCCTGTCGAAACTGTTCGAATCAGGCCCCACACTCCCTAAAGCCGGCCCTGCACATTGAGGTTGCAAATTATATCAGGGGCCAGATAGGTAAGGCTGTGCCTCCCAAAACAGCCTGTCTCCCCATCTGACCCCCAGCCATATCCTGCCCCCGACTTCCCCCCTCAGAACCCATGACCCGTCAACCCCCCCGCTGCTTGTCCCCTGACCACCCGCTCCCGAGACCCCCCACCCTAACTGCCCCCCAGGACTGCATCCCTTACCAAAATTGCCTCACTCCCTGTCCCCTGACTACACCGACCCCATCCACCACCATCCCAACATATCCCCGTACCTCCCATGCCTACCCAACCCCTCTGCCCCCTCAGAACCTCTGCCCTCTCCAACCACTCCCTGCCCCTTATCCAACCCCTCCTCCCAGCCCCGGCCTGGCCCCCTTACCATGCTGCTCAGGGCAGCGTGTATGGATGCCTTGCAGCCCACTGGAGCTCGCAGCCCCACCTCCTTACCATGCTGCTCAAAGCAGCAGGAGCTGCAGAGCTGCCCAGGAGCGGTCCAGAGTGCTGATGCTGGCAGCGCGGCATGCTGAAGCTCTGTGAGAGGGAGGAAGACGGAGGAGGAGCCGGGGGAACCTCCCCAGCCGGGAGCTCAGGCGGGCCTGACAGGATGGTCCCATGGGCCAGATGTGGCCCGCAGGCCAGAGCTTGCCCACTCCTTTAACAACCGATTCTAAACCGGCTTCTACATTTAACAACAGGTTTGCGTGAACCTGTGCAAACTGGCTCCAACTCACCTCTCGGTGTCCCTACCTATGTATGTGCTAGAGAAAGCTTGAGAGCCATGTGCAGCAGAACAGTTTGAGGGAGCCCTGGCTGGTGCAATGGGCGGGCTCAGTGGAACCCCAATATCTCAGGTGGCACTCCGAATCCAGGGGGTGTAACCCATCACACCCTTCTCATGAGCAACTTCTAATTCAAGAGGTGCAGACACTCCTACAAGTGGGAGCAGTGGAGGAGGTCTCTCCAGAGTTACAGGACAGAGGGGTTTACTCCTGATATTTCCTAATCCTCAAGGCCAATGGTGGCCTCAATCCCATTCTGTATCTGCGAAACCTCAACCTTTGCATGGTCTCCTTGGCCTCCATTATCCCCTTTCTCAATCCAGGAGACTGGTATGCCACTCTCAACCTGAAGGATGCATATTTTCACATATCCATACTCCTGGACTACAGACAATTCCTGCGTCTTGTTGTGGGGCAGGTGCTCTATCAATTCGCAGTATTACCATTTGACCTGTCAGTGATCATGCAGGTCTTCACAAAGTGCATGGTGGTGGTTGCGACCTTCCTGAGAAAACAAACAGTACAGGAATATTCTTGTATACAGGCCAGTCCAGAGCTCAGGTGGAAGAGTAGATTCAGTAAGTACTGTCAACCTTCCAGAGTCTAGGCCTGTTGTTGAACACACAAAAGTTGACCCTTGCCCTCATCCAAAAGATAGAGTTCATAGGGACAGTCCTTGACTCAGTCTTTAGAATATCAAGGTTGGAAGGGGCCTCAAGAGGTCATCTAGTCCAATCCCCTGCTCAAAGCAGGACCAATCCCCAGAGACATTTTTACTCCAGTTTCCTAAATGGCCCCCTCAAGGATTAAACTCACAACCCTATGTTTAGCAGGCCAATGCTCAAACCACTGAGTTATCCCTCCCCCCTGCCAAAAACCTTCTTACCAGGCCAAAGCCTTCTTACCAGAAGCCAGGGTACAGAGCTCAATCATAGAGAGCCTCAGAAAATATCCCACCACCATTGCGAGGACCTGCCTGAAGCTGCTGGGGCACATTGTATCGTGCATGTATGTGGTAAAGCCGTGAGGCTGCAACTCAGACCGCTTCAGGCCTGGCTAATGACAGTGTATCAATCAGGCTGGAACTGCGTGGACATAGTGGTCACACTTCCCCTTTTGGTGATCGACTCCCTCTTATGGTGGTTGGACCCAGGGGTGTTGTGCGCAGGTGTTTCATTCAGGAGACCACAGTCAGCAATATCTCTAGTCACTGATGCTTCTGAGCTGGGATGGGGAGCTCACCTGAGGCCCTCAGGACTCAAGGCCTCTGGTCCCTCGAGGAGCTCTTGTTACACATCAATGTGAGAAAACTCAGAGTGGTGTGCTTGCCAAATGTTCCAGCCCCACCTAGAAGGCAAGTATGTGTCGGTGCTTACAGACAACACAACAACCATGTTCTATATAAACAGACAGAATAGAGCACACTCTTCTCACCTATGCCAGGAAGCTGAGGCTTCCTACCTTCCAGGGCTCCAGAACGGGTTAGCAGATCATCTCAATAGGTCCTTCTCCAATAAAGAATGGTCCATTCACCCAGATGTTATGAGGGACATTTTCCAGAGGTGAGGAGCTCCCCAGATAAACCTGCTTTTGACAAAGTAAACAGGACATGTCTACAGTTCTGCTCTATTCATAATCATGATCTGGACTTGCTTGCAAACATATTCCTTCTCCCATGACAGGACCATCTTTTCTATGCATTCCCACTCATTCTGCTCATACACAAGGTCCTACTGAAGGTCAAAGGGGATGGAGAATGCCTGATCCTGGTAGCACTGGCTTGGCCATGTCAACATTGATTCACCACCCTCCTGGAGCTCGCAGTCAGAAAATCAGTCACCCTTACTGCTGTTTCCAGACCTGATCTCCCAGGATCATGGACATCATCTGATCCTCAAGTCCCTCCATCTGACAGCCTGGAAGCTCCATGGCTGAACCCTTTGGAGTTAGCATGCTCGGGCCTGGTTCAGGAGGTTCTGTTAGGGAGCAGAACGCCATTCACCAGCACCACTTACTTGGCAAAATGGAAAAGGTTCTCGATCTGTGCAGGGCAGAAGAGGATCTTGCCTACTTGAACTAAAATATCATGTATCCTGGACCATTTGTTACATCTAAAACAGCAGCGACTGTCAGTGTCTTCGATTAGGGTGCACCTGGCAGCCATTTCGGCCTTCGACCCGGGCAAGAGAGGCAGGTATATCTTCGCTAACCCGCTCTGTAGCCATTTTCTTAAAGGACTGGACAAGCTGTACCTGTAGGTGAGACAGCCAATCCCACTTTGGGACCTCAGCTTGGTTCTCTCAAGACTCATGGGGGTACCATTTGAGCCCTTGGCAACATGCTTTTTGCTTTATTTTTCGTGGAAGTTGGTTTTCCTCGTGGTCATCACCTTGGCCAGGAGGGTCTCAGAAATCAGGGCCCTTACTTCAGAACCATCCTACACGGTCTTCTTCAAGGACAAGGTCCCAGCTGTGCCCCCACCCAACCTTCTTCCCAAAGGTGGTGTTGCAGTTTCACATGCCAATAGCCAGGAGCAGAGGTTGACCTTGCTAGATGTCAGGCGGTTGATGGCCTTCTACACAGATAGGACCAGATTCTTTAGGAAGACTACTCAGCTCTTCATGGCAGTGGCAGATAGAATGAAGGGCCTCCCAGTCTCAGCCCAAATAATTTCTTCATGGATTACTTCTTGTATTCGCATGTGCTATGACCTGGTGAAAATCCTTGCTCCGGCACTGACAGTATATTCCACGAGGGCTCAGGTGTCTTCAGTGGCATTCATGGCACAGGTTCCCATCCAGGATATCTGTAGAGCAGCAGCACTGTCTTCAGTCCACACCATCGCAACCCACTACATCATCACACAGCAGGCTCGAGACAATGCTGGATTTGGCAGAGCAGTGCTACAGTCCGCTTGTCGTTGAACTCCGAACCCACCTCCTGCATCTACTTGGGAATCACCTACATGGGAATGGACATGAGAAAGCACTCAAAGAAGAAAACAGTTACTAACCTTTCCATAACTGTTGTTCTTTGAGATGTGTTGCTCATGTCCATTCTCAAACCCGCCCTCCTACCCCTCTGTCGGAGTTGCCAGCAAGAAGGAACTGAGGGAGCAACTGTGTGGCAGGCTTCTATTTACAGCACCATGAGGGCATGACTCTGGGGGCAGGCACTGGAGCCGACCCTACAGATACTGCTGAGGGGAAAAACCTTCTGGCAATGGTGCACACAGTGCGCATACATCTACATGGGGATGGACATAAGCAATGCTTCTGGAAGAACAATAGTTACGGAAAGGTTAGTAACCATTTTTTTTCAATTACAACACAGAATACAAAGTATACAGTGCTCACTTTATATTATTATTTTTATTACAAATATTTGCACTCTAAACAAAAGAAATAGTATGTTTCAATTCACCTCATACAAGTACTGTACTTCAATCTCTTTATTGTGAAAGTGCAATTTACAAATGTACATTTTTTTCAAATAACTGCACTCAAAAATAAAATAATGTCAAACTTTATAGCCTACAAGTCCACTCAGTCATCAGAGTGTGTTTGTGTGTGTTGAGGGAGTACTGTCTCTTTAAGCAGAGCAATCAGGAGCCTGAATGCTTTTTCAGTCAGTACAGCTCCTCTTGGCAGCACTCACTCCTGAGCCAGCAGCAGCAGTAGACAGGCTCTCTCTGTTCCCTAATTCCAGCTCAGTGGTGACTGGGTACAAAGGCAGAGGGATGGGGACACTCTGACATCAGCCTTCCCCCGGCCCCGCCACCGCTTTGTGCAGCAGAGGAAAGGCAGGCTCCTGGTCTGGAACAGCTTGGCCAGGGTCAGCTCCGGGGTGATGGGGGAAGTGGGAGCAGCAGCAGAGCAGGGTGGTGGGAGGAGGGGCATCCCTGCCCTGAAGCACTCAGTGGTGCTCCGCTAAACATGACACCCTGGGCAGTGGCACCCCTCGCGCACCCCTAAGGCCGGCCTGCCTAGCGAGGCGGGAATGGTGCAGGTGGCAGGAGGCCTGGCTCCTCTCTTCCCCTGAAAGGTGTTTAACCTGCTCTCCAGAATCGTCTGCAGACTATGGGACTGAGGCCTGGTCTACACTATGCATTTAAACCGATTTTAGCAGTGTTAAACCGATTTAACGGCGCACCCGTCCACACTACAAGGCCCTTTATATCAATATAAAGGGCTCTTTAAATCAGTTTCTGTAATCCTCCCCAACGAGAGGAGTAACGCTAAAATCGGTATTGCCATATCGGATTAGGGTTAGTGTGGCCGCAAATCGACGGTATTGGCCTCCGGGCGGTATCCCACAGTGCACCACTGTGACCGCTCTGGACAGCAATCTCAACTCGGATGCACTGGCCAGGTAAAGAGGAAAAGCCCCGCGAACTTTTGAATTACATTTCCTGTTTGCTCAGTGGGGAGCTCTGATCAGCACGGGTGGCGATGCAGTCCCAAATCCTAAAAGAGCTCCAACATGGACCGTACGGGAGATACTGGATCTGATCGCTGTATGGGGAGACAAATCTGTTCTATCAGAGCTCCCTTACAGAAGACGAAATGCCAAAGCATTTGAAAAAAATCTCCAGGCTACACAGTGATGCGTGACAAGCGTAACGGAAAGCCAAAGAATCAAATGGACGCTCAGGGAGGGAGGGAGGGGTACTGAGGACTCCAGCTATCCCACAGTCCACAGCAGTCTCCGAAAAGTATTTGCATTCTTGGCTGAGCTCCCAGTGCCTGTAGGTTCAAACACATTGTCTGGTGTGGTTCAGGGTATAACTTGTCAATTTACTCCCTCCCCCCACCACATGAAAGAAAAGGGAAAGAAATCGTTTCTTGACTTTTTTCATTGTCACCCTATGTCTACTGAATGCTGGTGGTAGACGCGATGCTGCAGCACTCAAGAGCAGTATCCACTTGTCTCCCCTCCCTGGTGGCAGACAGTACAATATGACTGCTATCTGTTGTCACCATCAGCCCTTGAGTGCTCCTGAGTGGTTTCAGGTGAGGTCGGCTGGGGGGGTGCCTGGGTAAAACTAGGAATGATTCCTGGTCATTTCCAGTAGATGGTATAAAATGGTTGGTAACCGTTCTCATCATAGCAACTGGGAGCTGAGCTCCATCAGCCCTCTCCCTTTCATGTGTAAAGAAAACATTCTGAACTGCCTGGACTAGCATAGCAGCGGGATGCTGGGCTCCTCTTCTCTGCACCACTTAATGTCCTGCCTGGACTGTCATAGCAGCAGGAGGCTGCATCCCCCTCATTTAATCTCACTAACAAGTCACTGTTTCTTATTCTTGCATTCTTTATAACTTCATGACACAAAGGGGGGGGGGACACTGCCACAGTAGCCCAGGAAGGTTGAGGGAGGAGGGAAGCAATAGATGTGGTTGTTGCAGGGGCACCCCTCGTGAATGGCATGCAGCTCTCATTTCTGCAGGATCGGACATGGAGCAGCTGTGCTCTCTGATACACTGGCTCTCTAGTACACTTGCCCCATATTCTAGGCAGGACTGACTCTATTTTTAGAAACCATAAAGGAGGGATTGACTCAGAGTCATTCCCATTTTTGCCTTCGCACCCCCAGCCAACCTCAGCCAGGGGCACCCATGATAGCAGCAGACAGTTCAGAACAACAAATAACCATCATCTTATTGCCAATTTACAATAGCAGCAGACAGTACAGAATGACTGATAACCATCTCTGCTATCATGCAAAAGCAAATGAATGCTGCTGTGTAGCGCTGCAGTAATGCCTCTGTCAGCGGCATCCAGTACACATATGGTGACAGTAAAAAAAAAGCTGAACGGGCTCCATGGTTGCCGTGCTATGGCATCTGCCAGGGCAATCCAGGGGAAAAGGGCGCAAAATGATTGTCTACCGTTGTTTTCTCGGACGAAGGAATGAGTGACGACTTTTACCCAGAACCACCTGTGACAACGATTTTTGCCCCATCAGGCACTGGGATCTCAACCCAGAATTCCAAGGGGAGGGGGAGACTGCAGGAACTATGGGATAGCTACCCACAGTGCAATGCTCCGGAAATCGACGCTAGCCTCGGACCATGGACGCACACCGCCGAATTAATGTGCTTAGTGTGGCCGCGTGCACTCGACTTTATATAATCTGTTTTACAAAACCGGTTTATGTAAAATCGGACTAATCCCGTAGTGTAGACGTACCCTGTGTCACGATTGACTAGTGCAACAGGGAAAGACCACTGGAGTCACCCGGTGGGTGAAGTCCTGCGGCGGCAGCTCTGAAGCACGCTTTCCCTGCTTTGCATTCTCGCGGCTGCTAGCAATTGCCCTTACCCCTCCCCTCATGTAAAATAAATCAGTGGATTATCATGGGGAGAAGGGGCGCGAGACTGGCTCCCAGGAGTCGGGACACATTTCTGTAATCTGCACATCTGGGATGGATATTGGGAAGTATGTTCTCCCCGGCCACCTCCTGCTTGCTGCCACAGCCAGTGCTTCCCTACCTGCCCATCCGTTGCCAAGTCCCATCTCTAGAGGTGTGCGATTAACACTCGTTAAAAAAATAACCACAGAAATTCAAGCAGGTACCTGATAAAATAAAAAGAGAGAGCCAATCTGGTAAGAGTATTTAAAATGGAAAGTACAGTGATCCCGGCAGTTACTGTCTGTTAAATCTACCTTCACTCCATAATGGAGCAAACCTTAAGAGAAAATATGTTTTCACTTAGAGGCTAATGGAACTAGTCGATGAGCAATAACGTGTCAGGTTTATAAAGAATAAATCATGTTAAATACAGTTGATTGATTTTTGTGAAGAAATGCAGCAGTTATGTATATACTGTATCTGGAATTTAGTAAAACGTTTGATGCCATTGAAAAAGCTTAACTGGAAAGTTTAATTCAATCTGAAGTAGATGCAAGTAGTTACATGAATTGAAACTAGCTTCAGTAGTTTTGCCTCATAGAAGACTGCAGGACTTGAATGTCATGCTGGAAATTATTTAGCGATGACTGTTTTGTCACATATTTTTCAGGTTTCACATTCAGGATCATGAAGAATGTGCCTACACAGATTCATCTAGTATCTCTACATCAGCATGTTCTTTACCCAGGCACTGGATCTGCAGCCGCCATCCCTTCAAGTGAACAGTGCAAGGGGTTCTTTAACAACCAAAAGTGGGCCAGAGTTGTATCATCACTTCAAAAAAGTGGCACTTCTAGCCCCACAGCACCAGGGGTGAAAGTAACATAAAACTCTTACCAGTACGGGGGCCCGGCTCCAGGCGCCTGGAAGGGGTAGGGCTTCAGGTGCAAGGGGCAGGGTTAGGGGAGTCAGCCTTCCCCAGCCAGCCCTTCCATGCTGCACACCACCCAGGACTCCGGCAACAGTTTAAAGGGCCTGGGGCTCTGGCCACTGCTGCAGTAGCAGCAGCAGCTAGGAGCCCCGGGGCCTTTGAAATCACCGGGCCCTGGGGCAGCTGCCCCTTTTGCCCCCCAGTCAGCAGCCCTAGGGGGGGCAAAACGGGCAACGATGTTAAAGCGCTGCTGCAGCAGCGCTTTAACGTCAGCTGTGTACAGGCAGTACCGGCCCACTTTCACCTCTGCACAGCACACTCCAACATCTACTGACTCGCAAACACTACTCCCTGCAACACCCCATCCCTTCATGTTATACTGGGGCTTTGGTGTTAGCACTGACTCACAAGAAAAGTGCCCACCACTGAGTTGCTTATACCATTCCTTGAAGCACAGCACCACCTAGATCCATAATATGATCAGGAATGATTCAGAGAGAAGAGTAGCCCTTACTGAGTTACAAACAATTTCCTGCTGCACCTGGGTTTTTCTTGTAGCTCTTCCATCAACATACTAACCAGACCAGTTCCTTCCAAGCTTCTGCAAGCTCCGATAAGTTCATTGACTGAGACAGCATTGTAAGCAGGAACTAAGAAACAAGAAAATGCTATAGTTTCTCTCACTTTGAAGGTGATATGGGCTAATGCTACTAGGAATGCTACCAGGAATCACTCAGACGATGTAATCTAAACAGACAACTCACAATGTGTTTTTGGTTTTTGACCTGGTGAGAGTGGAGCTTTGTATCATTTATTGATATTTAACTTTTTAAAAACAAATCTTTGTTTTTAAAGAAATCTTTGTTACTAAGCTTTCAAGATACAGTAGCAAGAAAGATTGGTTCTGCTTTGAGTAGAAGGTTGGACTAGATGACCTCCTGAGGTCCCTTCCAACCCTGATATTCTATGATTCTATGAAAGGTGCTGTTGTGCTGGAAGATGTTAATGGCTGAAATCAATAACAGACCTAGTTAAGGACCCTTCTTTCAGGCTAAATGGAAGGAACAACTAAAGCCACATATGAGAAATGGAAACAATAGGAGGCAGGAGGCAGGAGGAACAAGAATATATAAGTGTGCACGCATTCATGTTCAGGGTAATGTCAGAGGTACAGAGGGTAGGGGAAAACTGGGATGTGAGTACACAACTGAAAGTAGGAGGTTCAAGTGTGACAGAATATATCCTGTATTCACACCCTATACACTATGGCAATAATAGGTGTGTTTAAACAGAGAATACAAAAACAAAGTGAAATCACAGAAGAGTTTGTTTCTTCAGCCTTAGATCAATCAATCATGAATTTAAGGAGGCTGAGTCCCTGCTAAGAGTTGCCTTTCACAGGGGAATACTTGTGACTGGACAGCAGGGGAATAAGAAGTTTAAATACTGGTGGGGGGACGGCCTTGTAAAGTATCATTTGAAAACTCATAATGTGCTGGTCAGTATTGTCCTGATAAAATATGTGTGGCAACATTATATGTGAAGTTATAAGGTTCCCCTGTAGGTTGTTATTAACACATGTTCCCAACCCCATAGCTCTGCCCAAGCAGAAGTTTGCAAATACGTCTGTCCTAAACAAAGACATATATGTTTTTTTTAATTTGCATTTAAGCAGTAAATGAAGTCATCATGCTGGAAGGGAAAACAAAGGAAGCTCAGACAGGTGGAAAAGAAACCAGCAGGGAACATCCTTCCACACAGACTCTTTGTCTCTTTGTTTTCAGCTGGAAATGTTTTTCAAGAGGCAGACTGGAACTATAAAAAAGGAAGGGCAAGCATCCCCAAGACACCCCTCCCTCTCTCTATCTGTCTCTGACTTCTCACCTAAGAAGACAAAGGAAAACAGCTGTTTGACTATTGGGGTGGGGGAGGGGGCTAACCTGAAGAGTTTAGTCAGTAATCTTGCTGAAAGCATGTGCTGAGAAATTTTGCTTGAATCTAATTGTTAAATTATTGTAACCATTTCTGACTTTTATACCTCATTACTTGTACTCACTTAAAATCTCTCTCTTTGTAGTTAGAACATAAGAATGGCCATACTGGGTCAGACTAAAGGTCCATCTAGCCAAGTATCCTGTCTTCCGACAGTGGCCAATGCCAGGTGCCCCTGAGGGAATGAACAGAACAGTTAATCATCAAGTGATCCATCCCCTGTTGCCAAGCTTCTGGCAAATGGAGGCTAGGGACACCATCCCTGCCCATCCTGGCTAATAGCCATTGAGAGGCCTTATCCTCCATGAACTTATCTAGTTCTTTTTTGATCCCCGTTATAGTCTTGGCCTTCACAACATCCTCTGGCAAGGAGTTCCACAGGTTGACTCTGTGCATTGTGGTAAAAAATACTTCATTTTGTTTGTTTTAAATCTGCTGCCTATTAATTTCATTTGATGACCCGTAGTTTTTGTGTTATGACAAGGAGTAAATAACACTTCCTTAATTACTTTCTCCACATCCAGTCATGATTTTATAGACCTCTATCATATCTCCCCTTAGCTGTCTCGTTTCCAATCTGAAAAGTCCCAGTCTTATTAATCTCTCCTCAAACGGAAGCCATTTCATACCCCTAATATTTGTTGTTGCCTTTTTCTAAAGCTGTTCCAATTCCAATATATCTTTTTTGAGATTGGGCGAACATATCTCCAACCAGTATTCGAAGTGTGGGCTTACCATGGATTTATATAGAGGCAATATGATATTTTCGGTCTTATTATCTATCCCTTTCTTAATGATTCCCAACATTCTGTTTTGCTTTTTTTGACTGCCATTGCACATTGAGTGGATGTTTTCAGAGGACTATCCACAATGACTCCAAGATCTTTCTTGAGTGGTAACAGCTAATTAAGAACCCATCATTTTGTATGTATAGTTAAGATTATGTTTTCCACTGTGTATTACCTTGCACTTATCAACACTGAATTTCATCTGCCCAGTCACTCAGTTTTGTGAGATCCCTTTGTAACTCTTTGCAGTCAGCTTGAGACTTAACTAGCTTGAGAAGTTTTGTATCATCTACAAATTTTGCCACCTCAAACTTGTTTTTATGGCTGTCAAGCAATTAAAAAAAATAATTGTGATTAATTGCATGATTAATCCCATTGTTAAATAATATTTAAAATACCATTTATATAAATATTTTTGGGGTTTTCTGTATTTTCAAGTAGAGGCTCAGGGCTGAGAGCTCTGAGCTTCAGCCCTGCTTGGGGCTCCAGTCCTTCTTGGGGTATGAGGCTCCAGCCTGACAAGAGGCCTCCAGTCCACCTTGCGGGGCTTGGGGCTCCAACCCTTCTGAGGGTACAGGACATGAGGCTTCAGCTGCCTGGGAAGCTGAGGGATAGGGCTACTGGGGAAGCTGTGGGCTGAGACTGCTCCAGTCTCCCCGCCATCTGGGAAGCTGCTGCAGTTCCCCCTGCTACCTCCGGAGCTGCAAGTTGGGGCTGCTCTTCTCCCCACCACCACCTGCGAAGCTGTGGCCTGGGGCTTCAGCCCCCACTCCTCCATTGCCTCCAGCCCTGCCCACAAGGCGTGCGATTAACACATTAAAAATTAATGTATTAATTTCGATTTCAGTTAATCACAGGTGCTAACTGCGATTAATTGACAGCCCTACTTTTTTATTGTTTTATCTCCTCCAGTGTGTTTAAGCTGACATGCCTGGACAAATATTTTAGCCCCCATTAGTCTGAATTGTACCTGGTATGTCACAAGGTGCATGCACACGTGTGTGCAGGGTAATGTAGGAGGTACATGAGGGAGCGGGAAACTGGGATGTGTGTGCACAGGTAAAAGTAGGAGGTTCAAGAGGCAGATGGAATTTGAGAGATGTGTGTATGCAAGGAAATTTGGAGACTAGAAGAGAGAGGAAAACGGATTTAAACCTTGGCTGCTTGGCGCTGCTCCTGAGTGGTGTAAAGCAGCCAGGGTATGCTGGTTAGTCTTGGCCAGAAAAGTTAAAATTAAAAGCAATAATTTAAAGTTGTTTCTTCATATCTTCAAATCATTGGAAGTATCACATGGTAATGTTCCTTGTGACTTTCTTGTTGAGTGTTAAATGTTTTTAATTAGGAAATCCCCAGACAAAAGTAACATGAAAATGGAGTCAACACTGACATATCAATAATTTAGGATACAATACATTACAAAAATATTGTAATTAACCCAAATCAAGCACTATAAACCCAGGAAATTCAGAGTTAAGGTTAAATTTAAACAAAATTTTAAATGTAGGGAAATGTGCCATTAAGGCACCTAGATAACCTTAACTTGGGGATGGGAGGGGAATCTCACGTGCTTTTAAAAATCAGTTTAATCCAATCTGTTTAACCCAAACACTAAAATGCATTAATTATACACATATGGGTTTGGGACTATGGGAGAGAGTTAAGGATTTTGGTGTCCTAGCTATGCAAATCCAGACTAAACGTTTGTATTTTTAAAAGTTTAATCTTAACTGTTAATTGCCTGGGTCTATAACACTTGATTTATCAGTGGTTCATTTAGTTCAACATCCTGTCTGTGACAATGACCAGTACTAATGGCTAGTGATTGGTGCCTCTTCACAGTGGCTGGTACCAGGTTCTTCAGAGGAATGTGCAAAAAACCATGAACCAGGCAATTATGGGATAACCTGCCCATAGAGTGAGTTTCTTTCTAGCCCCCATAAGTTAGTCATTAGGCCCAAATTTGCCTTCATTGTATGCAGTCTCCTCTGCTCCAACCTCCCCAGGTCACACTTCTGTTTGTTTGCTACCTTTTTAATTTTATTGTTCTGTGAATTTGATCTTGGTTGAATTTGCACCATAGAAATATCAGCCAAAGAAAGACATGAAGTAGTTTCTCAGTATTCAGAGGGTATATTTTTTATCATATTTCCTCAAAAATAAAACAAAAAAGCCTTTGGATGTCCTTTTTTTGGGAAATAAATGAATTTTGTTTAGTGCTGAGCTATTGTGGCTGTAGTCCACTCCTGTTTTATTTAAAATAAAACAAATCACACACAGTGATGAAATAAAAATAGCAAAGATAGAAACTGCAGCTTCTGTCTTTGTGTCTTGCTCATTTGCAAGCTAGTTGCTTGGAAATTACAAACACAGCACAGTGTTAAAACTCTCTAGAAATATGGAAAATAACCAGAGAAGTTTTAGAATCATAGAATACCAGGGTTGGAAGGGACCTCAGCAGGTCATCTAGTCCAACCCCCTGCTCAAAGCAGGACCAATTCCCAACTAAATCATCCCAGCCAGGGCTTTGTCAAGCCTGACCTTAAAAACCTCTAAGGAAGGAGATTCCACCACCTCCATAGGTAACCCATTCCAGTTCTTCATCACTCTCTGAGTGAAAAAGTTTTTCCTAGTATCCAACCTAAACCTTCTCCACTGCAACTTGAGACCATTACTCCTGTCATCACATCCTGTTCTGTCATCATTACATCCTGTTCTGTCATCAGGTACCACTGAAAACAGTCTAGATCCATCCTCTTTGGAACCCCCTTTCAGGTAGTTGAAATCAGCTATCAAATCCCCCCTCATTCTTCTCTTCTCCAGACTAAACAAGCTAACACCAAAGCCCCAGTTCCCATAGCCTCTCCTCATAAGTCATGTGCTCCAGACCCCTAATCATTTTTGCTGCCCTCTGCTGTACTCTTTCCAATTTTTCCACATCCTTCTTGTAGTGTGGGGCCCAAAACTGGACACAGTACTCCAGATGAGGCCTCATCAGTGTCGAATAGAGGGGAATGATCACGTCCCTCAATCTGCTGGAAACGCCTCTACTTATACAGCCCAAAATGTCGTTAGCCTTCTTGGCAACAAGGGCACACTGTTGACTCATATCCAGCTTCTCACCCACTGTAACCCCTAGGTCCTTTTCTGCAGAACTGCTTCCTAGACATTCAATCCCTAGTCTGTAAAAGTGAATGGGATTCTTCCATCCTAAGTGCAGGACTCTGCACTTGTCCTTGTTGAACCTCATCAGGTTTCATTTGGCCCAGTCCTCTAATTTGTCTAGGTCCCTCTGTATCTTATCCCTACCCTCCAGCATATCTACCACTCCTCCCAATTTAGTGACATCTGCAAACTTGTTGAGGGTGCAGTCCATGCCATAGTCCAGATCATTAATGAAGATATTGAACAAAACTGGCCCCAGGACCGACCCTTGGGCACTCTGCTTGAAACCAGGTGCCAACTAGACATGGAGCCGTTGATCACTACCTGTTGAGCCCGACGATCTAGCCAGCTTTCTATCCACCTTATAGTCCATTCATCCACCCCATACTTCTTTAACTTGCTGGCAAGAATACTGTGGGAGACCATATCAAAAGCTTTGCTAAAGTCAAGGAATAACACATCCACTGCTTTTCCCTCATCCACAGACCCAGTTATCTCCTCATAGAAGGCAATTAGGTTAGTCAGGCATGACTTGCCCTTGGTGAATCCAGGCTGACTGTTCCTGATCACTTTCCTCTCCTCTAAGTGCTTCAGAATTGATTCCTTGAGGGCCTGCTCCATGATTTTTCCAGGGACTGAGGTGAGGCTGACTGGCCTGTAGTTCCTCAGATCCTCCTTCTTCCCTTTTTTAAAGATGGGCACTACATTAGCCTTTTTCCAGTCATCTGGGACCTCTCCCGTTCACCAGGAGTTTTCAAAGATAATGGCCAATGGCTCTGCAATCACATCCGCCAACTCCTTTTGCACCCTCGGATGCAGCGCATCTGGCCCCATGGACTTGTGCTCATCCAGTTTTTCTAAATAGTCCCGAACCACTTCTTTCTCCACAGAGGGCTGGTCACCTTCTCCCCATACTGTGCTGCCCAGTGCAGCAGTTTGGGAGCTGACCTTGTTTGTGAAGACAGAGGCAAAAAAAATCATTGAGTACATTAGCTTTTTCCACATCCTCTGTCACTAGGTTGCCTCCCTCATTCAGTAAGGGGCCCACACTTTCCTTGACTTTCTTTTTGTTGCTAACATACCTGAAGAAACCCTTCTTGTTACTCTTAACAACTCTTGCTAGCTGCAACTCCAAGTGTGATTTGGCCTTCCTGATTTCACTCTTGCATGCCTGAGCAATATTTTTATACTCCTCCCTGGTCATTTGTCCAATCTTCCACTTCTTGTAAACTTCTTTTTTGCATTTAAGAACAGCAAGGATTTCACTGTTAAGCCAACCTGATCACCTGCCATATTTACTATTCTTTCTACACATCGGGATTTTTTTTCCTGCAGCCTCAATAAGGATTCTTTAAAATACAGCCAGCTCTCCTGGACTTCTTTCCTCCTCATGTTATTTTCCCAGGGGATCCTGCCCATCAGTCCCTGAGGGAGTCAAAGTCTGCTTTTCTGAAGTCTAGGGTCCGTATTCTGCTGCTCTCCTTTCTTCCTTGTGTCAGGATCCTGAATTCGATCATCTCATGGTCACTGCCTCCCAAGTTTCCATCCACTTTTGCTTCCCCTACTAACTCTTCTCTGTTTGTGAGCAACAGGTCAAGAAGAGCTCTGCCCTTAGTTGGTTCCTCCAGCATTTGGACCAGGAAGTTGTCCCCTACACTTTCCAAAAACTTTCTGGATTGTCTGTGCACCGCTGTATTGCTCTCCCAGCAGATATCAGGGTGATTAAAGTGCTTCATTCTGTATCTGCAAGCAATGGGTGCCAGCAAAAAGGAAGACAGTTATTTCTCACAATATCTAGTTCTGAGGCTTTTGATACAGTCTCCCACAGTTTTCTTGCCAGCAAGTTAAAGGAGTATGGGTTGAATGAATGAACTATAAGGTGGATAGAAAGCTGGCTATATCGTCAGGCTCAACAGTTAGTGATCAATGGCTTAATGTCTAATTGGTAGACAGTATCAAGCGGAGTGCCCCAGGGGTCGATCCTGGTTTTGTTCAACTTCTTCATTAATGATCTGGATGATGGGATGGATTGCACCTTCAGCAAGTTTGTGGATGACACTAAGCTGGTGGGAGAAGTAGATACACCGGAGGGTAGGGAGAGGGTCCAGAGCGACCTAGACAAATTGGAGGATTGGGCCAAAAGAAATCTGATGAAGTTCAACAAGGACAAGTGCAGAGTCCTGCACTTAGGAAGGAAGAATCCCATGTACCGCTACAGGCTGGGGACCGACTGGCTAAGCAGCAGTTCTGCAGAAAAGGACCTGGGGATTACAGTGGATGAGAAGCTGGATACGAGTCAGCAGTGGGCCCTTGTTACCAAGAAGGCTAATGGCATATTGGAATGCATTAGTAGGAGCATTGCCAGTAGATCGAGGGAAGTGATTATTCACCTCTATTCAGCACTGGTGAGACCACATCTGGAGTATTGCATCCAGTTTTGGTCCCTCCACTACAGAAATGATGTGGACAAATTGGAGAGAGTTCAGAGGAGGGCAATGAAAATGATAGGGGGCTGCGGCACATGACTTACGAGGAGAGGCTGAGTAAACTGGGCTTATTTAATCTGCAGAAGGAAGAGTGAGGGAAGATTTGATAGCAGCCTTCAACTACTTGAACTCAGCTGTTCTCAGTGGTGACAGAGATGTTCTCAGATGACAAAACGAGGAGCAATGGTCTCAAGTTGCAGTGTGGGAGGTCTAGGTTGGATATTGGGAAAAACTATTTCACTAGGTAGGTAGTGAAGCACTGGAATGGGTTACCTAGGGAGGTGGTGGAATCTCCATCTTTGGAGGTTTTTAAAGCCCGACTTGACAAAGCCCTGGCTGGAATGATTTAGTTGGTGTTGGTCCTGCTTTGAGCAGGGGGTTGGACTAGATGACCTCCTGAGGTCCCTTCCAACCCTGATATTCTATGATTCTATGATCTGTTTAACAGTTTTCAGTTAACTCAGGCAGAGGAAGTTAATGTTTGAGGATACCAGCACTCCATGTAAAAATGAAACACAGAAGGGAAAGGTGTGTTTAAACAAAGTACAAAAAGAAAGTGAAACTATAGAAGAATTTGGTGCTTCAGGCTTAAATCAGTCAATCATGCAGTTTTGGGAGGCTGAGTCCATGATAAGAGATTACCCTCTAACTGGCTTTGGCAGGGGAGGACTTTTGACTGGGCAACAGGGGAATAAGAGCAGTTCAAATGCATGTATGGGGGCTGGCTGCCCCCTCATCCCTCCTTCAGTTCTCTGTTTAGCCATTGGCTGAGTAAAGGGAGACAGGGGCAGCTGATTGGCTGCTGTGTGCCCTCCCCTGCCTATTTGAGCTAAACCTGGGCTTTGCAAAAGCCTTTTACTCTGTGGTTAGCTGCCTCTGGCACATAACACTGCTCTACAGCCAAAATGCTTCTGAAATAAATGTAGTCCAACTTTACTAATTCTAGGTCACTGAGAACGAAAATGATGCTTAAAATTGTTGATTGGCTCTAGTTTTCAAGATATGCTATTGGGTCAGTATATATGACCCTTGACTTGGGAATGGCGGAGGATAAGTGAGTTATAAAGGGAAGGGATCTCAATTTAAACCAGAAATGACTAAAATACATCTTTGACTGGATCTATGAATAAATCTATAACTGGGTTTGGATAGTACTTGCTTTTTAGGCAAAACAATGAATGATGCAATCTGAAACTGGTATTGCATCATACATTATATGAATTGCATCACGTTATTCCTAGAAGTCATGGATGATGCAATCATAACAAAGCTTTTTTAAAGTGTTACATACACAGGACAGGTGAAATATTGTCATGTAAAGCAACCATAAACACATGAAAAGACCTAGGTTTACAATTTATGATTAAAACTCTACTATCTACACAATATATATAGACATACAATGTAAAAACTTAAATATCTTAGAAACAGTAGCCAATCAGTTGTTTTAATTGTCATATTTGAATTCAGCACATCAAAATACATAATAAATATCACATTTTATCTCTGAAGCAGACGACTTCTCAAAAATTGTGGACTAGTGTAATCAGAGGTGGAGTAAGATTTATTGGCGCCCTGGGCACAAAGAACATTTGGGCCCCCAACACCTCATTAAAAACATCAATGTATCAAAATGCATTAAGACAAAGACTCCAGTCAGTGTTTACACACTGCATTAATCACATCCCAGTTATGCCTAAGCTGACTGCTCAGTTTTTCCACATAGAAAATGAATATAGCTAGATATTATCCATACCATTAAACAAAGGTGTTCATTGATAATCTGGACAACATTGGTGTTACACACAGGTCAACAAGTGGTTCTTTCATCTCCCCTAAGTTTTCTTAAACCTGACTAATATGTGGGGGGGAGCCCCTCACTAGTGGTGGCAATGCTTGCTGGTGGCCCCTCTAACACTTTTTCCTAAAATACTTAATTAACTTTAGGAAAAACAAATAAATATCCAAATCATTGTAATTTATTTATGTATGGTCTTTATTTGCAGACTCAATAATAAAAAAGTAATGTATAGTTGTCTCTATTCTGTACTGAACCTAAACAGAATCGAAACATAAAGAAGGCGCTTTGCATGTTCTTGTCTTTTCTTGTTTCTTTCTTTCTTTTGGGTTTTTTGGTTGCTTGTTTTTTAGACTTGTGAGCTAGTAAGTCTACTGCTGGGAAAAGTGATAGTTGTATGTTAATATCATTTTTGACAGCCTCCCAGATAGCTAATAAGTCTGCTGTGAAAAGTGACATTCACAGCAGATTTACTCAATCCCATCAAGCCTGGAGACAAATTACCAACTCAGACTCACAGGGCTCTGGTAGTTTCATTACTGCGTAGACTTTTGGGCTTGAGCTGGAGCCTGAGCTCTGGTACCCTCCCACCACCCAGGGTCTAGAGCCCAGGCTCAATTGTATTTGCATATCCATACCTGCAGGCTAAGCATCTTAGTCCCATATTTGTGTACAAAGCCAACCATTTGATAATTGCTGGCATTATGGAAATAAGCAATAAATTCAAATGGTTCAGTTTTCAAAGAAACTACATGGATGAGACAAAACTGCAGTGTGATTGTGACGTTCCCCTGGTGTTATCTGGACTGGTGATCTGCTAGGTCACTCCAATCCTCGACTCTGAGAGCCAACCTTAACCTGCTCTGCTGTGAGAACCCCCACTCCTCTGGCATGCAAGCTGCTCCCAGCTATGTGAGTGAGCATTTTTGGCCAGCCACTGCTTGGATTGTGCAACTGAATGACACTAGCCAATATCTCCAGTCCCAGACACAAGCTTAGGAACCTCTTGTGACGGGTTGGATCACAAAAACCCCGATGGGAGCTGCCAACTGATGTGCCAAGACTACTTCTGTCCCTGCTTTCCCTGCCAGCCTGGGAATCCAGCACCCTGTCTTGCTGAGCCAGACAGACCCACCAGTCTGCTCCAACACAGACCCTGGGTCTGAACCATGCGCCCCAAAGCTGCAGTTCACTGAAAGCAGCTTACAGAAGTGTTAGTCTTTAACTCTCAGAAGCTCAACTCCCAATGGGGTCAAACCCATGAATAAATCCATTTTACCATAAATTGTTCACCCTCTATAACACTGATAGAGAGATATGCACAGCTGTTTTCCCCTGCTAGGTATTAATACATACTCTGGATTAATCAGTTAAGTAAAAAGTGATTTTATTAAACACATAAAGTAGTATTTAAGTGGTTCCAAGTAGTAACAGACAGAACAAAATGAATTACCAAGCAAAATAAAATAGAACACGCAAGTCTATGTCTAAGAAAACTGAATACAGATTAAAAACCTCATCCACTATGTTTCCTTTTATAGACTAGCCTCCTTCTAGCCTGGGTCCTCCAGCAAACATCCGCATCCCCTGTAGTTACTGTCCTTTGTTCCAGTTTCTTTCAGGTATCCTGGGGGGTGGAGAGGCTATCTCTTGAGCCAGCTGAAGACAAAATGGAGGGGTCTCCCAGGCTTAAATAGACTTTCTCTTGTGGATGGAGACTCCCTCCCCTTTCCTATGCAAAGTTCAGCTCCAAGATGGAGTTTTGGAGTCACATGGGGAAGTCACATGTCCATGCATGACTCAGTCTTTACAGGCAGCAGCCATTGCTCACCTGCTACCTTGAACGTCCTCATGTAGACTTCTTATGTGGATTGGAGCCTCCCAAGATCCATTGTCCCTTAAGTACTTCTTGATTGGGCACTTAATTTGCACATTCCTTTCTCAAGAAGCTGACCAAATGCTTTACAAAGACTACTTAAAAATCAAGCCAGTGCCCAGACAATATTTATAACTTCGAATACAAAAATGATACATGCATACAAATAGGATTAATAGATTCAGTAGATCTTAACATTTACAGAGATATGTAACATGGCATATGTAGCATAAATCATATTCCAGTTATATCATATATACATTCATAAGTATATTCCCATGAAGCCTTATGGGGTACACCGTCACACTTCCATCTTGCAGTGTCCAGTTATGCCTGCTGGACACTGCAAGCTTATATAAATTCATCACTTTAACAAACAAATTGATATACTCCAGACTTGTTATCCCAAGGAGAATCTCTAACACGCTTCAAACCACACGCACTACATGTGAAGAAGTGGGGGTTTTACCCACAAAAGCTTATGCCCAAATAAATCTGTTAGTCTTTAAAGTGCCACTGGACTCCTCATTGTTTTTGTAAAAACTTATGCTCTATTTCCAGTCTGATTTTGTCATCTCGAAGTTATTGTGAAGGGTGGTAGAAGGAGAGGAACAGATATAACACATATGTTTTGAGGATTCTACCCCCACCCCGAGATACCTGTCAAACCTCCTGAAAAAGGTGCTTAATTGAATTATCATGCACAGAAACATATTTATTTTCTGGTCAGTGAGAAATCAAGTCAGTTTATTTTTCACTTCCTTCCATGGCTAATGCTGAACATTTAGGATTCTTTTTCAGTGTTTAAGGCTTCTCAGTAATCACATAAGACATAAACCTTCTGCTTTATTAACCTAAGCATGCAAAAACTGCAGTTAGAAATCCAGTTTTATTTTCTTAAAGGATGGAAATCTTAACAACTTTCAACCAAAATGCTATCAGGTTATTTACAAAGTTATCGATTTTTTAAAATCAATTTCCACAGCCAAACACACACAAAAGAGTAGACAGAAGAAGAGGACGGAAAAGAAGAACCTCTACTGTTTTCTGATGGGGTGGATGCCAGTTGTTACTTCAAACAGAATCAGGTACTTTTTTCAGGAAAGCAAAGATCCGGGTCCAATAGAGGTCAGGTCATAAGCCTGGACTGGAGATAATTTCAGACAGTGGATGGAGTTTCCCTCCTTTCCAGGTATTAGAAACCAGAAGAGTCAATTTCAGATAAGGAGACAAAGACCAAGTCTGAAGGTATGTCTACACAGTAATCATGGAGTAGACATACCTGAGCTAGTTTTAATCACAGTAGCTCAGGTATTGGAGCAGTGACACTATGGCAGCATGGGCTTCAGAGTGAGCTAGCTGCCCAAGTAATTACCCAGGGTCCCAGGCAGGCTTCTACAACCTGAAGCCCATGCTGCTGCAGATTCACTACTCAGTATCCGAACTAGCTAGATTAAAGCTATTTTGGGTATCTCTGTGCAAGCCGCAATCACAGCTGTGACTGCCATGTGGACATACCTTGAGAGAGAATACACTAATAAAACCTTAGAAATACTACAGCCTGATGTTTAATCAGTTTGACAACCATTAGATCTATAACTCAGATCCCCAAAAATAAGAAAAGCAAATGAAAAATATAGATGCTAAAACCCTAGTGAAACACGGTCATCAAAAGCTGCACCCTTCCCCCTGCCCTTTGAGATTTTATATTCATAAATCATGGAAAGCTACCAGGCTAAGCATAGTATTTCTTTCAGAATTGACAGTAGCTTTTTAATCCAAACAGGGAACTTTTCAACAGTTTCAAATCACATCAACAAGACCCCAGTTTTTCAAAACAAAGTTCCAACAAGATTTCCAGTATGGATTGGGTTCTCCTTTCCTAGACACTGATTACATCATTTTAGGCCTTTCCTTGAGACTCCATCACCCAAAGGCCATAAGAGTAGGGTTTTCAAAAGAATGCAGGACAGGTCTAAGTGTATTCCCACTGAAGTCAATGATAAACCTCCCATTGACTTCAATGGGAGCAAAGTTAGATGACATCATGTGGAGGGGAGAGATATTGTTGGTCCTTTTGGCCTGAGCAGTTAGCCAATATTCAAGGCCTTGCTAGGTTGTTTGTTAGAATGAGAAATTGATCGTGCAAATCAGGTATTTCTTAGGTGCAATCTTGTTTGTTTACAAAGAATGTGCACAAAGTCCAGTTCTCCTGACCACAGCAGGAACAAACACCACCAGGCCGTTTTCTTGTTCACAGTTTTCAAATCTGCGTCTCCAGTCAGCTCTGTGTCCCTAGGAGCGCTGTGTCTCTGCTGGCTTTCTGTTACTCACACAGAGACACACCCAGATGACCAAACAATTCTCTAGTCCTTGTGTTTATAGTCAGGGAACCCCTCAGCCCACACAGCTTAGCTCTACTCAGGCTTTGCCATGCCGCTCAGTGCCTTGTGTGGTACTCTGCTATTATTTCCAGCTATAACTACCTAAAAGGACATTTAATTGCACCTTCCATTGTGCCTGAAAGAAGGGGGTTTAGCACACCCAGCAGGTTTAACCAGCTCTGTACCTAAGATCAAAGACTCTCTTGATGGCAGCCATTAACACTTCCATCTTAACAATATGAATAAAACCTAAAATGTCTTTAAAATTAGTTTAATCTACTCTGGGACCACAAATACTAAAATGTCTTGATCATAGTTATGTGGTTATTATACAACATCACTAAAGGGCAAAGATAAGTTGTTTGGGTGCCTTGACCATCTGTGTCTATGCCCTAACATGTTTGGATTTCTTTTACTGTAGGCTTAACTCTGAATTTTCTGGGTTTGTAATGCTTGGTTCAGGATAATTACAATATCCCTTGAGCTATTGGTGTTGAGGGAAGGGATAGCTCAGTGGTTTGAGCATTAGTCTGCCTAAACTCAGCATTGTAAGCTCTATCCTTGAGGGGGGGCCATTTAGGGAACTGGGGTAAAAATCTGTCTGGGGATTGGCCCTGCTTTGAGCAGCGGGTTAGACTAGATGATCTGCTGATGTCCTTTCCAACTTTGTGATACATACTCTCCATTTTAATGTAAGTATTTTTCATCATGGAATACATAGTTACATTTTATGTATTTCCATAAATGATCATTTTTCCTTTTTCTTTATAACCAGGAAGCCACTTTCACTGCTTCATCAGTTTCTCTTCATTGTTTTACAACCCTATCCCTGTCACCAGAATTCTTGTTATATTGTCATAAATAAAAAGCAGAACATGAATTTGGAGTCCACTTACTTTTATCATACATGAAGGAAGACTACAAGAACAAAAAGTAAATTTTACATGAGAACACACACTATGTATGTAACTTCTCTTCAGCAGGCTGCAGCAACTTGGAGAACAAAGGCCCAGATCCACAAAGGGATTTAGACACCTAACTCCCATTGAAATCAACATGCCTAAATCCCTTTGAAGATCTGGGGCAAAATAGCTCCAGAAATCTGCAGAGGCAAAGTTCTTCTAAATGCAAAGATGCAGTGTACAATAAATAAATAAATAAATCACAGATTAATAAATCACTGAGAATCTCCAATAAAACATCCCACTTTAAGACAATGATATTTTGTGATAATATTTGTGTATCCCAATGTCCCTTTAATAATTAGGTTTTCATAATGTTTTTAATAATCAGTTTCCTAAGATGCATCTTATAGAAAACTAACCATAAAATGTATCAAAGTAGTAAGTTCACATGCAGTTGATGTTTTTCTTACTAGTGTATTCATGATTCTAATGAGACTGTGGATAAGTATAGGGGACCCAGATTTGGGGCTGAATCTGAGCTATACTTGGTGGAATTCAAGTGTAGATACCAGAGGTGACTTCTAAGCCCCTCTGTCCCCCATTCTGGGGCACATTGCTCCCATTCTGGGCCCTAGAATAAAGCACAGCAGCCTCTGGGCTGCTTTAATGTATGCTGGCAGCCAGTGGACACAAGGGGCCAATTGGTTCAACCTGCGGGTATGTTTCAAGCAAAGCTAGCACATGTGTCTGCCTGAGCTGGGAATCACACTTCCCAGCTGATGTGTACACATACCTGGGATTGTTAGGAAAAGGGGCATCTCCCCATATCTCCTTTTCCTGGACATACCCTCCAAAGTAAGGGTTGGGATAGGGTTTGGATAAGCTGCTATAGTGGCTCTGTGCCACAAGAGGATTTCTCTTACACAAGAGTGACTGAACTGGCCAATTTTTTTTATCCCCTTGGACTGGTAGACCAGCAGGGTTGCAATTTCAGAGCGGGGCGGGGGAGGGGGGGAGGAACTGATTCCAGGGGCTACTTAGGCATCTGAAAACTCTAGGATTTTTTGGCAGATAATAACTTGGCAATTAGCTGACAGGAGCACTGTATCTAATTCCTATATAAAAAAAGAATTACATAAATATTAGACTCACTCAGCTCTAGTACTATGTGCTCACATCTTGTGTCAAGTCTCTTAATGGATACTAGGAAGGTTTAAAATTTTAAGTTATATTCTTACTTTGTTACCAAGTCTTGAATACAACAATTGAATCAATTGTAGAAAAATCTAGATTATTTTCTATCAGTTTTTTTCAGTTCACCAATCTTGGAATAAATCTTTTAATGTTTGGAAACATCTTAGGGCAAGTTGATACTGCACCTGCCTGGGGCTCTAGGGGTGTTACCTCACTACAAATAATAGACAAGAAACTGACCTTAAACAGGGGTGAAATGACACTTTCAAGTCACATTTACAGTATTACCAACCCCAAATGTTCAAAAATCATGATGCAGGCTCACCAAAAAACATGAGATTGGGTTTAAAATAATGAGATTATGTAAAAATAATAGATGTGATGGTGTTTCTTTTTGCCTTCTGCTTTTTGAGCCTTTAGGGTGCACTGGGGTCACATTTTGAAGCTGTATCCACAGCCACAAGGGCTAGAAACTTACTTTTTCTTTAAGAATGAAGGCTGAAATCATCACATATCCACTTGACTCCAGGAGCTGGGGCTTTAAGGCAGTGGTCTCCAACCTTTTTATGCCCAAGATCACATTTTGAATTTAAGGGCAACCCAGGATCTACCTCGCCCCTTACCTGAGGCCCTGCCCTGCTCACTCCATCTCACCCCCCATTGCTCGCTCTCCCCCACCCTCACTTACTTTCACCAGGCTGAGGCAGAGGGTTGGAGTGCAGGAGGGGGTAAGGGGTGCAAGCTCTAGGAGGGAGTTTGTGTGCAGGAGGCCACTCTGGGCTAGGGGCAGAGTGTTGAGGTGCAGGAGGGAGTACTGGGTGCTGGCTCTGGGAGGGGGGTCAGGGCTAGGGCACAGTGTTGGGGTGCAGGAGGGGGTTTGGAATGATGGCTCTGGAAGGGAGCTCAGGGTGGGGCTTGGGGTGCAGGAAGGGATTTGGGGTGCAGGAGGGGGTATGGGTTATGGGGCTCAGGGAGGCTCAGGGGTTTGGGGTGCAACTCCTGGTTGGTAGTGGGCATAGAAAGGCTAAATCTGGCTCCTTGCCTACCACAGCCTCACATCACTCCCAGAAGGGGCCAATGCGCCCCCGCAGCCCCTGGAGGAGGTGGGGGGCATGAGGTTCTGCATGCTGCCCTTCCCCACAAGCACTGCCCCCAAAGCTCTTCTGGCCAATGGGAGCTGAGGGGGTGGTACTTGCAGGCAGGAGCAGTGCATGGAAGGAGATCCCCAACCCCCTACCCCTAGAGCTGCAGGGCTGCGTTGGCCACTTTCGGGAGTGGCATTGGCCGGGGTAGGCAGGGAGCCCACTGTAGCGGCAGCCCAGTGGGAGATCGTGATCAACTGGGAGATCCTCTAGGATCAATTAGTTGATCTCGATTGACCAGTTGGTGACCACTGCTTTAAGGAAAACAATAATTATTAAGAGACTCATGACAAAATCATGAGACTGGCAACACTGCTCTGTTTAAAGGCTAGTAACATTCCGGAAGGCTCTTAAGAACAATACCACAGTGACTGAGGGCTTGGCTACACTAGAGAGTTGCAGCGCTGGTGAGGGGGTTACAGTGCTGCAACTTAGGATGTGGCCACACTTGCAAAGCACGGCCAGCGCTGCAACTCCCTGGTTGCAGCGCTGGCTGTACACCCAGTCGAGCCTCGGGTGTAGGGATTCCTGCGCTGGTCAGCAAGTGTGGACGCCCACCAGCGCTTTTATTGACCTCCGGGGTATAAGGAGGTATCCCAGAATTCCTGTCCACAACAAACCGGAAGAAAGGGAGAGCTCGGAGGTCAGCCAAACTGCTTATTTAAAAAACAAACACAGCTCCTGTTTGCTGAGCGAGCTGAGGCAGGCAGGGGAATTACTTTGGAATGTTCACAGCTGTTTGCTTGAAGAGAGAAACAGCACTCTCACCTGGCAGGGGGGGAGGGGGAAGTCCGTGTTCAGCAGTTGCTGATCTGGTCTGACGGGTATTTAGCAGTACATAATTTGCATTTAGTGAATGAGAGAGGAGTGGGGGAAGGGAGTTAGAACTTTTAAAATGATTGAAGGTAGGCACAGTCCTTAGAACTTGCAAGGCAGGGAGCTGAGAACAGTGTCAACTCCAAAAATCCATTCTGTCTGTCTCCTCCACGCTCCCTGTCACATTCCACCCTACCCCCCTCTTTTGAAAAGCACGTTGCAGCCACTTGAATGCTGGGATAGCTGCCCACAATGCACCACTCCCAACAGCTCTGCAAGTGCTGCAAATGTGGCCACACTGCAGCGCTGGTAGCTGTCAGTGTGGCCACACTGCAGCGCTGGCCATACACAGCTGTACGAACGCAGCTGTAACTACCAGCGCTGCAAAACTATAAGTGTGGCCATACCCTGAGTTGCAGTTCTTACAGGAGAATATTTAAAACCAAACACCAAGATAATTGCACATTTTAAAATTAAAAAAAAGAGAGAGAGAGAGTTCTGAGGTACATCAGAGTTACTGCAGGCAGGAAAGGAAAATAAACAGGCACAGGAGGTGTGGGCAGCTCTTCCTCTTGAAAGAAAGTCGGAGGGTCAAATCTTCTAGTCCGTAATCAAGTAAAACTTCTATTGCCACCAGTGCCTCCACTCATATCCATAGATATTAACGTGTGCTCAGTAATTATACACTTCATACTTAAATATCTGAGCCACCTTATCCAGGGCTACACATTTTATACACATTGACTCAGGGACTACATTTAGTGGCATATTCTGAAACAGTGCAGAGCACACATAAGGTGCACAGAAAATAATACAAATCACAACAATAATCATCAACTTTATGCAGGGCCATCCCTAGACATTTTAGAGGGGGGTGGCCCCAGATATCCACGGGGGGAGAGGGCTGGAGCAGGGCAGAAAACACCCCCCAGCATGAGCTGGTAGAGCAGAGCAGATTGGGGCCGGGTCGCTCCACTTTCTGCAGCATGATGAGTGCAGGGCAGGCCCGATCTTGCACTCACAGAACAACGGGAAGTGGAGCGACCCAGCCGTAGCCCACTCTACTCCCCTGGCTCCTGGGCTGGGGACTTGATGGGCATGGAGGAACTGCCCCCCAGGACTCACCAGCGGTGCGGCTAGGAGCCAGCAGAGCAGGCTGTGGCCAGGTCGCTCCACTTCTCGCAGTCCAGTGAGTGCGGGGCACGCCTGACCCCTGCTGCTGCAGACCCCCGGGATGTTGCACAGGGGAAGGGATGGAGTAGGGGCGGAGCTGGGGTGGAGCAGGGGCAGGAAGAGGCAGGGCAGGGGCAGAGCAGGGGCGGGGGCCATGGGGTAGAGGCAGAGCAGAGGCAGAGGCAGGGGCAGGGGCAGCTTTCTTGGGCAGCTCAGCCGGCAGGGGGATCAGGCTGGACACTGCAGCCCCAAATTTCCTGGTGCCCTATGCAGCTGCGTACTTTGCATATGGGTAAGGACGGCCCAGACTTTATGGACTCTGGGGATTCAATTTCTGTTCTTTGCTCTGGAATTGGCCTGGATACAGCTGAAACCATAAGAATTTGAGGCATAAACACATATAATACTTTCTCATTCCTTCCTTTTCCCAAACTCAGAACAAAAAATGACAAAACAAAATGGTTTTCAGTTAAAATGTAAAATTGCACAGCAGTCATTGCTCTACAGTCCAGCATGGGTCAGAATCTGTCACCTTGTGGGGCTTCCTTGATCTCCTGCCAGTTGACTTCCATTCTTCATCCCTCCTGTCCTCTGTGCTGCTTTTCATGCTGTCAAACATGGCATGCGTCCCAACTGCCTGGGACTGATTGCTGGAGTCTCAAAGAACTGGCCTTCTTGGTTTTGTTCCCATCCTCTTTTTTTTTCAGCATGCAATAGAAAGGGAGGGTAATCTAGTGGATAGAGAGCTACCCTTCAGAGACCTGGGTCTTACTTCCCCCATGGACTTCCTGAAGGATCTCAGACCAGTGACAGAGTTTCAAAGCCTTTTAGGAACCCAAAGATGCAGCTAGGTATCTAGGAGGGAGATGATTACAATACTTTACATCTATAATGCCTTTTATATGAGGATCTTCAAGTGTCTCCCAAATGTTATTTGAACTCCACAATACTCTTGTAATATAGAAGAGTAATTATTTTTATTCCTATTTTAGAGATGTGGAAATGGAGGCAAAGAGCTGTTAAGTGACCTGCCCAAGGTCACCCAGTAAATAATTCAGGTTTAGAACTCCACGCTCCTACTCTAAAACATGACTTGGCAGAAGTGGGATTTGAATTCAGCCACTAAAGAGAGTAATGTTTTTATCTAGACTGTTGGGCTACACAGTAAGTCACTGGCAGAGCCAACAGTAGAAATCGGCAGTCATGGCTTCCCTTGCTGTGATGTTGTAATGTTTTTATCTAGACTGTTATCTAGACTGTTTTTATCTAGACTGTTTATTGTAATATTTTTATCTAGACTGTTAGGCTACACAGTAAGTCACTGGCAGAGCCAATAGTAGAAATCGGCAGTCATGGCTTCCCTTGCTGTGTTCTAAACACTAGACAATGTCTGAGACAAAAATATAAACATACCCTCAACCATTTTGGTCACAGTAGATTGACAATGAATGATATACATTCCATTAACACACCTTTTATCATCTGAAAAAGGAAGAAACTTAAGTACATTGTGGATATATACTTTGGTAGATCTATCCATTTGACTCATTACAATTTGGGGTAGACAGACAGTCACAGAAATTCCATAATAATTCTTATGAAAAAATCCAAATTAGAAAAAGAATGGTTCAGCCACATGTGCAGCGATGAGCTATCTAGAAATCAGCCATGTTACAAAAGTGTTAGTCAAAGTTAGCCTATTATGTAAGCTTGAGTAAGTTCAAATCATTTCTTGATTTTTCACAAGGTGTGCACATTAAACTTTTCAATATGCAGTATGGAAAGCAGTTCAGAACTTTTCAGCCATGTTAAAATGTCCTCCCTGTTTAAAATCTGTTCAGAGATACAGGCCTTTGGAAATGGACACTGATTTTCAAGGAGAAAACATATCAACATCCTCCTGAATCAGTTATTAGCCAGATCCTGAGGGTTTTATCTAAAACAGATGCAAAGCTGATTCCCAAAAGAAATACTTGTTTGCATTATAGCTTGTCCTAGCTTGACTGGGTATAAAATCGTGGCTTCTGTTTCCTCATCCATGGATGCACATCTCAGTGGGAGAAGAAACATTTTGTTGGGGTTTTATTTTTGTTACTGAGCCCTAAATCAGGGGACTAATATGCAAAAACTTTATTAATTTGAAGTTAAGGTTGCATGTGCTAAACTGTGTCCTGTGCCTCTGTCTTTCCAGAACATAAAGTTGAATTCACAAAACAATGAGAGAGACAGAAAATGCAGAGTTTAGGTGACACTTCCCACACAATCTTAACTCTGCCCCCTATAATACTATACCTCCCCATGAGGGCGGTAGGCAGGTTGCCTTCGGCGGCATGCCTGCGGAGGGTCCGCTGGTCCCACAGCTTCAGTGGACCTCCCACAGGCTGACACCGAATCCGTGGGACCAGGGACCTCTCGCAGGCAAGCTGCTGAAGGAAGCCTGCCTGCCGTGCTTGGGGCAGCAAAATAACTAGAGCCACCCTTGGCTGGGGAGAAGCCAAAGGGCCCCCCATCAGCTCCCTGCCAGGATCCAGGCAGCCTTGTCAATTTCATGGCTCAGTGAAATTGAGAAAGCTGTTCAGCTCCCTGCAGGTAGTGGGCAGGGAGGCACAAGAAGCCCCAGGCAGCTTCCCTCTGCTCTTGGCGGGGAGCAGGGGAGCAAGAAGCCCCAGGCAGCATCCCCCTGCTCCCAGTGGGGAATGGGTAGTGGGCATGGGAGGCAGCTCTCAGCTCCGCACACTGCTCCTCTTAGGTTGGTGAGGACGTGCCAAGGAGGGTAGTGTAGACTTGCACCACCTTAGTAATTATAATACAGGTTAATTTAGGTTTGTAGCGTAGACATACCTTAAGTGTTGGGGTTAATTTCCCAAGGGAGAGAGGTTGTACCTCAGGAACCCCTTGATCAAATGATCTCCAATTTGCACTACAAACTCTACCACTCTGGTCCCTGAATTAGTATACCAATGTTCAAGGGATCTGACTAGCTGTGTGGTTTATAGAGAGGATGTAAGTAATCTTTCAACAGAAACCATGTTGCAACCTTAATTACAACATAACTACTCATTGCCCTATAACTTTATTTTTGCATCTTTTATGTTACAAATACAGTAAAACCTGCCTACCTGTGACAAGAGATCATGTGTCATGAGCAACTACTTGCAGAGGCCATAGAACACCACTGCTCTCTAGTGTGCAAACCTTTGAAAGTGCAAACCCTCTTACAAGTGACCACTTTTGCTAACTCCCATGAATGGTCTCTCTTGGCAGGTTTTGCTGTACATGTTCCAATGTTTTCTTTGAATTTGTTAGAAATAACACTTACCTGTACCTCTGTCACAAAGCATTTGTAAGGTTTTATTTATTAACGTTTAAGTGCTCACCATGGTTTCTGACAGGCTTCATGGTATCTGGCTGACGGTCTTGCCGATATCCTGAGGAAACAGTAAATGTGAAAAACATGTAAAGGCCCTCCATAAACCCAACAAAATAACAAATTCATTCCACTCACAGGTGATTAAAAAAGATACTAAAGTGGGAAAATTCAAGTCTACAGTTTGGAAAGCCACATTTAATAAATAAAAGCTAATTAGGAACAGAACCTACTCCAGGGGTATGATACAATCAGAAGGCGAAAACAGTGATCAAACCTTATAGAGAAGTAACAGAAGACCCCTGATCTAAAATTTTCTCTCTGAAAGATATATCAGGCACTTTTCTAGCTGTTAAATGTGACTCTAACATCTCACTCGTTTGAAAATCCATCTGTTCCTTGCAGATTCATCTCCTAAATGTCCTGACTTGTGGTATCTTGTCCTAATCTAAGGGCTTCTTAGCCTCCTGCTTCTGGGAGCTGTGATCACCTTATCTTTGCAATGTGAGTAACTGGCGGATGAAAGCAAGTTCAATATAACGCGGTTTCACCTATAATGTGGTAAGATTTTTTGGCTCCTGAGGACAGCATTATATCGGGGTAGAGGTGTATTAAAAAGGAATATGTATAACTTGACTAATATCAACACTGGATGACTCCCATCACTATTAAATGATACATTACACTCCTACTCATTCCCTTCGTAAAAAGCTTGAGAAAAAAGATGGTTCTTAAACTCTGCCCTGAAGTCTACCCACAGCCTCATTCTGTCAGAGTGGGTAAAAGTCTTTAGAACACAGAGCCCCCTCCCCCTTCAAACACACACTGGAAACACTTGCCACTAGTCCTATTTGCTTAACATTAGGGACTTTTAAGGCCAAGCATCTAAGCTGACTACAGCTGCTTGTGGTGGCACATGGGAAGGGACGGTCTTTCAGGTAGCAAGGGTCTAACATTTGGGCTTTATAGATCAGAGACAATACTCTGTATTATATCAGACTCAGGTCTCACTCACCGCCACACTTCCTTCCCTGATGAATGTGCCAAATCTGTGGGCATGACTGTGCTGCCCTTAACTACTGAAGCCCACTCTCTTCCACAGCTGTGAAGATAACCAGATATTCTGTATCAGAGGAGTAGCTGTGTTACCAGCTTTCTGCTGTCTAGTATATAGTACCTAATATTGTTTAAGCCGTTTGCAAAGAGTGTGCAGTTTACCCTTCTCGCATCTAGACCACATGGAGGATAACAGCCTACCACTGTTGTTAGTTACTTCTTTAGCGCAAAAAGTAAAGATTTGTGCTGTGGATTTAAAAGACCTTCTGCTGAAATCCTTTTTATGACCTATCGGTGTGGTCAAAGCCATTCCAGATAATAGAAATTTAGTGTATTTTAAAGTTTCTGTTAAAATATTAAAATTACATTCAAAACCCACTACATTAAAAGTACATTAAGGTTTCAGAGTCCATCACTTAAATGGAAATGCCAGAAATTAGGTTACCCTGTAATTATGAAACAATGTTAATTATTTGATTGCATATTCTTTGTTCTATGGGACTCCAGACTCTTTCAATGCACATGCTAGACAGTAAATGAGGCAGAGGGCTGCAAAAAGAGAAAGGACTTTCTCCTATGGGAAAGCACTTAACTGGAAGGCAGAAGTGTGAGGTTCTGGTTCTGCTACAGACCTATATGATGTTGACCAAGACTCTTTCAAAATGCATATGCCCAAGTGAGATAAATTGAGGTTGCATGAGCAACTTTAATTCTGCATTCCCTAATTTTTGAGTGCTAGACTTTGCAACCTTAACATTTATTTAATGTAGTGTTTTATATGTAGGTGTAATTGTTGTATATAATAGAAATTCATAAATGCATTGCATTTACTAGTCAGTGAAACTTTATTGCACAATTATTTAAATGAGAAATACTTATATTGCAGCATCCATCCAAACTCTGAAACATCAGAAGGTCCTTCATTACAATTACTGTTAAATACACTTTTGCAGAGTCCAGAAAAAATTATACAAGTATGATTCCAGAGCAGTGAATGGGTGGAATGTGCTCATACTAATGCATCAAACTAAGTTCAACTGTCCACCAACAGAGCAAATGACTACAAGAGCATTATTAAAGATAGTTAGTAGACAAATTCAATTGAAAAATTAAAATGTTCTCTAATCTCACTCAGTTTTACACCTATTATGGGTTACTTGTCACAACATTAAATAAAAAAAACTTTAGAAAGAAATATGATCAAGTTGACAGTGTCCAGTTAAACAAAGAGTGCAAACCAGCCATTTCACACACATTTCAGGAGATACTAGAAGTGCATATATACAGTCTAATACTTTACATTTTCACATGTCAAGACCCTAGTCCATACAATGGATAGGTTTTCCTTTAGGTGCTTCCATTGGGCTTGATGACAGTGAACTGATCAGACATCTAGCAAATGGGAAAGTTGGGTCTATGGTAAACTGCACACTATGGCTTTTTGCTTAATGATACACTCCAGTTTGAGAGACTGTATGCTTAAATAATAACATTTTGTTAAAATGACACCAGTCCCTGAATTTTCTTTCTTGCATTCCGTGCTGAATTTCAGTAAATTCTGCTGCCCTGAGACTCATTATGAGATGTAAATCAAGCTTAAAGAGGAATATCCTATTTCACAGAATTAATAATGCTGCTGCAAAAAAGGGAGTGAGAGAAGATTACTAGATGATGGAGAGGAAAGGAGATGCATGTCACCCCTCTGCTGAGTAGAGGCAGACGTCCAGGGACTTGCAAGTCAGCTTCTTATTGGAGGAGCAATCAGTGATGGAATCTGGGTAAATACATTTACTGGAAGTTGATTATTTGACACTGTAGACAGCAGTCCCTGAATAGAAGTCGCCATAACCAGCATCCAGGCAAATCCCTCTGTCATCAAGCTCAGTCAAAAACACCAGTGCCGAGTTCCCAGAGAGAACTCTGCCTCAAGAATTTACTCTAGTTACAGAGATTAAGGTAGAGAACAAACTCCCTTGCTGTCTGTCATAACAGCTCCCCCCCAAAAAGAACAAACATGACAACATTTTCAAATACTGAACAGTGCTTGCATACTAAGGCTCCTCACTATTCAAATGTACTTACAAACCTCTATTATCAGGAGCACTAAATTTCTCAGAATAACCTTATGAAGATCTGCGGTGGGGGTGGAGAGAGGAGAGAAAGGTATTCAGGCATCCTTTTTTTTTAAACCATTCAGTATCAGTTGCACTAACTGCACTTGGCAGCTGTTATACAGCACCAATCCCTGCTACAGTTGGGGAGGGAGGGGCTGTTTATGTACAGGGTAGTGGCAGATGCTGCCATTGCCTGTATTATAACTGGAATTGTGTTTTGATTGTTTGCATGCAAACAAAGCCATAGAGACTTTCATCTAATCCTTTTCTATGCTTTTCTGCCGCACTGAAAACTAGCATGCTTTCTGCATTTTCCCCCCTCCCTCCTGTGTATTCCTGGGACTTGGATATTTCTGAAGCTGGGGGATTGGGGGTGGGTGTAGGACCACCCAACATGTCATCAGTATCTCACACTAGGAAGGAGGGTACACACTTGGGAGAAGGAAACAACGTTTATTAAAATACTAGATAGAATGTGTAATTAAAATTTATTTAAAAAGAAAGACCAACCAAAAAATCTTCAAAACACTAAGGGAACGCATTCATGAACAAAGGGGGAATGACAGGGGAAAACTCTGGGGGGGGAACTGGAGATGTTTCCTCCACAGCGCTTGGGATGGCAGGCACTTGGTGAGGTTCAGGGACTACTGCAAGCTCATCATTCCCCTACTGGATGTGAGGGGTTTTGGGTACCAGTGGAGGGCGTGATCCCGGAAGGCCTGCAGGCTCCATGTTCTCCTCCTGGTCACTGGGATAGTTTTTGAAAGATGATGCTCTGGCTCAGCAGCACCCTCGGAAGAAGTGGAGATTTATGGACATGTTCAGGGGCTTAGGCTGCAGGCAGATCCCAAACTCATTCAGCCACCAGTTCAATGAGCCTCTCGCAATTCCTCCTGATGTGCCTTCTGCTCCATGAACCAGTTCATCAGTGTCTCTTCTTGCTGAAAAGTCAAATCCTCCCATGCCCTGAGGAACTCAAACTTCTCCCGATTCCTCCTGTCCATCCCTAAGAGTAGCTCTTCCAGGGTCCTTCTTCCTCTGCTGTCTCTGTAGTGCTGCTCCTTCCCCCCTGGTGGCATGGTTTCACTTCAGGAGCTGAAGATCCTGTCATTTCAAATATAAGGATAGCACTATATATATTTTTTTCCTTTGGAAGAAGCTGAGAAATCCCCTTATGTAATATAACTTTGCTGTAGAAAGTCAAAATTTTGATACCTTTCAGCATTCCAGGAATACAACTGTTACATTATCCTTGGCTCCCAGACAACTTCTGGCAGCCCATGAGGAAGAAGCAGAGGCTATTAATGGTAAGGAAAATGTACCGATATTTTAAAAAATTTAAAATGTAGATAGGCTGCTTCAGAGGGTACAGGGTGGCAGTTCCTTCCTGGGGTTTCATTACTGGTTGGCAATGTCTTCTTTAAAGGCTGGCCAGCGTTTGGAAAACATAGTGTTTTTCAACCCACCAGAACGGAATAGAGGAGGAGATCCAGCTATTTATGCCAGAGAGATGTTTCTGCTGAAGGTTAAATCCACCCATTGCTAAATGGAGGGGTTTGGTCAGCTCTGAAGGTGGGCCAGGCAGATTTATGCTATTGTTGAACTTCAAGACGCAATTGGAGTTTCTGCTACACCAGACATTTGCTGAAATACATTTACAGCGCCGGGAGGTAATGTGACTGGAAATTGACTATATTCTCAACGAGCAGATGGAGTTTCCACACCAAGGAAGATGTGAACCATGAATACCGCCCGCACCCCACACACCCCAATATCACAGAAAATCCTGCTCCTGTGCTCACAACAGAGAAATGAGCAGGGCAAGAAGAAGACACACTCCACAACTTATTTGGTTCTCTCAAGTTTCAGATCAGCACCAGAAGTACATTGATTCTCGCAAGGCAAAGGACCACTGCACTGTGTTTATCCAGCTGCCAGACCAGCTCCTTCCTATGGCATGTGCAGTGTGGCTTGGTGTAAGAAGCCAAACACCAGAACCAGCGGTGCTGCAATCTTACAACACAGCCAGGACTGTTGCGACTAACTTTCTGTCCGACAGCCAAAGTGTTCCACAACCAGATCGTTCCTTTCCCAGCTATACCCTCGGCCCACCTCAGCCACACCCTGGGAGGGATTGCAGGCTTAAATTATTTTTATTTATCTCCTGTTTTAGAACACATGGACAGCTCCCTTGGTCACAGAAGGAATGGTTCTATAGGACAGCAGATAACTTCTGCTCCTCCTGGGATCCCTATGCCAGTGCCAGACCTTTGTCAGCCTGGCTAGTCTGAGGAGGAGATATCATGTAACAGGTGCTAAGGTCCCGGCATTCTAGTTAGGAGGCAAATATCAGAGGGGTAGCTGTGTTAGTCTGTATCCACAAAAACAACAAGGAGTCCAGTGGCACCTTAAAAGGACCTTAAGGACCTTTAAGGTGCCACTGGACTCCTCATAAGGTGACCAGATGTCCTGATTTCATAGGGACAATCCTGATATTTGGGACTTTTTCTTATATAGGCTCCTATTATCCCCCAATCCCCATCCCAATTTTTCACACTTGATATCTGGTCACCCTAACTCAGAGGTGGGCAAACTACAGCCCACGGGCCATATCCAGCCAATGGGACCATCCTGCCCGGCCCTTGAGCTCCTAACTGGGGAGGCTGTCCCCTCCCCCTCCCCCTCAGCCTCAGCTCACGTTACTGCCAGCGCTCTGGGCAGTGCACAGGGGTGAAAGTAACTTAAAGGACATACCGGTACGCCAGAGTCCTGAGCAGGGGCGTGGCCTTAACCGGAAGAGGCAGGGCCTCAACTGGAAGAGGTGGGGTCTTTCAAGATTTAAGGTCCCTGGGGCTCCGGCTGTGGCTGGGAGCCCCAGGGCCTTTAAATCACCTCGGAGCTACCCGATGCAGAGGCAGCTGGGAGCCCTGGGGCTCACGGGTGAATTAAAGGGCCCAGGGCTCTGGCCACCACAGAGCTCTGGGTCCTTTAAATCACCGTGGGAGTCCAGCTGCCAGAGTTCCGGCAGGGTTTTAAAGGGCCAGGAGATCCCTGCAGCGGCCGGAGCACCGGGTCCTTTAAATCCCCACCCGAGCCTGGCTGCCGGAGCTCCAGCAGGGATTTAAAGGGCCTGGGGCTCCCTGCAGTGGCAGGAGCCCTAGGCCCTTTAAAGCGTCGCCCAAGCCCGGCTGCCGGAGCTCTGGCGGCGCTTTAAAGGGCCTGGGGCTCCCCACAGTGGCAGGACCACTAGGCCCTTTAAATCACCACCGCAGAAGCCTGTCCAGTCTGGCACAGTGTACTGGCTCTTGCCAGTATGCTGTACTGGCTTACTTTCACCTCTGGCGGTGGGGCTGCGAGCTCCTCCCAGGCAGCGTGACTGTGAGAGCTGCTGGGTGTAGTGTATTAAATTGCTCCCCCTAGAAATGTGCTACTTACAGAGCACCAGGACTGGCAGCCAGTAGTAGTACACTGTAAGTAGCACATTCCTACAGAGAGCAATTTAATACACTATATCTGGGTAGGGACAGCTGTGCCTCCCCAAACAGCCTGGCCTCTGGCCCCTATCCATCCCCTCTCACTTCCCATCCCGTGGCTGCCACCCCTCAGAACCACTGACCCATCCAACCCCCCCTGCTCCTTGTCCCCTAACCATCCCTTCCCAGGACCCCCTGCCCCTAACTGCCCCCTGGGGCCCCACCCCCTATCCAACCCTCCCTGCTTCCTGTCTGCTGACTTCCCCCTGGAACCTCCTACCCTTCATCCAACACCCCCCGCTCCCCTTACCATGCCGCTCAGAGCACCAGGACTAGCAGCCATAAATAGTACACCATAAGTAGCACATTCTACAGGAAGCACTTTAATACACTACACCCAGCCCTCCATACTGTTTTGGAACCCCGATGTGGCCCTCAGGCCAAAAAGTTTGCTCACCCCTGCCCTAACTCATTGTTTTTTCTAGTTAGGAGGGGCATTCCCCTGTCAGATTAAAGCTCTGGTTTTGACCACTTTTACATCATTTTTACATCAGTGCAACTCCACAGTTTTCAATAGTTACTGCTGCTTTACACCAACAGGAGAGAACAATCAGGCTTTGAATCTTTAAAGAATGAAACAAAAACAAAAACAAAAGCACAATCATTCTTGTATTGGTTTGCTGCCTGTAGGGGAAGATTATATTACACACTTGTAATTTTTGTGAACTGACACTAGGTGCCACAGGACTCTGTTGCTTTTTAGAGAGAGCTGGCAATCAAGGGAAAGGAAGTTTTCTTTGTAGTCTCACTTGTTCTGTTTACCAGGTTCCTGCTGGCTGGAGGCTGCTGTTTTCAGTGGGGCCTGGAGAGCCTAGGATGGAGAACAGCTGGACTTAGACTAATTCAGTGGCACAGACAGACCTGGAAGCTCGGAGTTACAGGAAGGGAAGGTGTGGGAGAACTCTGAAAATGTTTTTAATTAATGGAAGACACTTCATTTCACAGTATTTAGCTACAGTGCAATGGTGTTTTTGTTCTTGTCTCACTCTTCCCTCCCCATTCCACAGATACATATATTCCAAATATCCTAAAAAAATATATTCATTGCCATTTATTTTTGTCTAATTGTTTGTTTGGGTTACACATCAGACTAGTAGAAGTTTAGGTCTTTAGACCCCCAAACTTTGCAACCAGCATACTTCTAGTGACATAGTCTTCTACTTTTAGCAGTCCATAAACTATTAGTAAGTATTTTATTTATTGTTACTACTCCTTACATGTAGGGTTTTTTTCTCCCCACTCTGGAACACTGTGATTGGGCATGTACCTCACGCAGGCTCTGAAAGAGTTAATCTGAACCTGAGAGGCCAATTGACATATCTGGCAGCACCTGAGAGGGAGAGAGAGAGAGCCCATGGGAGCGGGAGAGAAAGCCTAATTTCATTGATAATTGAGCCTAGTGAGGCTGAGTGGTGATTATAAAGCCAAAAAGGTTGTAGTAGAAAGAGGCTGAAAGAAAACAGAGAAAATGAGAATTATAACTAAAGCTGCTGAAAAGTGCTATGAACGAATGACTTCATATTTTCCTAAGAGAAGGAAATAGTGAAGGTTAAAAGAACGGTAGTGACTATTTTCAGCTGGAATGCCTACAGTCTAATAGCAGATGGGCAGGAATTAAATAAAAATATTATTGATATGAAAACCAAGCCTGATGTAATGTGCACACAAGACACTGGGCTAATAGAAAAGCTAGATTATAAAATCCAGGGATATGGTATATATAGACCTCAGAGAGAAATAGGAAGGGTGGTATGGTCTGCATCTTCATTAAATAGAACCTGAACTACTTTGAAGCAGAAGCTAAATATTGAGTATACTGATACTGAGATACTGATACAAAGCAATTCTGCTCCTCTAAGACTTTATAATGTCTATAACCCATGGAGGAAACTAGAGGCTATGGAACTGAAGGAATTAATTGTGGATGTCACATGCCTGTTCATTATCTGTGGTGATCTGAATGGTCACAACAGATTATGGAGAAGTAAGAAAAATAATAAAAATGGAAAATGTTTAGCGCTATTCTTTGAAGAGAATAATTTAGTAATATTAAATGATGGAGCACCTACCAGATTCAATGCAGTTGATGGAAGCTTCTTTAGCTTCCCATAAAATTCAGCCGGGAAATTTACAGAGAGAAAGGAATTAATTACATATTAAGGAAATAGGAAGACCAAAGACGAGGATAATATCTATAGGCGTAGGGTACGTCTACACTATGGGATTATTCCGATTTTACATAAACCGGTTTTGTAAAACAGATTGTATAAAGTGGAGTGCACGCGGCCACACTAAGCACATTAATTCGATGGTGTGCATCCATGGTCCAAGGCTAGCATCGATTTCTGGAGCGTTGCACTGTGGGTAGCTATCCCATAGCTATCCCATAGTTCCCACAGTCTCCCTCACCCCTTGGAATTCTGGGTTGAGAGCCCAGTGCCTGATGGGGCAAAAATCATTGTTGCGGGTGGTTCTGGGTACAGCCTCACCCCTCCCTTCGTGAAAGCAGCAGACAACCATTTTGCGGCTTTTTTCCTGGGTGAACTGTGCAAACACCATAGCACAGCAAGCATGGACCCTGCTCAGATCAATACCACAGTAGTGGACGTTGTAAATACCTCGCTCATTCTCGTGCAGTCTATGCTGAACTGGGACCTGCAAAGCCAGGCGAGGAGGAGGTGGCAGCTACGGCAGCGTGGTGACGAGAGTGATGAGGACATGGACACAGAATTATCTCAAACCGCGGGCCCCTGCGCTTTGGAGATCCTGCTGGTAATGGGGCAGGTTCTACCCATTGAATGCCGATTTTGGGCCCGGGAAACAAGCACAGACTGGTGGGACCACATAGTTTTGCAGGTGTGAGACGATTCGCAGTGGCTGCGAAACTTTCGCATGCGTAAGGGCACGTTCATGGAACTTTGTGACTTGCTTTCCCCTACCCTGAAATGCCATAATACCAAGATGAGAGCAGCTCTCACAGTGGAGAAGCGAGTGGCAATAGCCCTCTGGAAGCTTGCAACGCCAGACAGCTACCGGTCAGTAGGGAATCAATTTGGAGTGGGAAAATCTACTGTGGGGGTTGTTGTGATGCAAGTAGCCAAAGCAATCATTAAGCTGCTGCTACGAAAGGCTGTGACTCTGGGAAACGTGCAGATCATAGTGGATGGCTTTGCTGCAATGGGATTCCCTAATTGTGGGGGGGAAGGCGATAGATGGAACCCATATCCCTATCTTGGCACCGGAGCACCAGGGCACCCAGTACATAAAGCGGTTGCAAGGGGTACTTTTCAGTGGTGCTGCAAGCACTGGTGGATCACAAGGCACGTTTCACCAACATCCACGTGGGATGGCCAGGAAGGGTACATGACGCTCGCGTCTTCAGAAGCACTGCTCTGTTTAAACTGCTGCAGCAAGGGAATTACTTCCCAGACCAGAAAATAACAGTTGGGGATGTTGAAATGCCTGTCGTTATCCTGGGTGACCCAGCCTACCCCTTGATGCCATGGCTCATGAAGCCAAACACAGGCAGCCTGGACAGTGGTCAGGAGCTGTTCAACCACAGGCTGAACAAGAGCAGGATGGTGGTAGAATGTGCATTTGGCCGTTTAAAGGCACGCTGGTGCACATTACTGACTCGCTCAGATCTCAGCCAAACCAATGTCCCTTTGTTATTGCTGCTTGCTGTGTGCTCCACGATCTCTGTGAGAGTAAGGGGGAAACCTTTATGGCGGGGTGGGAGGCTGAGGCAAATCACCTGGCCGCTGATTACACACAGCCAGACACCAGGGCGATTAGAAGAGCACACCATGAAGCGGTGTGCATCAGAGAAGCTTTGAAAACGAGTTTCATCATGGGCCAGGGTACGGTGTGACTACTGTGTTTGTGTCCTCTTCATGAACACCCCCCCCTTATTGACTTCTTCCCTGTAAGCAACCCACCCTCCCCCTTTGATTACAGCTTGCTTAAGGAAATAAAGTCACTATAGTTTAAAAATCATGTATTCTTTATTAAAAGTCATTCCCTGTAAGCAACCCACCCTCCCCCTTCGATTACAGCTTGCTTAAGGAAATAAAGTCACTATCGTTTAAAAATCATGTATTCATTATTAAAAAGTCATTATAAAAAGAGGCAGAGAACTGACAAGGTATCCCGGGTGTGGTTTGGGAGGAGGATAGGAGGGAAGGAAAAGGCCATTAAACACATTTCAATGTAATGACAGCCTTTTGGTTGGACTGTCCACGGGGGTGGAGTGGGCAGGTGCACGAAGCCTTCCCCCACGCGTTCTTACACGTCTGGGTGAGGAAGATATGGAACATGGTAAGTGGTGAGGGTGGTTACACAGGGGCTGCAGCGGCACTCTGTGAACCCGCTGCTGTTCCTGAAGATCCACCAGATGTCGGACGATATCAGTTTGATCACACAACAGCTCCAGCGTTGCATCCCAGCACCGCTGATTTTCCTGCCTACACCTTTGATCTTCCTGCCGCCACCTCTCATCTCGAGCGTCTCTCCTCGCCTCACATTGGTCCCTCATGTTCACTGGCATCTTTCCTGTAATTTGATACCACGTCCTTCCACTCATTCAGATGAGCTCTTTCATTGCGGGTTACTTCCATGATTTCCGAGAACATTTTGTCTTGTGTCTTTTTTTTCCCTCCGCCTTATCTGAGATAGCCTTCGGGATGGAGTAGGGAGGCTTGAAAAATGTGCAGCTGCATGAGGGAGGGAAAAAAGGGAGAGAAGTATTTAAAAAGATACATTTTATAGAGCAATGGTTATACTCTTTCACAGTGAACAACACTATTCACCTTACATAGCACATGTGATTTCACTACAAGGTCGCATTTTGCATCTTAATATTGAGTGCCTGCTGCTCTGGTGTTACAGATCTCACAGACGCAGGTCCGGGCATCAGAATTCAGCTTGCATGGGGCCATGGTAAGCCATTGTCTTTCGGCTTCTCCAGTCGTCATATACACAGTGCCCTCTGATGCTTCTTTTCTGTTAACATGCAGCAGCAGAAGCCAACCCGCCCACCATCCAATTCTCTAGGATGATTGCTTTACCTCTCCCCCCACCACATGGCTGGTATCATGGAAGATCGCTGCTAATCACCCCCCTTTCCCCCCCCACCGCATGACTGGTAGCTGGGAAGATTCCTGCTAGCCAAACGCAAGAAAGCTCAGCGCTATCCTTCCTCCCCTCCCCCCACTTGGCTATGTGCAAGGAAGGATTTCTTTTAAGCAACAGCCCAGTAGGAAAATGGCCATTTCTGTCCCCTTAATTAAATTCCTGAATTTCAACCAGGTTACCATGAACAATATCACTCTGCTGAGGATAACAGAGCGATATAAAGAACAGATATTTCTTGAATGCTACTAATCATGGGGACCATACGCAGCTATGCTTTGTCATGCAACGATACCCGATTACTTGCTACATGCATGGCGTGGTAAAGTGTCCTACCATGGTGGATGGAACAAGGCTGCCTTGCCCAGAAACCTTCTACAAAGGCTTTTGGACTACCTCCAGGAGCACTGCATGGAGATGTCCCTGGAGGATTTCCGCTTCATCCCCAGACATGTTAAGAAACTTTTCCAATAACTTTACTGGCCGCGAATGCATCCCAAGCCCTCATGGCAAATCAATCATTAAAAAAACGCTTGCTTTTAAACCATGTTTTATATTTACAAAGGTACACTCACCAGAGGTCGCTTCCATGGCTTCACTGTCTGGGCTAGTGGCTTGGGAGGGCTGGGAAGGTAATTCCATCTGGGTCACAAAAAGCTCCTGGCTGTTGGGGCTAACGGAGTGCTGCATTCTTGCTGCAAGGTGGTCCTTCTCTTCCTCCTCCTCCTCCTCATCTTCCCCCTCCGCAGAATCCTCAGCCATGGCTGGGATTACAACCCCCACCTCAGAATCCATGGACAGGGGTGGGGTAGTGGTGGCGCAGCCCCCTAAAATTGCATGCAGCTCAGTGTAGAAACGGCATGTTTTCGGCCCTGACCCAGACCTTCCGTTTGCTGCTTTGGTTTTCTGGTAGACTTGTCTGAGCTCCTTAACTTTCACTCTGCACTGCACTGAGTCCCTGGTGTGACCTTTTTCCATCATAGCCTTGGAAATTTTTTCAAATATTTTTTCATTTCGTCTTTTGGAACGGAGTTCTGTTAGCACTGAATCCTCTTCCCATATAGCGATCAGATCCAGTACCTCCCGTGCAGTCCATGCTGGAGATCTTTTTCGATTCTCAGGAGACTGCATTGCTACCTGTGCTGATGAGCTCTGCGTGGTCACCTGTGCTGATCAGAGCTCCACGCTGAGCAAACAGGAAATGAAATTCAAAAGTTCGCGGGGCTTTTCCTGTATACCTGGCCAGTGCATCCGAGTTCAGATTGCTGTCCAGAGCGGTCACAGTGGTGCACTGTGGGATACTGCCCGGAGGCCAATACTGTCGATTTGCGGCCACACTAACCCTAATCCGATATGGTAATACCGATTTTAGCGCTGCTCCTCTCGTCGGGGAGGAGTACAGAAACCAATGTAAAGAGCCCTTTACATCGATATAAAGGGCCTCGTAGTGTGGACGGGTGCAGCGTTAAATCGGTTTAACGCTGCTAAAATCGGTTTAAACGCGTAGCGTAGACCAGGCTGTAGTTTGACTTCTATATTTGGGAGAGGGACAACTCCAGTCAGGCCATGGGGCCGCATGTGAAGGGGAGAGGGGACAAATTCCATGCCTGCCCAAGGCTTGCAGTTTGGGGGGGCAATGCCATCTCTGCTCCCCAAAACTACACCCATGATAATATCCCCACTTGGAATCTAAAAAAAGGAAACTGAAAACTCTTCAGAAACAAAAGCGAGGAATATGTGAATGAAGATATTGAGGAATTCTGTTATGTTACTAAGGGAATCATCAGGATAGACAGCCTACCTGTTCCTAGGATTCCAACACTACTTAACAATAGGAAAGGTGTTCCATGGTAGAAAAAAGAATGTGAAATTGTAATTAGGAAAGGAATAAGCCACATAAGACAACAAAAAATCCTTAAATAGCAAGGACTTATGAAATTTAAAGAAAGGAAGGCTGTTGCACAAAGGACTATAAAAAAGCCAAACAAGAGAAAGCTGGAGAACATATTGCTGGAAAGTAAATCAAGATACCAATATGGCAGAGGTATATAAACAGATTAGGAAAATGAATGGAATAAATAGTAAGAGCCATATAATAGCAAGCCTTGCAGTTGCAGGGCAGAGAGTAATAAGCTCCAGCAAAGAAAAAGTAGAAATTCAGGCCACTATGTTTCAAAAAGTCAGCAATGACAAGGATCAGAGGATAGAAATTAGGAAAAGGAAAAGAACATTCATTAAGGATAATTATGAGAGGATGAAGAGGGGGGAGGAGGATGTGGATATTATTTTAATGAAAACTTTAGTATGAGAGAACTCCAGAAAGTGATAAGGAGTAAAGGCACCACACCAGGTAAGGACAGAATAAGCTTTGAAATGCTTTAACTCCTATGTGAAGGAAGCATGAGGGTGATACTAAAATTCCATAATATCGTATGGCTAAAAGGTGAAATACCTAACGACTGGAAACATTCATTTATTGTCCCAGTGAAGCAATCAGGTAAGATGTGCTCAGGTCCTGAGACATACAGACCAATTTCCCTCGCAGCATGTTTAGGTAAAACGATGGAAAGAACGGTAGTGGAAACATTAATAACTCATCTAGAAAGAAATAGGTTCATAGAAGGAATACAAAGTGGGTTCAGAAGAGGTAGGAATGTGATTGACCACACTGTAAAAATAGAGACAGATGCATAAAAAAACATGAATACCAAAGTATTCATGATACATAGACATGGAAAAAGCCTATGATGTGTTATGAAGAGAGGGACTTCTTCATAAAGTGGGCCTCCATGTGTGTTATAGGAAAATGTACAGATGGATAAGGGACTTCCTCAACAAAAGAACTATACATCTCTGAATAGAGAAGCCTTTTTCCAACATATATTTAATTGCAAAAAGAACTCCACAGAAGAGTGTAATTAAGCCAACCCTTTTTAACATCATGATAAATGACCTCCTTAAGGAGATGAGTAGAGGAATAAGGAAACATTATTTGCTGATGACTGTGCCATATCGACCAAAAGCAGAAACCATGAAAGCACCCCCAAAAGAATCAATGATGCACGTGAGAGAAGTGCAGAAAAGAGAAACAGGTAGGAGTTTCATTTTCTCCATAGAAAAAACTAAAGGAATGATTTTCACAAAAAAGGAAAATCCAGAAAGATGTAAAGTTATATCTGTATGACCAACAGATAAATATAACGAAAAACTACAAATTCTTAGATGGGATATTTGATAACAAACTCACTTGGAGGGACTACAATGAAAATATTAAAGATAAGTCCAACGGCAGAATTAACTTAAGAGTGTCTGTGGAACATCTTGTGGAGTGATAAGAAAATGGTGGTAATGCTAGAGAGTTAGTCCAATTATTGAGTATGGATGGCCAGGCCTTTGGGTTAGCAGTGAACACAAAACTGAGAAAATTAGACTATATCCAAGCACAGGCAATGTATATTGATGTGGTGCATTTATCACTATGCCGCTGTATGTACTACAGATAGCAGCCAGTGAAATGCCCATCACACTTACAAGGAAGCTTTTGGACTTAACCTTTGACTAAGTAATAGTGAAGATGACATCACAAAGCTAATATATAATGATTGTTGGGAATTAAGTGGAGGTTGGGTAAGACAAAATAAATCAAAATTCCCCAGGTAAGTAGAGTATAGACGTGATAAGGAATATTGATGGAAATAGAAGATTGAAAAATCTATAGCTATGGAGAAATACTCTATATTATCCCACACACACACACCAAGAGAAACATGGAATTATATAATGAAAGAAATGAAAGCAGAATAATGATAAATATACAACATATAGCAAATCAATAAATTGGTGATGTGTGAACACTACTGCCAAATCTGTACAGACAGCTCCAAAGAGGAAGGAACAGGAAGAGTGGGTACAGCTTTATACATGCCCTCACTCAGACTCAAGAAAACCATAATGCTAACTAACTTCATAGCTATCTTTACAGGTGAGCTAACAGGGATTATTCTAGCACTAAATTGGGCTATAAATGTGTGGCTAGCTGCCATGGCCATCCTGTCTGATTCCTTATCCAGACAGCGGGCAATATACAGTGGTAAGTCTGACAGCAGAAATGGTATTCTTAATGAAATACTACTGCTAAAAACCAAACTGGCACAACTAGATATAACCATAGTAATAGCATGGCTCCTGGCACGTGTAGTGATAGCAGGCAATGAACTGGTGGACAAACAGGCAAAAAGTGCTATTAATCATGAACAAGTTCACCTAAGAATCCCCTTAAGCATACTGGAATTTAAACACCTATTCAAAAATGAGCTAAGGAAGGAATGGCAAGAACTGTGGGCAGATGAAAGAAAGGGGAAGAATTCTGAGAAGTATGTTCACCAGCTGAAAATGTTGATATGATCCAAGCCCTGAGAGGAAGACTGAAGTGGCTCCATTTAGAATTCTAACAGGGCATTTCCTGTTAAATAGTAATTTATTTCTAATTAACAAGTATAAAGATGGATTATGTGTAACACGTAAGGTCCAGGAAATGATAGATCATATTCTTTGGGATTGTAAATACTGTACCAGTGAAAGGAAGTATTTATATAGAAAAGTCAGAGATCTTAAAGTAACAAAATTTTGCTTGCCACATCTCTCAAAAATACAAGGAAAATGGGGCCTAATTAAAAAAAAAAAGACAGCTCTTCTGCAATTCTTGAAGGATACCGGGAAAGGTGCAAGACTCTAAGTCATGAAGAAGATACAAAGTACAGTGCATGGTGGTAAAACACTCAGGAAGTGAATCTTGTATGTCACAAAAGTGAAGAAGAAGAAGATGAAGAAGAAGCAGCAGCAGCAGCAGCTCTAAGTAGAGTCTGCAGTCATGCTTAGGGGGATGGAAGCGTTTCAGGAAAGCATCAAGGAGTCTGAGGGAGAAGACCTTAGCTGCCAGGGTCCCTGGACTGGAATCTGAGCAGAGGCAGAGCCTAGGTTCCCCTATCAGCCACCAAGAAAAGTGAGGTGAAACCCTTTGAGATAAGGGGATGTAAGGACTATGCAGCTGAGAAACAGACGTAAGACCTGCTGCAAGGTCACTGGACTGTATTACTCTGGAAGGTACCCTAGCAGGGGTGGACTATAGCATGACATGGCCAGAGGTCCAAGTTGCAGGAAGAGAGACCACCACAACCATTGGTATGGGGCGCTATATGGTGAGACAGCCACTATGCTAAGCGTGGCCATGAGGAGGTGCTCATGTGGTGAGTGAACCCCATTACAGACACATATACACCTTTTCTTGCCTTCTCACTATATTTATCTTCTGCCTTTTTAGACCCCAAATTCCCACTTTTGCTATGTAAACTAGTCTTGGATTAGCCCTGTGGTGTTCATCTAAGGCTTCGTCTCCTTGTGGTAGTCCTCCATTCAGGAGCCAGTCCCCTCTGCCTGCATACGAGAGCATGCAGCTTCTCTCATTGCTGCTTTCAGGCTCTACTTTCCCAAAACTCGTCCCTGCCCCATGTTTATACCTGCCTGCACTGGGAAATGGTGAAAGCTGAGATTTTCTTTTCACTGACTTTCCTCTGACCCTGGGTTTCTCTCTTCCTTTTAAAAATATTACCAGGGAATAACCCATATCACTCTTCTTAAACAGAGCCAATGACTGCCTCTGTTTCCAATGGGTTTGGATAATGTCAAGGCTCAAAAATTCAGGAACTGTCTTCTAGCCAGTTGGCTGCTCCCCTGGAGTCAGAAAGGGAGAAACAGGAACAGAGAGGGCTTCTGCTCCAATGACTCAGCTGTGATTCACCAAAGGGAGCTCTGTTACACCCTAATTTTCCTTCTCCAGCCCTCTCCACATATCCACACCACCTTTATTCCCTTTCCTCCCCATATTTGTTCCCCTTATTCTCAGTCTTTAATATGCTCCCCTCACATCTCCAGTCCACACCATAAAGGCTAATGATGAAACTGAAAAATAAGAGTTTTGCTATTTAATTCAACAGAGCCAGGATTTCACTCTGAAGGTAGTAAGGGGATTTCACTCTGGAGGTAGTAAGGGGACACCTTGAATATTGGGTGCAGTTCTGGTCACCCTACCTTAAAAAAAGATATATTAGAATTGTAAAAACAATAGAGAAGGGCAACAAAAATTATTAGGAGTATGGAACAGGAGCTGTATGAGAAGAGGTTAAAAGGACTGGGACTGCTCAGGTTAGAAAAGAGATGACCGAGGGGAATACGACAGAGGTCTATAAAACCATGACTGGTGTGGAGAAAGTGAATAGGGAAGAATTATTTACCCTCTTCACATAACACAAGAACCATGGGTCACCCAATTAAATTAATAGGTAGCAGGTTTAAAACAAATACACAAGGAAGTACTTCAATAGAAGTTCTTCAACAGAAGTCAATCTATAGAACGCTTTGCAAGGGGAGGCTGTGAACCACAAAAGTATAACTGGATTCAAGAAAAAATTAGGTAAGTTCATGGAGGTCCATCAATGGTTATTAACCAAGATGGTCAGGGACACAATCCCATACTCTGAGTGTCCCTAATCTTCTGACTGCCAGAAGCTGGGGCTGAACAACAGGGAATGGATCACTCAAGAAATTGTCCTGTTCTGTTCATTCCCTCTGAAGCCTCTGGAGCTGGCCACTGTCAGAGAACAGGATACTAGGCTAGATGGACCATTGATGTGACACAATATGAGCCATTATTATGTTCTTAAATAATCGCCAGCCAAATTCTCCCGCACAAATACATAAACTCCACTGCGCACAAATCATTTATCATATTCTCCTATACCCATCCCCCACTAACACACCTACATTCCCCATTACATTCACCAGTCGATGTGCAACTGAATATGGCCCACGATGATTGTATAGATAAGCGATAAGCAGGTGGTGATATGGTAATAACAGTTGTACCAAGGGTTTGTGACAAGAAATATGCTTTGTCTTATGCTGTCTTCATCTGTATATGTGAAAATAGTATTATTATGATGGAAAAGTGGAAACAGAAGATTAAAAATTATGATGAGAATAATTCTAAAAATTCAGCATAGAATATTTCAATCCAAAAGGTTAAAGTTCTGAAAAATTATGAGCAACTGAGGATAGGCAGGTGGTAAAAGTTATAGTGGAAACCACATTAGCACCTTGATTATAGAAGGTGCATCTAAAACTTCTATAATATCCAAATGATGTAGCATTAGTTAAATCAGAAAGCTATACTCCAATTTATAGGAGTAATACTACCCTCAAACAGTGTGTTTTGCAGGCAGCATGGCCTAGTGGATAGCACACTGGACAGGGCCTAAGGTGACCTAATTCTATTATTCCCAGCTCTGCCGCTGGATGAGCTTGGATGAGTCACTTTGCCTTTCTGTGCCTCAATTTCCCCATTTGTAAAATGGGGATAACAACACTGACCTTCTTTGTAAAGAACTTTGAAAAGAACTCAGAGCTACATCAAAGCCATGTATTGTTATTGTGTAGGATGAGACCTACTTATCAAATAAAATTGGAAGGAAATCAGTTTAGAAATTTTAAAGCTATGAAAGATTGAGTTCGGCATGCCTCCACCAAACATACCTCAAGTCACAATGGGCACAAATTCATTACTAACCAGGTGTGATCATTTATTTTCAAATGTTCAGAATTTAACTTATAACCACAAGTTTTGAAAACACACACGCCCCTCCCCCCGAGTGGGGCGTGGAGGGAGGAGTGGGGAATAACTGTGTGCTGAAGGGGGCTGTCACCAGCTGCTGGTTAAAGCTATGTCATCAGTTTGAAAAGAAGGGTGGGCAGGTTCCTCTTTCTCTCTGTGACTCACCTCATTGCTGTATACTGTTAAAACAATCATCTTAGAGAACTTGGGGATCATTATAACCATAGAAATGTAAAAGCAGCAAAGAGTCCTATGGCACCTTATAGACTAACAGACGTTTTGAAGCATGAGCTTTCGTGGGTGAATACCCACTTTGTCTGGATGCATGTCATAGAAATGTAGGGCTAGAAGAGACCTCCTGAGCTCATCTAGTCCATTCCTCACTGTTGAGATAGGACTAAGTGTACCTAGAACATCTGTTCTTAAAAATCTTCATTGACTGTTTCTACAATTTTCCTTGGTAACCTGTTTCAGTGCCTAACTACCCTTATAGTTAGAAAGCTTTTTCTAATATCCAACCTAAATCTTCTTTGCTGCAAACTAAACTGATTACCTCTTGCCTTTCCCTCAGTGTATATGGAAAACAATTGATCTCTGTCCTCTTCATAACACCTATTAATATATTTAAAGACTTTTGAAATCCCTCTTCAGCCATCTCTCCTCTAGACTTAACATACCCTATTATTTCAAACTTTTCTCATAAGTCTTGCTTTCTAAACTTTTATTATTTTAGTTGCTCCCCAATTTGTGTATGTCTGTCTTAAAGCACGGTGCCCAAAACAGGACACAATGCTCCAGCTGAGGCCTCACCAGTGCCTAGTAGAGTGGCAAGATTACTTCCTGTGTCTTACACACCCTGGAATGATATTTGCCTTTTTGGCAACAGCATTACTTCGTTTACTCTTTCAATTTGTGATCCACTGTAACGCCCAGATCCTTTCCAGCAGCACTACTGCCTAGCCAGTTATTCTCCGTGTATTTCTGCATTTATTTTTTCCTTCCTAAGAGTAGTACTTTTCACTTGTCTTGATTGAATTTCATCTTGTTGATTTCAGACCAATTCTCCAGTTTATCAGGGTCATTTTGACTTCTAATGGTGTCCTCCAAAGCAAACGCCTCCCATCTTGGTGTCATCATCAGATTCAGAAACATATTCTCCATTCTCCAAGTCATTAATGAAAATAGAGACTAGTACTTGAACAGGATGCTGGCTAGTCCCTGCAAGACCCCCTATTAGGTATTTCTTCCCAGTGTGACAGTGAACTACTGATACCTACTGTAAGTACAGCCTTTCATCCAGTTATGAACCCATTTTATAGAAATTTCATCTCTAGACCATATTTCCCTAGTATGCTTATGAGAATGTCATGTTGGATTGTGTCAAAAGCCTTACTAAAGTCCAGATATCACATCTACTACTTTCTCCCCATCCATTAGGTTGGTTACTCTGTCAAAAAGGGAAATTAGAGTAGTTTAGCATGAGTTGTTCATGATAAATCTAGGCTGGCTCTTACTTATCATCTTATTATCTTCTATGTTTTAATAAATCAATTGTTTAACAATTTGTACCAGTATCTCAGTATCAAAGTTAGGTCAACTGGTGTATAATTCCTTGGGTCCTCCTTTTTCCTCTTTTTGAAGACAGGTACTATGCTTGCTGTTCGCCAGCCCTCTGAAGAGCAAAGTTATGGTCTTTAGGGAATGTACCTGATAGCTCCAAGCATCAGATACTTAAAAAAAATACATGCAAGGGGAACAGCCTTACCAGCTCTTACATCCCATCTCAAGCACCATCACACATGCACTTTAATTCACAGAAGCCAAACACTACTACACTTGTCCCTATGCTCAGTATATAAAGCATGAACATTTTCAGCAAATAGTATAAGCTTCTTTGCCTCGTGCTGCTGCTTTTTTCTCTGGTTAGGTGACAGAGAAATTTTGTTTCAATGGGAAAAAATATCCATAAACAGGGCCTACATTCCATTGATCACAATAACCAAATGTCTGATTTTTCTCTGACCTGTGTTGCTCTTCCTGCACCACTCACAGAGGTTGTTCTACTACAGATGGGCCTGAAGTGCAGTGCCAGGAGGGGAGAAGTAGTATTAAGATCCAGCCTTTAAAGCCTGGGTCTCTCCCTCTCTCTCTCTCTCTCCCTCTCAGCTTATTAACCAGGAAGCAGAAAATTCAGTTATATTGTGAGAAAAGCAGAAGACACCTGGAGTGATGGGCTCACCAGACACTAACCACAGTTTCTATGACAGCATATGTTCATCATCTCATCTCTGCTCACACTCCGCTCTTCTCACACAGTGAAATACTCACTTTCACACCCACAGAGGATGGTGTCACTTGCACATACTAGCCTCACTTCCTTTGAGTCTTTTGCATACCAGTTGGAGCTGTTCAATAAGCTAAAGCCAGAGAATTGTTAGCTGACAACTCGTGTAACTGTTGATGCTTATCAACAAAGTCACAGACAAAAAATCTGCTAGATATTAACCCCTATAGCCCATCCCTGAAGCACTAAAGATTGAAGTGTTTTACCACTTGGACATAGGCCTGAGAAAATGCGCATGTGCTCTGGAAACAACCACCTGTATTTAGTTGTTTTATAGTCATAGCATATTTTTCAACAGCTTTACACTTTTCTGAAGCCACATCAGCACGGTCCCTTTGTCCCACAGCTGCAGAGGATTTTAACTCCAGACTAAGAAATTGCTTTTAAATGGAAAGTCACATCTTTTGCTTTTAATAATGATATTGTTTTGTCCAATGATGGTTTATTTTTAAAAAATGGGTGTGAAGTTTATTGAAAAGTGTATTAAAATATAAGCTATCACTTAACATCTGTAAAGAGCTTTCTGGTCATGCTTGGGGGTTCTGTAGGGAAGCATGCAATCTGGACCTTGAGTAGTCAGTCTGCAGAGAGCCAGCCAACAGTAAGGTGGAGTGAGTTGTGCCTCACTGATTTAGGGAGCAGCCTGCTTTGTCTTTCTCTGTTTTGGGTTCTTGTGTGTTATCATTCAGAATTCTAAGAAATAAAGTAGTGTTACATTCCAACCTTCCAGCAAGAGTATTTGTTTTTAATCTAACTTGCTTGTATGTACACCACAAGCATAACAGGGTGCATAAAGCTGAGCTCCTAAATCCATGTTCAGGTACCTAAGTAAGTGGCCTGCTTTTCAAAAGTGCTGTACTTTCAATAGCTCCTGAGGAAATCATGCTGACAGAGAGCAGCAAGGAATCCAGCTGTGAGTTTTTGGCTGGGTTTCTTTCTGCTGGAGGAAAAGGGGGATTTAGAGTTGGATTGTTCCCTTCTGGGGAAGAAGGGAATAGAAAGACACTATTTTGTTTGTTTTGCCCTCCTCAAACAAGAAAAGGATTTATAGACCTGGGTTCTTCTCCATTCCGGAGCACCATTGTTTTTGTGTGTTCAGTCTGCTTCAGGACATTAGTCTCTTATTAAATGAAAGGAGCTAAAGACTGAGGGCTAGATCTACAAAGGAACTTTAGGTTCCTCAGTCCAACATTTATTTGTCACTGAGATCCTCAAATTCAGCTGCCACCTAAACCTGTAGGCTTCTAAATTGCTTCTAGGTGCCTAAATTTCTGCAGGTGGACATGTCCACAATCACCTGAGTCTTGATTTTGCTAAGCTGCTCAGCACCCTAGCTCACACTAAAGCCTTGGAAGAATTCACAACTAGGCATTCCTCCACCTATCTCACCTGCAGGGCTTGATCCAGTAGCTGTTTTCAAAGCACACAAAAGACACAGGAAGAGGAGTTGATGTTGGTTGTGCCAATTGCCCCATAGTTAAAGCATTCACCTGTAACATAAGAAACCTGAGTTCAAGTCCTTGCTCCACATCAGGTAGAATGGACGATTTTCACTCAGGTTTCCTACACGCTGGGTGTGTGCTCTGGGTATAAGAGGGCAGTGGCAGCATCATTGCTGTCTCCTCTTGATTTGTATGTCTGAGAAAGGACTGACTTAGCTGAGGTGACTAACTCCAGGAGAAAGTTCATGGCTGTGAATCCAAAGCAGAATTAGTCACTTAACTCCTTTGCGGGGGTGGGATCTTAGGCCTGGCCTCTCCCCATAGCATTTCCTACTGGCTAGTTCAGGCAGCTCCCTGCTCAGTGTGCTGGCTTTGGAGGATCCCATTCTTAGGCACCAATTCTCCCCATGCTTTGTAAAGGGAGCCTGGACACCTAACTACGAGCTGTGGATTCCACTGGGTGGTAGGTGCCTAAAAGTTCTGAGGCCCCTGAGGCTTTTAGACTCAGATCCTCAAAGGTATTTAGGCATCTCGCTCCCACTGAATTCATTTGATCTGGGCCTTAAAAGTACTGGATTCAGGAACTGGGTGGTCCAAATAATGGAAAGGTTGGCTGTGCTCTAGGACCTTCCTCAGGGAATATTGTTGTTATGGGGAAGAAGTAGGAGTCCAGAGAATCCATAAAGTTTAGGAAGCCAACCCAGACTCATCCTGTGTTCCAGGGACTGCAGCTAGAACTTCATGGACCGCAGAAGGCTGAAGTAGTGCTTTTTTTCCACAAGCAATGAACCAAAAATTGACCCCGTGACACATGCAGTAATAATAAACACTAACGAATAGTTTGAGACAAATGGCATGAACATCTTGTCTGACTTAACTTCTGTGTATATATATAAAACCATACAGCGGTATATCTTTGCAGTCATGCACTGACCTCAGCTGAAGTATTTGAACTCTGAGCACATTAACACTATGGAAGGAGGCTGCCTAAGCTGTAGATAGGAGTGGGATTTCCCTGGACTGAATATTCCATGGGCAAGGCACTATCTGCTCTTGTGGCTGGTAGATCAGAGAGTCAGACCTGGTGACCAGAAACTGATTGAGGACTAGGCTAGGATTGACCATGAAGGAGTTGAAAAGTATGAGGAGAATCATGAAGGCAGAAGTAATTAAATATCAAGGGAAATATTTATTGCATGGAAAAATCTGCAGCAGTACAAGATTGTCCTAAACGTAATAGGAATCTACTTTTTCGTTGTGCAATGCATCAAGCACAATACAAGAGCACTGCAAAAATCATACTCACCTCTTACCCTGAGGTGAGTAACATTGTCTTTGTTTTCCATTATCTGTCATAACTCTAAGTGCAAAGTGAGTAGATTTTACACCTGGGCTGCTAAATATTCCTGACAGTCTTGCAAGTCTGCTTTATGAAATAAGTGTGACAGATAGTGTGAAACAGTTACTTTCTCAAGATATGTGAGAATCTGTTAGGTTGCAAGGCATGTGAAAGTTTGCAAAAAATTAAAAGATGTGCAAAAAATTACATATTTTATTCCACTTCCCATAAGGCTTATTCATCCTACCTCATGTATATGGCCTTTGGACTTCAATACACCTTCTAGTCTCCCAAAGATCCCTTCCTCTCACACATCATCAAAAATCAGCCACCTGAGTTTCTCCCTTTGCCCTCCACTTTTCTGCAGACAAGGGGCTAGATTCTGGCTGGGTAATGACTCTTTTGTACCACTTGGGAGACACAAAATAACCTTAATTCAACCATAAATGCTCAGCAGACAATTCCACTGTCATAGAAAAACTGCCGTCTGCTGTATGTGCAACCAGGCCTTGAGTCTCTGCCCCGACATCCTCTGTTCCACAATAGCAATCCTCCACTGGTGCAGGGTCTGTTAAGGACCTATGAGATTGGTGGAACTGAAAGCCACCTACAAGCCACATTGAGCTCTGTGTGGGCTGGAACCACCCCCTAATGTCTCCCCCACTTTGTCCTGCATCCAGGAGTTTTTAGCTGAAGGAGACATTCAATTCCCCCTGTGATAGGGTCAGCCAGAGCCAGGGAGTAGGGGCTGCAGGGAAGCCTACTCTTGCTGTCAGCCTGCATTGTACAGTATTACTATAAATACACACCATGGTGAAAGATAAACAGTCAGGCCTGCGTGACTGGGAAACTATCTGAACTGGCCAGGCAGTGTGGTTGATGAAGTAGCAAGGGAGCTGTCCTGTGACATGTGTGGGCTTGTTCAGGGTGAGTACGTCCCTCAGCAGACAAGCATACATATGGGGACACCTGCATGACAGCAGGAGATGCGGGCACCATGGATGAGATGCTGTCCTGGTTAGTGGAACAACAAAAGGAGACGCAGCAGACCTACCAGGTGGAGAGGCAAACACTCTTGAATTGGCAGGCAGTGCAACAACAAACATTGCAAGAATTCATCAAAGAGCAGGCCCAGTTACAGCAACAGCTCCTGCAAAGGCTGGTGAGTGTCAGTGAGGGGACTGGGAATCAAATAGTGGACCTGGGATTATATAAGATGGCCCCAAGGGATGACCCTGATGCCTTTTTATTAATGTTTGAGCAGCACCATATGGGAAAAGGTTGCATGGGCACTTCAGCTGGTCCCTTATCTGGCCAGCAAGGCTCAGGCAGGCTATATGGCCCTAACAAACACCTATTGAAAGACTACGATACACTGAAGGACACTATTTTGGACAGAGCTGGCATATCAGCTGAGGGGAGAGATAGCTCAGTGGTTTGAGCATTGGCCAGTTAAACCCAGAGCTGTGAGTTCAATTTTTGAGGCGGCCACTTAGGGAGCTGGGGCAAAAATCAGTACTTGGTCCTGCTAGTGAAGGCAGGGGGTTGGACTTGATGACCTTTCAAGGTCCCTTCCAGTTCTAGAAGATAGGTATATCTCCAATTATTATTTAAAAAATACCACCAAAAGTTCAGGGCAGCCATGTGAGACAGCAGGCTACGCCCCAGAAGCTCTGAGTAGAAAAGTTCAGACAGGGCCACTCGGTGGGGTTGCAGCCAGATTGTCGGGACGCTGAAGTCCTAAGGAATTCCATTATTCTGGAGCAGATTATACAGAGCCTTTCTAAGACTACAAGGGTCTGGGTTCAGAAGCACCAGCCACAATCACTAGAGGCAGCAGTGAAATTAACAGAGGGGTATGTGGAGATGGACTTTCCATTAAAAGAGCTCCGTACCCCGATGACTGAGAGCAGGAGAAAGAAGGTTGAAGAACCCCACGCAGGGAAGCCCAGAAAGGAGATGCAGGGGCAAAAGAGGTACCAGTAGTCTGCTACCAGTGCAGGGCAAAGGACACATAGAGAGAGACTGCCCTTACATGGACTCCAGGTTCATGGAGTTCTGCGGACAGGCATAAAAGGAGGACCGGGATAAGAATGATTCCAGTCAATGTAGGCCAGAGAACCACAAAGGGCATTGTGGATTCAGCAGCAGCATTTTCCCTCATATGGAATGCCCAGGTGGCAACAGGATGGGGCAACGCTAACAATCTATTGTATACTTGGGGAAAAGAGCACTTATCCTGTGACTATCAACCCCTTAGAAGTAGAAGGGAATTTTTGATGGCAGTGAGTAGGGGTGGTAAAGTCATTACCTTACTCAATAATGATAGGGACTGACAGGACCCCATTTCCCTTAGGTAAAAAGGGTAGTCAGTGGGGGAATGGACCCCAACTGGTGAGTCCACATGAAAAGCCCACAAGTGTAGATCCTCCAGGGAGTCCTCAAAATTCAATGTGTGATGACTCTATGCATAAGGAAACAAGCTCAGAAAGAGGTGGCACACTGGAGGACTTGTGGGGAGGAGAAAAATCCAAGGTGGGGGCAATGAAGCAGAGAATGACAGAACAGGGATACCTAGAAGACAAGGAGAGTGCAGGCTCAGCAGACGTCCAGAAGAAGTAAGCCCTGGACCAGACACAGGGTAAAAAACAAGCTGAAGAGAGAGAGGGGTCCTGACATGGAAGCTTTGCTGGGTGAACCTACCCCAACGGTACCAGACCAAGTGCAAGATAAGTCAGGGGAAGAAAGAGGTCTTGAAATTGCGGCCCTAGAGGGACAGTGCACACTGGTAGATATAAGCCCAGAGCCAAGTAAACTGGGAGGAAGACCAGTGGGATGTGATGCGTGTGATGACCTATGGGCCACGGCCGAGCTGTGGGGGCACCCTCCACTCTCAAAGTGTACTTCTGTGGGTGGAAGGCAGGAGACCCCCCACCTGTGGTCCAATGAGAGCCATCTCCAAAGTGCACAGGAACCCCCAGTGGAATCCCAACCCTATAATGAGGGTAAGGCATGGGCAGCAAAGAAGGCCTCATCTGGAGGCAATAAAGGGCCTCAGCTGAAATAAGGGGAGAGATGTGTGACAGGGTGCTATCAGCAGCATCCTGATCACTGATATTGCTGCATTCTGAGGAAAGTTGCAGGCCAAGCTGAGGGCACTTATACACCTTTTCAGTTGAGGAGTGAGCACCTGGATGACAATCACTGAGCTAACAAGGTAATTGGGGAGAATATAAGGGGAGGAAACAGGAGGCATGGGGAAGCTCAGAAGGAGTCTTGGAAGAAAGCTCAGAGGGGTTGCTGGGGAGTAGGGACTGCAGGGAAGCCTATCCTTGCTGTAAGACTGTATTGCATGGTATTACTATGTAAGAGGGGAATAAATACACACCTTGGTGAAAGATTAACAGCCTGATGTGTTTGTGACTGTGAAAACATCTGAACTGGTCAGACAGTGAGGCTGAGCCGCCCAATGACATGTCCCTCCACCCTCCCATCCCCGTATGTGCTGAGATGTAGTCACACTAAGTCCCAGCCACCCTTTCTGCTCCCTTTTTATGCTGCATCAAATAATCCTTTGTTTGGTCAAATATACTGTGGTTTAAACATCTAACAGCAAGGGAGTTCAGGTATTTCAATGTCCAGCTGCCCCTAATACAGTCAGTGATACACATCACGGCTGAGTATTTTAGCTTTTGTGGAATCTTCTTATAAGGCTTAATCCAAAGTCTATTTTAGGGAGTGTGGTCTTTTCATCTACTTCACTGGGCTATGGATAAAATCCATTATTATTTATAACCAAATATCTCAAAGTGCAAGAAGATGTATCATTCTATAAAACACATTGTCTAGTGTCTTGTAAGGTCTCAGCCAGCCAGCAGGATTGCATTTTTTCTTGCAGATCCATCTGTTTAAAATGGCAACTATCATGGAGGATCTTCTCCTTCTTTTGGAAAGCAGAACAGTTCTTACCATCTGCATTTCCTTTTAGTGCCAACCTGAGAAAAAAAATTAGTTTAGAACTTGGTATTAAATAAAAACATGGGATATAGAGTTGGAGATGAGTGAACCAGTTGTTTTTTTGTTTTTTATTCAGGTTGCTGGGCAGGTGCAGGCACTTTCCATTCCATTTAAGTGTCCATTTATGCGCACAAGGGATCTGGGAGCCCAGGGTACTTGGAGGACGAATACTGTAATTTCTATACCCATATGGATCATCATTCGAAAGAGGAAAAATAGCTTATGTGAAGAAGAAATTTTGAGCCTCAATAGTGAAAAGGTAGGGAGGAAATGTTCAGCTACATCAATTCCAATGCCTGGTTTGCACAATAGGCATTAGGTTCAGCCCAGATGCTTCCTTCTTTCAAAAAATGCCAAATACAATGGTGATATTGGAGATGAGCAGAGGAGGCTGGTCCATGACTATGAATTAAAGTGCTCTCCTCTACTAATAGCAGGTGGCATCAGGACCATTCTAAAGTAATTTCAACTTTGGCCTGATGGACACCAAGTAGGGCTGGTATGCATGTGGTGGCTCTGAACAACCATATTTCATTGGCCATATGTTAACAGAGACTAAGTCTCAATCACTAGCATTGTATAGATCCACCAATGGAGTGGGCTGAAGAATTTAACAAAATGAATATTATTATTCAGCCATCTCTATCCACTAATATGCTTCTGCATTTCTCTCTCTGTTGCTTATTCTTTTCAGAAATTTGTAGATCTAAGGCCAAAGGGGACCCTGTGATCATCTAGTCTGACCTCCAGTATAACACAGGTCATAGAACTTCCCCTAAATAATTCCTAGAGCAGATTTGTTAGAAAAACATTCAATCCTGATTTTATAATTGTCAGTGATGAAGAATTCACCACACCCCTTGGAGTGTTAATGTCCTGCAATATTACTTATGGGGGAAGCCCTTCCGCCTTGTAACAGACCATGAACTACTCAAATGGCTGAACTCTTTGAAAGACCACAACCCACACATATCTCTCATTGGAGTCATATACCTTTCAGGTATCCCACCATGCAGGCTGGGAAAATAAAAATGCTGATTTCTTTTCATGAGAGGGGAGATCAGGATCAGTCCAGTGACACCACAAGTCACGGGCTGAGGGGGAGGGTGTGGGATGGGGTATACAAATCCCACACTGGGCCCAAAGGAGTTAAAAGACTATACGGAGCCCAGGTAGCCTCACCCTCAGGACTGCTGAGCATGCTCTGGCTGGAGGAATGTGTTAAAAGTTGCTCAGGTAAAGGGTGGTGGACAGGTTGCAGGAAACAGGAATTCTTCTCCAGGAAGCTAGATGAAAGGTTGAACCTGAGAGGGGACACAGAATGGTTAAGGCCCATAGGCAATGCCTTCTCCAACCTGCACCCACTGTGAACATTTATGTTAAGGTCCATGTCATAGGGGACTCATCACAGCTTTTTGTCCAACAGATTTTTGGGGCACCAAATCCTTTACCAGGTCCATCAGAGGAATGGCAATGCTGGTGAAGATGGGGATGAATTGCCAATAGTGCGACACCAGTCCTAAGAAACAGTGAACTTTCTTCTTGGTGGAAGCTATGGGGCAATCTGCTAGGGCTTGGACTTTGTCCACCAGGGATCATAAATGTCCCCCTCCTACTGTATACCCCAGGTAAGTGACTTCCTGGGTAGCCAGGCAGCACTTGGTTGGCTTGACCATCAAACCTGCCTCCTTAAGAGCTTGTAGTATTACAGTAATGTGCTTTATATGGTCAACTCACGCTCACAGTATATGACAATATCATCAATGTAGTTGCAGCACCTTATCCATCAATCACTGAAAAGTGTCAGTGACCCTGTGGAGCCTGAAGAGCATGGTCTTAAATGGATCATAACCTGAATGGGGTAGAGAAGATGGTCTTCTCTTTAGACTCTGACATCAAGGACATTTGCCAATAGCCTTTCATTAAGTGAAGAGTAGATATATATTTGGCTGCCGCTCAATCTTTCTAGTAGTTTGTTGACCCTTGGCATGGGGTTTGCATTAAATTTTGAAATTGCATTCCATCTTGGGGAAATTTATGCAGAACTATATTAACACATCTTGTTTGGGATGGAGCATAATGGGGCTTCTCTACTCCTTGTGAGATTCTTCTCTGACCCGTAGGTCTAACATGACACAGAGCTCCTGGCATATTGTTTTCCACAGCTTTGGAAGGGGTTGCAAATCCTCATGCACCTTTCATCTGAGTTCAGTGTTAATATGGTGGGACACCAGATGTGTTTGCCTAGGCAATGTTGAGAATACCTTTGGGAATGAGGCAAACAGCTGACAAACTTGTTGCTCTTGGTCAGGCTGCAGATGTCTCCCTAATGGCACAGGGATTGGATCTGAGGGAATAGGAACTTGCAGGTTCAGTTTGGCGTCAGGGGAATGGGATGATGAGCCAGACCCCCTGTCCCTTCCATACCTTCAAGAGGTTGACGTGATACAGCTGGTTCTGCTTCTTTCTCCCAGGTTGTTGGATCTCGTAGTCAATCTTTCCCACTCAATTCACCACCTAGAAGGGGCCCTGCCATTGGGCCAATACCTTTGATTCCAACATTGGCACCAGCAGCAACACTAGGTTTCCCAGCTGGAACTCAGATACATGGGCCCCCTTGTTATAGGTCTGCTCTTAGTGGTGCTCTGCCCTTTGTAGCTTTTTCCTTGAAAACCCACCCAGAGTCTTCAACTTCTGGCACAGCTCGATAATATACAACACAACAGTCTGATTGTCCTGAAGTCCTGCTCTTCCCATGTATCATGGAAGAGGCCCAGAAATCCCTATAACTGCATCCCATACAATAACTCTAATGGGGAGAAGCCTGTGGATGCATGAGGCACTTCATGGGTGGCCAATAAGAGAGGTGGGAGCAGGTGGTCCTAGTATCAGGGATCGGTGGTGATAAACTTCATGTTCTTCAATGTCTTGTTGAACCATTCCACCGATCTGTCGGTTTGAGGGTGGCATACCAATGTTTTAAATGACTTGACCCTTAGCAGGTCCCATAGCTCCTTCATTAATTTGGAGATGAAATTGGTTCCCTGATCCAGAAGCATCTCCTTAGGGATCCGCATCTGCGAAAACACCTTCAGGAGCTCATCGATGACAACAACCACTGTAGCTAAGTGGAGAGGGATGGCTTTGAGGTATTGGGTGGCACAATCCAGGTTCACCAGGATGCATTTGTACGCAACTACAGACTTTTCTAACTGCTGGGTCCACAACTATCCTTTCAAAGAGCACTCCTATGATGGGCAGTGGTACCAGGACAGCTTTTGGGAACTTTTTATGACCTGTCCACTGGCACTTGGGACATGATGCACAAAAGTCCCACACCTTCGAGTGGACGCACAGCCAGTAGAACCACATAGTCACTCTGTGAAGTGTCTTTTCTCTCCCCAAGTGGCTCCTGCACAATATTGCATGGGCCAGTTGGAGCAACACCCTTCAGAACTTCCTGGGGACTGGCAGCTGCATCCTCACTTCCCCCATCTTGGAGACTTTGTGGCCTGATATTCCCTTTCTTCAACCAGCTCAGAATGGGACTACTGTTTCAAGAGTCAAGGGTCTAGAACTGTGTCATCTGCATTATTTGATCGCAAACCTGACCCAAGGTTGGGTCATAGACTTAACAGAACACAGCAATCCCACCAGACAGCAAGCTGAGTGGTGGTAGTGGGCCCTTACTACTCCAGTTTGGCTCCAGTGCATGGTCATTTATCTGCAATGATTGTCCTGCCTCTGGGTCCTCAGCTTCCACTGTGGCACTCCCCTCATAGTGCCCTTCCTTGGCCACCATGGTCATCTCCTATTTTCTGGGGTCTTTAGGTCTTGACCCTATGTCAGCTGGGGATGTGCTATGCCACTCCAATTCTGGACAGCCTCTTCAAAAAACCTCCAGTCAAGCCCCAGGATGACTGGATAGGCCAGGTCTTTGGCCATCTGGCATGCACCATCTTGTGGTTTTGCACAGTCAATCTCACTTCTCTTGTTGGACAGGGCTGTATGTCTTCCCAGCCCACCAGATCCCCACTGACCAGGGTCTGGCTGCAGCCAGAATCTGAGTCCTTGGATGTTTAGTCATCCACATGTACAGAGCCTCACATTTTCCTTAGGCCGCTCTTCCAAGCCTAGCTATCTGCATCCAGGCCTGCCCATAATTATAATCCATGAACAGGCAGTCTCCCTGGAAATGGCCTTGTTGCCCACAGGCAAAGCAAGACCTCATGGGCTTCCTGGACCCAGTATTGTCTTTTATCCCCTTCGGGCTCAGTGTGGGGTTTGTATAACCCATCACAATCCCTCAATAGGTAGTTCAGTGCTTGAGTCCCTGGGTTAACTCCTGAGCAAATGGGCCATATAGTCGGATAAAACAGCCAGCTGAAGGTTTCCCCCATTGTTGAGGGAATCCCCTGTAGCATATCATGGGCAAGCAGGATGTGGCAGGGGGCCTGGCTGGACGGCAGTGCACTCTGACAATCCCCAGCTGCTAGACACCCAGTTGGAGGCCATTACAGCAGGGATGTAGTTTAAAGCAGCCCTTAAGCTGTTCTAAACTACACTGGGTGCTGAACTGGTCCCGTTAACCTCTGATGCCTGCAACTGGCTCCCATGCAGCTCTCCTGTCTCTTCTGCATATGGAAGATACTGAGCACAGTAAAGTTCTGAGCCCTTTATGTGATTGACTGAATTGCCAAGTATGTAACAGCTAAATACATTTGCCTACTCAGTCACTGAATTACCAGTATGCACAGCAATGAACTCTAAAGTGATTTATAACACAAAAGGTGTAAGGGATGCTCCTAAAAATAATTTCCAGTCTAATGAATTATATTAATTTACTTCCTGTTGTCATTACAATTTGTTTCTTATTGAAAAGCCCTGCCCCTTTTGTAGATACAGGTTAATTTCAGAACATAACATATTTCAGAAAAACTGAGAATGCAAATTCTACAGGCCACTTCCCTCAGATCCCACTGAGGAATACACTAAGGAACTGCACCATCTACTCAGGACATTCCCTACACTAACACCGGAACAAATCAACATACCCTTAGAACCCCGACCAGGGTTATTCTATCTACTACCCAAGATCCACAAATCCAGAAATCCTGGATGCCCCATCATCTCGGGCATTGGCACTCTCACTGAAGGACTGTCTGGATATGTGGACTCTCTACTCAGACCCTATGCCACCAGCACTCCCAGCTACCTCCATGGACACCATTGATTTCCTGAGGAAACTACAATGCATTGGTGACCTTCCAGAAAACACCATCCTAGCCACCATGGATGTAGAGGCTCTCTACACAAACATCCCACACACAGATGGAATACAAGCTGCCAGGAACAGTATCCCTGATGATACCACAGCACAACTGGTGGCTGAGCTCTGTGCCTTTATCCTCACACACAACTATTTCAAATTTGATGACAATATAATCTCCAGATCAGTGGCACCGCTATGGGCACCCGCATGGCCCCACAATATGCCAAGATTCTCATGGCCGACCTGGAACAACACTTCCTCAGCTCTCGTCCACTCACGCCCCTTCTCTACCTATGCTACATTGATGACGTCTTCATCATCTGGACTCATGGGAAGGAGATTCTGGAAAAATTCCACCACGATTTCAACAGCTTCCACCCCACCAACAATGTCAGCCTGGACCAGTCTACACGGGAGGTCCACTTCCTAGACACCACGGTGCAAATAAGTGATGGTCACATTAACACCACCCTATACCGAAAACCTACCGACCGCTATGCCTACCTTCATTCCTCCAGCTTCCATCCCGAGCACATCACACGATCCATTGTCTACAGCCAAGCACTGAGGTACAACTGCATCTGCTCTAACCCCTCAGACAGAGACCAACACCTACAAAATCTCCACCAAGCATTCTCAAAACTACCATACCCACAGGAGGAAACAAGGAAACAGATCAACAGAGGCAGATGTGTACCCAGAAGCCTCCTACTGCAAGACAAACCCAAGAAAGAAACCAACTGGACTCCACTGGCCATCAAATACAGTCTCCAGCTGAAACCCCTCCAATGCATCATCAGGGATCTACAACCCATCCTGGACAATGATCCCACACTTCCACAGGCCTTGGGTGGCAGGCCAGTCCTTGCCCACAGACAACCTGCCAACCTGAAGCATATTCTCACCAGTAACTGCACACCACACCATAGTAACTCTAGCTCAGGAACCAATCCATGCAACAAACCTCAATGCCAACTCTGCCCACATATCTACACCAGCGACACCATCACAGGACCTAACCAGATCAGCTACACCATCACCGGTTCATTCACCTGCACATCCACCAATGTAATATACACCATCATATGCCAGCAATGCCCCTCTGCTATGTACATTGGACAAACTGGACAGTCTCTACAGAAAAGGATAAATGGACACAAATCAGATATTAGGAATGCCAATATACAAAAACCTGTAGGAGAACACTTCAACCTCCCTGGCCACACTATAGCAGATCTTAAGGTGTCCATCTTGCAGCAAAAAAACTTCAGGACCAGACTTCAAAGAGAAACTGCTGAGCTTCAGTTCATCTGCAAATTTGACAGCATCAGCTCAGGATTAAACAAAGACTGTGAATGGCTTGCCAACTACAAAACCAATTTCTCCTCCCTTGGTTTTCACACCTCAACTGCTAGAACAGGGCCTCATCCTCCCTGATTGAACTAACCTTGTTATCTCTAGCTTGCTTGCATATACATACTTGCCTCTGGAAATTTCCACTACATGCATCCGATAAAGTGGGTATTCACCCACGAAAGCTCATGCTCCAAAACGTCTGTTAGTCTATAAGGTGCCACAGGATTCTTTGCTGCTTTTGCAAATTTAAGACTACTTCAGAAATTGCTGTCCAAAGAGCAGGGACTTGTCTACACAGACACACAGTGGGTGTCAAGCTGGAGCAGTGCTGTAACGAGGGCAAGTGAGGCACTTGCCTTGGGAGCGGAAGGTGAGGGGTGCAGAAAGTCTCTCATTTGGCGGCAATTCAGCGTCAAGTCCTTTCCTCCAAGAGGGACTGAGGGACCCACCACTGAATTGCCGCCGGTCGTCAGCAAGGGAGAAGGGCGGCACGTCCGGCTCTTCGGTGGAAATTCGGCAGCGGGTCCCTCAGTCCCTCTCGGAGGGAAGGACGTGCCGCCGAATTGCCACCAAAGAACAGGGGCAATTCGGCGGCAGGTCCTTCCCTCCGAGAGAAACCCGCCGCCGAAGAGTTGGAATTGCCACCCCTGTCCCTTGCCTCAGGCGCAAAAATCCCTATTTACAGCTCTGAGCTGGAGTATAAATCTACCTCAAACTAGCCTGCCATACAGTAAAAGTCCATTCAGATCCTGCTGCCATGCACTAAAAATTCCCTAGTGTGCTTTGAAATGGGAGTAGATTAACATGCATTAGGTGCTGTTGAGTGCTGAAGGCTGGAATGTTGTTGCTGTGGTAACACTATCCAGGGGTTGCTTTGAGCTGTTATAGCTGATTAGTGTTTCTATTTCTGGAATGCCAAGGTTATTAACACAAACTAATTCAGCAGATCTCGGTATTATTCATAAAAAAGGACCACCAGCATGCGTTGGTGACAAAGGCACTCGAGAGGTTTATTGCCCTCAAGGCACAGTCCTAGTGTCTCCTAGGATCTCCAGATACACTAACACATGAGTTCTGAGAGGCAAAGAATGGCTCAGACAGCAGCAGGAAATTCTGCTGTCCCCTAGGCCATGCGAAGGGTTAAGGCAAGGTACCTTGAAATTTATAGACCAAGACAAACAACTTTCATACCACCTCATGTGATTTATGATCTCTGCTTGTTAACACATCCCCTTGTATCATGCTCCAGGTGTCTTGGGCAAAACATCCTCTTATCTGGTGTGTCCCTGGTCTAAGCTTTTGGAGTGAGTTCTCACACATACCCACTGTCTGTTGCTTCTTAGGAGTGCCTGCATTTTAGCAATGCTAGCAATACTTTTGTCAAGGTCATGTGTTGGACAGTGGATTTGTAAACATCTATTTTAATACATGGCCTAACTTTGCTTCACAACCTCTGGTTCAGGCCTCAAGTATTGCACCAGGCCCAGTGCTCCAGGCTCTCTCTCTCTCTCTCTCCTACACTAGGGAACTGTTAGTGTGTGGCAGGGGGGTCCACAGGGATAGTAGTGCTTGGCATACTGATGTGAGGTAGATTTACACCCCAGCTTGCTGCGTAGTAAGTGTTAGTCTAGACAAGCCCAAGTTGTCATAAAGCTCACCAGTTAATAGAAATGTCACCATTTAGAATGCTCATATCACTTGTCTTCAGTGAAAAGATGCATTGTGTACAGACACAAAAACATTTTATTTACTATTTGCTAAAACAGAAGGAAATAAATTAATAACAAAACCACAACAAGGCACCACAATACCAAAGGAGAAAGTCTTTGATCTGTTGCTTTTGTCAGATTTTGACACGCTTGGACATCGACATATAGCCTCTCTGCTATATGGAGAAAGGAAATAATGACAATTGCAGACATATGGATTATTAAATAGAAAAATTAACAAACTAGTACAAGAAATGCTTTCTCTGAAAAGAACACAGATTCTTTCTCCACTGGTGCTGTTCTTTGATAGACAGAAACAATGACACCTATAGAAATCAGGGATTGAATTCTACATTGCTCCAGCATCTGAGACTTCCTATGAAACCCCAGACCATGAAAGTCCGTTTTCAGAAACACAGGGCTAGTCCATGAGACAATGAGTAATAGATCTGAGGCCTGATATCTCACCCACCCAGCTCTTAAATGGCATGTTTAAAGCTTTTGTTTCCAACTCAGATAGGCAGGGAGATCTTATAATCTGGGCCCTATGTTTTGTGCAATTCCATCACTGAGGAATTTATTATGGAATTTATCCCTCACCACACAATTGTGCTCTTCAATGCAATTGAGTCACAACAATCAACTCGCTCTTCCTTTCTCCCTGCCTGCCACAGCCTAGCCCTGGTAGCAGAGAGTGGCAGAGAAATCTCTCCTCCTGCCCTGCACTAAACTTTCCAATTCAGGCACACCCTCCACATGCTTTGTGAATGGTGGGGAAGGATCCTCCCTTCCCACTTATTCTCAGGACCCCAGAGGTTTTCTTTTTCTCTGCTGCTCCAATCATCAAACATCCCTTCCCCGCGGAGATGGAGGTTGTATGATTCCAGTTCCACTGATCATGGAAGAGCCCATGTTCCCTGGAGGAGCTGTAATTGAGGGACACCAGAGGAACAGGAAACGGGTTGAGTTGGGCTGGAAGCAATTCAGCCACATTTACAGAGCAGTGCATAGGGCTTAATGAAGGTTACACATGTTCAAATTAACCTGCATTCAGCTTCACTCATTGGTAATGAAACAGGAGGAGCATTCACCAGAAGTCACACTCACATGATGCTCCTTTTCAGAGACTTTGTGTTCTTGTTTTTAAACCTGAAAAAAAAATCAATCCAGATTGAAAGTGCATGTTTGCTCTCTGTCAATGGGAAAACATGACACAATTCTTCATATAAGGATGAAATTGTAAAAATTCAAAAAGCTCAGAGGAAGAAGAGAAAAATATAAATCTGATTATACAGACAAATGGTTAATAAAAGGTATAAACACAAAGCTGAATGTGGTTGAAAATTCCAGTCCTACATTTCTAAAGTTTTGTCAAGTTAGTTATTTTTCATGGCAGTGGTTCTCAACCAGGGGTCCACAGACATCTTCCAAGGGATACAGCAACTCATCTAGATATTTGTCTAGTTTTACAACAGGCTACGTAAAAAGCACTAGTGACGTCAGTACAAACTAAAATTTCATACACATAATGACTTGTTATATACTGTACACTGAAATATACAAATAGTACAATATTTATATTCTGACTGATAAGTATATAGTAAAATGAGAAAGTAAGCAATTTTTCAGTAATAGCATGCTGTGACACTTTTGTATTGTACGTCTGATTTTGTAAGCAAGTAGGTTTTAAGTGAGGTGTAACTTGGGGTACACAAGACAAATCAGGCTCCCGAAAGGGCTACAGTTGTCTTGAAAGGTTGAAAGCCACTGTTTTATGAGAATGTGTGCAAAGATAATCAGTAGAAGTGCAAGAGCAGGCATATTAAATTATGCACAGAGTTCAGCGAATGGCCTGGTGATTGTGTGTCTTCCAAAAACTAGTGGAAGTTTAATAATATGTGAAGGTGATAAAGTCACCATAAATCTTTCAATGGAGGTGGATCAGTATCCTATTCCAATAGTTATTTGATAAATTGATAGGATGGGTGATATTTGCAAAAGCTGACCAACCTGTCCTAGCACCAGCAAGTGGCATCAGAGCCAGAGTGTTAAAAAACCTTGCTGCAAACACAAACAAAGGACTTTTGAGGTATGAAAAGTCACCCTGCGGTGGTGGACACTAACGTGTCTGAAGTGATCCTCACAATGCAGAGCAGCCCAATGGAAAGTGTGGTCGCTATTACAAGCTACCTTGAGATAATGGTAGGGTCTAAACAGGAATAGGTTTTCCCAGCTCTGTACACTGTAGTGCTACAAGTGCAAATCCTTTTACCCTTTGGTCTTGATGGCCATAGTTGATCACTGATACTGTATTTTAAGTTACTACAGACCGGTCAGGCAGAGTCCAGAGTGCAAGACTTCTCAATAACGTGCTTGAGGGGATATAATAATAATAAAGCTTACAATCAAATTAAAGGCAAGCTGCAGCAGTGAGTGTAATGAAAATTAGAAGGGAACTGTGGATGGAATATGAGAGCAACAGTATAGGCTAGGCTCCGGGTATAACTTGATGGTTCTGAATCATTTAGAAAGGGGATGTTCAGGCCCTACTTATGTGTGTAAATAAATGAAACACATCACAGTCCCCTCTCCCAGTAAACCCTTTTGGCCCATTTTGGTCCAGACTGAAAAAAAAACCCACACGGGGATTGTTCAGTTCCAGCAGCCTGAAATTCCTGCTCTGAAGGGTGGCAAGAATTTCAATGGCAGGCAGTTGCAGGCGAGTCAATCAGATAAGAGATGTTGTATGTCATTATTATGCCAACTACATGGCTGATGCCATAGAATGAACTCTATTTCTGCATACAAGATTGCTTATCCCCTAGTTGTTGCAGCAGCAAATGATTTAGAAATATTACATATAAATCTTAACTGATAGGCTTACCAGTTCTGAGTAACATCTTTAATGAACACTGAGAGGAGGAGGAGGAGGGAACAACATAAACATGACTGCAAGGAACCAAATTTTCATTTGACATGAACCCTTATGGAAAACTCCTATGGACTGTAAAAGAAAATGAGACTCTTCCCTTAGGATTTTTAGCTACTCTTTAGCATTTAGTAGAGAATTCTATCCTTATTACAGAATTGCATAGGACTGATTTAAAAATAGAAAAAGGAGATCATTCTACATTTGTTAGGTTTTTAGAGTAATTTCTATAGAATCTTATTTAATTTCAATAGATTTTATATTGGTTTAGCCCTATTAAATTCTATAAGAGTTTTCTATATGGAAATAAACTATATTAAAGTATAGAACCTGTAAAAGAACACCTTCTTAGAAATGTCAAAATTGTGTATACAAGAGTCTGTGTTTTCTGGGGCATCAGGTTAAAATATGGTGGGTGCTTTGGACAAAACATACCAACAAAAACATTGTACCCGAAGTTCCCTGCAACAAGGGGGAGTGAATAGAAAGAGGTCTCAGTTAGCCAGATGCTTTGTTTATTCTTTATTTTGGGTCTGTGCTGTAGGGGATGGAGGTGACAGACTGTATACCCAATTCTTCTGGTTGTTCTTTGACTAATTTCTGTGGGTGGGTGTGACAGGTTTCCCAGAGTGCAACCTGAATCATGGGACCACAGAGCTCTCAAACCCACCAACCTAGTGTATTCCTCTCACTCTCTGATGCTGTTTGTAAGCTACAGTCCTCTGGCAGGTGCTGCACTTACATAGACATTCACAGGCAGGGACACATCCAACTGAGTTACATGAATGATTTCCCCAGACACTCATGTACCAACAATAGAGAGGCCAATTCTGTCCCAGTCTTGCACCACAGAACTGTACCATCTTGCACTGGTTAGAAGCCTGACCAGTGTAAGTTCATTGCCCAGTCCTCCACGCCTCGATGTGGAGAGGACATACACTAGCCTTTGTAAACTGAGCTGAGATTTCCCAAGCACTTCAACCAAAACACACTGTTTTAGGTAATATATAAAACAGATTTATTAACTACAGAAAGGTAGATTCTAAGTGATTACAAGTAGTAAGTGTAGAGATCAAAGTGGGTTACCTAAGAAAAGTAAATTCTCAATCTGAGTTCTATAAACTAAACAGGATTTGAATCAAATAGAGTTTTACCCTGAGAGATGGTACAAACAGGTCACAGATCTTCAATACACAGGCTGGAACAGCATTTCAGCCTGAGACCACTCTCCTCCAGTTCAAATTTTTTGTCTTTCAGATGTTCCTCCAGGAAATGCTGTGGGGGAGGGAGAGTGAGAGGTCAAGTGGTGATGTCACTTCCTCTCTTTTATAGTTTCTTCTAGCTTGCTGGAAAGATCTTTTGCTTGTGATGTGTGGGTCCACCTCCATTAGTCAAGCAGTCTCCATTGTCTATATGTTCTCTCTGAGAAGTCTTCTGGGATGACTACTGGGAAAGTAAATTCCCTATAATAGGCCATCAGCTCGTCTGGCTACTGTATTGTTGTACCTGAAAGGCTGGTTGTAGATGTTCCCAAACTCACAACATATTTCAGCAATACACACATAACAAAACTTAATAACTCCACTAACAATGATAGCACATACAATCCAACATGATATTAATGTTCAACAGATCAAGACTTTTAAAATGATACCTCACAAGGCATACCTTGTACAAAACATATCATAATTATATGACAGTGATGAATATGGGGGTTCCAGGGTGCTACTTTAAAGTATACAAAAAGTATCCTCAGTAGGGACAGTGTCATAGGGTACTTTTCTCACCACTGGAGCACCTCCTTGTGGCCATGGCTGGGAATTAGCCCTGCCAGTCTGACACCTCTTCCTTCAGTTGGTCTCTCTCTCAGGACTTGACTGTTCCCTCTTCATGGCTTGGCCCTCTGGCCAGATCATTGTAGTTTTCTCCTTCAGGGGTGAGGGAGGGTCAGGAGTGTACCAAAGTCTCTGTAACAACTGTCCCAAACAGTCTTCCAATTCACTGCCCCTCAGCCGTGCCACTTCCCCAGTGGCTGGTAGAGGAACCCAGACATGTCCTCTTCTCTGGCTTCCAAACCCAGGAACCCTACAATCAGCAGCTAAGCTCTGTACTGTCCCACACCTTGCTTCTGTTTCCCTGGACTGCTTCCTACCTTGCCTCTATCAGACTCTTTCTCCATCCTCCTCAGGCTATGCCCTTCCCTCTGAGCCAAGCTCCTTTTTCTCCCTAGCCTCAAAGTGACCACAGACCTCCTCCCTGCAGCCTCCTTTTGCTCTCAGCTACCTGTATACAGTCCCACCTGTTCCTGTCCAGGTGAACTTCATCCTTTAATTAGTCCTCATTGATCCCTGACTCCTCCAGGTGCAGCCTAGGTGGTCATTTGCCACTTTAACCCCTCCAAGGGCTGGGTTTCGGGTGCACACTCCATCAGAGACAGCATATTGTTGGATGTAACATCTGGTCGGCAGATCTGAGAGGAGAATTTTATTCTTAAACTCCATCCACATTACTCTTAGTTGTAGACCAAATTGGATGAGCAAGCATCTCAGAAAAGTGATTAAGAAAAAACAGGAAGCCTACAAGGAGTGAAAGATGGGAAGTATTAGCAAGGAAAGCTACCTTATTGAGGTTAGAACATGTAGGGATAAAGTGAGAAAGACCAAAAGCCATGTAGAGTTGGACCTTGCAAAGGGAATTAAAACCAACAGTAAAAGGTTCTATAGCCATATAAATAAGAAGAAAACAAAGAAAGAAGAAGTGGGACTGCTAAACACTGAGGATGGAGTGGAGGTTAAGGATAATCTAAGCATGGCCCAATATCTAAACAAATACTTTGCCTCAGTCTTCGATGAGGCTAATGAGGAACTTAGCTATAATGGTAGGATGACAAATGGGAATGAGGATATGGAGGTAGATATTACCACATCTGAGGTAGAAACCAGACTCGAACAGTTTAATGGGACTAAATTCGGGGGCCCAGATAATCTTCATCCAAGAATATTAAAGGAACTGGCACATGAAATTGCAAGCCCATTAGCAAGAATTTTTAATGAATCTGTAAACTCAGAGGTTGTACCATATGGCTGGAGAATTGCTAACACAGTTCCTATTTTTAAGAAAGGGAAAAAAGGTGATCCGGGCAACTACAGGCTTGTTAGTTCTACATCTGTAGTATGCAATGTCTTGGAAAATATTTTGAAGGAGAAAGTAGTTAAGGACATTGAGGTCAATGGTAAATGGGACAAATTACAACATGGTTTTACAAAAGGTAGATCATGCCAAACCAACCTGATCTCCTTCTTTGAGAAGGTAACAGATTTTTTAGACAAAGGAAACATAGTGGATCTTTTTTACCTCGATTTCAGTAAGGCATTTGGTACAGTTCCACATGGGGAATTATTAACTAAATTGGAAAAGATGAGGATCAATATGAAAATCGAAAGGTGGATAAGGAACTGGTTAAAGGGGAGACTACAATGAGTCTTACTAACAGGTGAACAGCCAGCCTGGAGGGAAGTTACTAGTGGAGTTCCTCAGGGATCGGTTTGGGGACCAATCTTATTTAAACTTTTTATTACTGATCTTGGCACAAAAAGTTGGAATGTGCTAATAAAGTTTGCAGATGACACAAAGCTGGGAGGTATTGCCAATACAGAGAAGGACCAGGTTATCATACTGGAAGATCTGGATGACCTTGTAAACTGGAGTAATAGTAATAGGAGGAAATTTAATAGTAAAAAGTGCAAGATCATGCATTTAGGGATTCATAACAAGAATTATTGTTATAAACTGGGGAGGCATCAGTTGGAAGTAACAGAGGAGGAGAAGGACCTTGGAGTATTGGTTGATCACAGGATGACTACGAGCCACCAATGTGATATGGCCATGAAAAAAGCTAGTACAGTCTTGGCTTGTTTAGCCTGGCCAAAAGAAGGCTGCGGGGGGATATGCTTGCTCTATATAAATATATCAGGGGGGTTAATGTTAGGGAGGGAGAGGAATTATTTAAGTTTAGTACTAATGTAGGCACGAGGACGAATGGGTACAAACTGGATATTAGGAAGTTTAGACTTGAAATTAGACGAAGGTTTCTAACCATTAGGGGAGTGAAGTTCTGGAACAGCCTTCTGAGGGAAGTAGTGGGGGCAAAAGACTTATCTGGCTTTAAGACTAAGCTTGATAAGTATATGGAGGGGATGGTATGATAGGATAGTTTAATTTGGGCAATTGATCTTGGATAATCACCAGATAAGTCTGCTCAATGGTCTGCGGGGAGATGTTGGATGGGATGGGAACTGAGTTACTGCAGAGAATTCCTTCTTAGGTGCTGGCTGGTGAGTCTTGCCCACATGCTCAGGGTTTAGCTGATCGCCATATTTGGGGTCGGGAAGGAATTTTCCTCCAGGGCGGATTGGCAGGGGCCTTGGAGGTTTTTCACCTTCCCCTGCAGCGTGGGGCATGGGTCGCTTGCTGGTGGATTCTCTGCAGCTTGAGGTCTTCAAACCAATTTTGAGGATTTCAACAACTCAGTCCTGGGTTAGGGGTTGTTATAAATGTGGATGGGTAGGGTTCTGTGGCCTGCCTTGTGCAGGAGGTCAGACTAGATGATCATATTGGTCCCTTCTGACCTATGAGTCTATGAGTCTATGAGTCTTGGGATGCATCAGGCGAGGTATTTCCAGTAGAGATAAGGAGGTGTTAGTACCATTATACAAGGCACTGATGAGACTTCATCTGGAATACCGTGTGCAGTTCTGGTCTCCCATGTTTAAGAAGGATGAATTCAAACTGGAACAGGTACAGAGAAGGGCTACTAGGATGATCCGAGGAATGGAAAACCTGTCTTATGAAAGGAGACTCAAAAGAGCTTCGCTTGTTTAGCCTAACCAAAAGAAGGCTGAGGGGAGATATGATTGCTCTCTACAAATATATTAGAGGAATAAATACCAGGGAGGGAGAAGAATTATTTCAGCTCAGTACCAATGTGCACACAAGAACAAATGGGTATAAACTAGCCATCAGGAAGGTTAGACTTGAAATTAGACAAAGGTTTTTAACCATCAAAGGAGTGAAGTTCTGGAACAGCCTTCCAAGGGGAGCAGCAGGGGCAAAAGACATATCTGGCTTGAAGACTAAGCTTCATAAGTTTACGGAGGGGATGGTATGATGGGATAACCTATTTTGGCAATTAATTAGTCTATGACTATTAGCGGTAAATATGCCCTATGGCTTGTGATGGGATGTTAGATGCGGTGGGATCTGAGTTACTACAGAGAATTCTTTCCTGGGTGTCTGGCTGGTGAGTCTTGCCCACCTGCTCAGGGTTTAGCTGATCGCCATATTTGGGGTCAGGAAGGAATTATCCTCCAGGGCAGATTGGCAGAGGCCCTGGGATTTTTTCACCTTCCTCTGCAGCATGGGGCACAGGTCACTTGCTGGAAGATTCTCTGCACCTTCAAGTCTTTAAACCATTATTTGAGGACTTCAGTGGCTCAGACACAGGTTTGACACAGGATTGGGTGGGTGAGATTCTGTAGCCTGCATTGTGCAGGAGGTCAGACTAGATGATCATAATGGTCCCTTCTGACCTTAAAGTCTATGATTCCCTGATAATATAGTTCTAGATTATTTCCCAGTATTTCATCATACAATACTGGTTTTCTGTAACACAAAACGTTGAAATTCTACAGAATCTTAGGATTTGTTGATGTGCAGTACTGCATTGGTTTAAAGAAAGATTTGATTTTAAACTAATTTAATTAAACTAGCGCAAAATACTGCGTGGACACTCTTAGTTCAGTTTAATTGTTTATTTGGGATCATTTAAATTGAGTAGGAACAGATACAAGCAGAGGCAGATTAAGCTTTTGTGGGAGCCTAGGCCAGAGCAAGTTGGGATTCCTCCCCATGCCTTCTGCTTGCGGTCCCCTCGCCCTCACCCTCCCACCCTGCCTCAGTTTAAAAGTGCCTTATACTGGTATAGTTTATTCACTTTCCTGAATGGGAATATCTATACCAATATAGAACACTTTTATACCTATATAACTGCATCTATCCTTGGGGCGTTGTAGTTTTATGTATATAATATAATTAAAGTGGTACTACTTTTGTGTGTAGACAAGTCCTTTCTTGGGTAGACAAGCCCTCAGACAATTTATTACATTGTGACAAAAAAAAGTGTTTCCCCAAGATTAACCCCCCCCCACACCCAAAACCTTTTCTACTTTTAGTCATTTATGTTTTATCCTAAAGGCATGATCTCACATTGCAAAAGGCAGAATGATGGCTGAACAGTGCCCAGTGAGAGGAAGCCGTGAAGCCACATTTAACAGAAATAACTTTTTTTTAATCTTCCCGAAACCCATCATGCTGTGTGTGTGTGTGTGTGTGTGTGTGTGTGTGTAGGCACGTGAGCTTAATGCAGGATATAACCCACTCTCTTAAGCAGCTCTTTCCAACACTCAGACAGACTTTTAGCACCAATGGCAAACCAGGTCACATACACAGATGTAAAGTTTTTACCCAGAGAAAGATCAAGTATTGCTCCTCCGACTTCGAATCCAGGTAAAATATTCTTAATAGATATCAGATTCATATTTTCATGTTGTCTTTTCTTTAAAAGATGCCATTTCAAAAAACTTTAAATAATTGTGATGACATTTTGTCAGTGAAGCCAATGTATATGAGGACAAAATTGCACACACAGTGTGCCTGATCCTTAGACGATATCAATCAGCAAAGCTTTGATGAAATCAGTGTTGTTGTGCTCATTTACCCCCGCTGAGGATCTGGCCCAGAGTTTCTAATAACAGAATAAAATATACTTTTTGCTAAATTATAACAATAGTTTATTTTTTAAATGTCGTAGTCTGATCAGAGGGTTACTATGGCTTAAGTAAGCCATGATCTGAACAATTAGCTAGCCTGAAAAGCCAATTATTGCATTTGAGCATGTCTGCAATGTGCTAATTCTTGCAAAATAGTTGCATACAATCCCCCCAAAATCACAAAAAGTTGAAAGTTCAGCCACTGCTGCTGCAAGGAAGGCACCAAATGGACCCCATTTGACCACAGTTCTTTTATATTTGTTTTTTAAATAATGACTTTCCCATAACCAAACTATCAAATCTGTTAACATATCATATGCTTATCATAAAAGACAAAAGTTTAAGTGGATATTAGGGGGAAAGAGCTGACTTTGACAATATTTCTTTGTGAATAATATTCCCAGCACTTGAAAACAACTGATGAATTCATTCTTCAGTACATTTTGTGAAAATTATGGACTGCCACTAACATATGTTACAATGATTAAAAGTAAATATGAAATACATAGTGTTCAGAGTAAGTTGGTTATTTCATAATGTTTTCAGGGTACAATAGCTATTAATTAATTATATTAGCAACCAACGATGTAATCATTTTACAGTCTGTATTATTAGAATAAATAATATATTTACTATCTAGTTTGATTCTTGATTGTTGAGCTCTGATTTAATGTACCTGAATGGTAGAAACAATATTCTGATATATATTTACAAAAACTATTTCTCATAATTTAAATTTCATTTCATTTATTTATCTTAATTGCATGTACAATTAGAAAAGCGATAATATATGCTACAAGGCTAGGTTATTATTATTAGTCTGACTTCTTATATAACATAACCCACAGAATTTCAATCAGTTACTCCTCTATGGAGCTGAATAACTCCTTGTCTACCAAAAGGCATCCAGTTTTCACAGGAAGAAAAAGCTGGAGAATCCACTACTTCCATTAGTAGTTTGTTCTAGTGATTATTTGCCCTTACTGTTACAAAAAATTGGGCCTTATTTCCAATTTAACTTTTTCTGGCTTCAGCTTCCAGCCATTGGTTCCTGTTATGCCTTTCTTTGCTAAATTAAGGAGCCCTTTAATGTTTTCCTCCTATAAAAGTTCTTATACATTGTAATCAAGTCACCTCTCAGTCTTCTTTGTGAGAAGAACAGATAGAGCTCTTTAAGTTTCTAATTGTAAAGCATTTTCTCCAGCCCTTGAATCATTTTTGTGGCTCTTCTCTGCATCCTCTACAATTTTTCGATATCCTTTTTATAATGTGGACACCAGAACTAGATGCAGTATTCCAACGGTGATCTTCCCAACCCTGTACTCAGAGGTAAAGTCACCTCCTTATTCCTACTCAATACTCCCCAGTTTATACATGCAAGGATAGTATTAGTCCTTTCCCCCATTGCATTGCACTGGGAGCTCATGTTGAGTTGCTTGTCTACTGACCCCTAAATCTTTTTCAGAATTGCTGAGTGAGTATGAACTATATTCTTTGTTCCTAGATTTATGAACTTGCATTTGAGTGTACTAAAACACATTTATTTTGCTAAGCAATCCAGATCACTCTGTATGACTGCTTCATCATTATTTACCATTCCCTCAATTTTACTTCTAAGTCATTGATAAAAATATTGAATAGTGTCAGTACCAGTCTTGCAGAACACTTCCATTTGATGGTCATTCCCCATTTACAAATACTTTTAGAGATCTTTCTGTTAGCCAATTCTGAATCCATTGAATATATATTTGAATTAAAATGTGTGCTACTAAGTTCAATTATCCCTACCCTAAAGTTTTAATATATGGCTGACATTTGGTACACAAGCTCTCAGTCAAGAAGGAAAATTTTTTGAAAGTTTCAAAAAAAAAAAAAAAAAGAAAAGAGGTGAACCATTTTTAAGTGCAAAAAAGGTGGAAGAAAATGGAGATTTTCTGCAAATAAATTTTTTAAACACCTCTTGTGACTCATTAGAAGATGGAGGAAACCTGAAATTTGGAAGGGACATAGCTGTTTGATAAAAATTGGTTTGGGTTTGGCCAAGTTATGAGGGTTTTAAAAAATGTTTTCTGTATGCATGGTGTTTTTTGCTATATGATAATCCAAGGTGGGGGAGGGTTCTAGTGAAGTGCCCCAAAGATCTGTTCTTGGCACAGTGCTGTTCAATATATTTGTCAATGATCTGGGAGAAAACATAAAATCATTTCTGGTAAAGGTTGCGAGTGACACACATTTGTGGAACGGTGACTAATAACTGTCCTCATAATTAAAAACTGATCTGGATCACTTGATAAGCTGGATGCATTCGAACAATGTGGCCAATAGCCTAAAGGATATTTAGATGTTTCTAATTCCCATTGAAATCTGTGGGAATTAGGCACCTAAATACCTTTATCTGGGCTCATGTGTTTAATACAGTCAAATACAAAGTCATACATTTAGGAACAAATAATGTAGCTCACCCTTCAGGATGACAGGTTTCAGAGTTATATAGTGTTAGTCTGTATCAGCAAAAAGAACAAGAAGTACTTGTGGCACCTTAGAGACTAACAAAATTATGGAAAGTAGTGACTCTGAGAAAGACTTATACAGGTAATGGTAGATAACTAGCTGAACATGAGCATCCAGTGAGATGCTGTCACTAAGAGGACCAACACTATTCTTGGATGTGTAAGCAGGGGAATGTTGAGTAGAAGTTGAGAACCAATATTATCTCTTTTTACAGCATTGGTAAGACCATTACCGGAATACAGTGTCCAGTTCTGACATCCACATTTTAAGAAGAATGTTGAAAAATTGGAAAGTGTTAAGAAAAGAACTAAAAGGATAATCTGAGGTCTGGAAAACCTGCCTTACAGTGAAACACTTAGAAAGTTCAATCTACTTAGTTTATGGAAGAAAAGGCTAAGCATGACTTGATCATGGTATACAAGTACATGGGGAGAAGATTTCTGCCAATAGATGGCCCTTTATTGTAGCTGACAAAGGCACTGCAAGATCCAATGGCTTAAAGTTTAAGCTTATTAAATTGAGACCAGAAATAAGGTGCAGATTTTAAACAGTGAGGGTGTTAACCATTGAAACAATTTACCAAGAGCTGTGGTGGATTTTCCATCACTTGAAGTCTCTATATCAAGATTGGATGTCTTTCTAAAAATATGCTAGCTCAACCACAAGATATGGGCTTTGATATAGGAATTAATATGTGAAATTATATGGCCAGTGTTATATAGGAGATGAGCCTAGATGATCATAATGCTACCTTCTGGTCTAACAATCTATGAATCTACAAAACTAAGGATCTGCCAAAGTTGCATTGACACTCCACATGTTTCTGTATATACACTGACTGGAAATTTCCATTTAATAGAAAAAATATTGCAGTACTCCATTGAATTTGCATATGCATGTATAACAAAGTTGAGTGGAATTTCACTTTTAATATGTGGCATATTATCTGTGAAGATCTGTATCTGGTGAAATAGGGCTCTTTTATATGCCACATAAGGGTATGTTGGAGCTGGTAGAATTCAGGTTGCAGGGGTAACCTGGACTTCGCCATCTGCTGATTTCTGCGGGCTTCGCATTCTAACTTCAGTGTTCTTTTATGTAGATTTCTTTAAATACAGGCAATGAACTTATCTGGGAAAAATTCTGTTTCCATGATACAGAGTCACTTTTTTCATGCAGCCAGATAAGTTGTGTTTAATATTTAAAAAAAGTAATGTGTATTTATTTGGGGATAGAGGGATTTTTTTTAATATTTACAGATTTTCTAAGTCAATATAGTTAAATGAGTTTTCCTATTTATACAGCAACTGAATGTTAAAATTTACAAGCCTCCATTATTTCTTTACCATAAAACAATATTCAGATTTTAAGTAAAATATGTATTTGAACAATGTCTTCCTGCAAATACTATCAGAGTTACCTCTTCTGTACAATAATTATATCTGTATAATTCTTCTGGGACCAATAGCATTTGAAAAACATCCTTAACTGCACTTTTTTTAAAGAAAAATTATTTAATTACAGTTATATATAATAAATATAAATGTGCATATTTCTACATTTTATTGGACTAATCAATTAAGAAAGAATAAAACAAACAGCAAAATGTCTGTATACCCACTGAGTCACAGCACAGGGGACCAAATAGAGTAGATGTGCCTCATTTATTAACCATTTTCCCAATACTTTTCTTTTGATATTTACCTTTGTAAAAAGTCTGAATAGTTCAGATTAAACACTCTACAGATCAAATGTGCTTGGATGTTTTTTCTAACTGCTAGACTGCTTATCTGAAGGTCATGCATCATTACCTTTCCTTCTCATGCATCATTACCAGTTCTGCTGATCAAATTCTGCCCTCAGCAACACTTATGCACTCACATAATAGTCAATGCTTTTCACATGTGTAATTAATTGGAATTAGTTAACTAGTCTCTTGAAAGGAATAAACAGCAGGATCTCCATCTGAATTGTGTTGGCTCTGCAAAAAAAAACAAGAAGAATTCATTTTGTCATCAACCAGCATTTTTTATTCAGAAGTGGAATCCCACTTTAAATTCACAGTATTCTTATAAAAAACATGAACTACCCATGACAGCAGTAACACAAGCCTCATCTTATATCTCACCCTTTCCTGAGTGGGGCAAAGATGCAAATATTATCTTCTGTAAAACTAGTAAGATGTTTTACCAAGGTAACATCTGGTGACCCAGCAAAATGTTGAAATAATGATTAATAACTGAGGTACATGCATGCTTTAAAGTTGAGTTATTTTGGCTACCATTTTAATATCCTGCTCAAGTTTTAGCAGCTAATATCTCAGGCGACTCTACAGTTAGGGTTTGATGCTCCATAACATTTTATAGTTACAGTTTCAAGTTGTAAGTGTACATATTTATTGGTTCTTTTCAAGATAGTTGCCACCAAATCCAGGTCTGAATTGGAGTGTAGGGAGAGGGCGGGGAGCTGGGACAAGGAGCAAAGCAAAAAGGTACCGAGATCACCCATGATAAGATTTGATATCTCTCGGTCTACACAGATTAGAAGCAAATGCTTTAGATATACTATCTGAAAACTGAATTAAAGAAGTATCAAATTTAAACTCATTATTTATGATACCATGGGCTAATCACGTGGGGTTTTTTGGTATTGAATTTTCCTGGACAGGACATAATATTAGACCTCGTTGAAAAAATGTATTTTGTTTCCACAAAAGATTTTAAAGAAAACAAAACTTTTTGTCAAAATGTTTTGCAATTTTGACGGGGAGGGGGAAGGTGTTTTTTGGCAAAAAAAGAAAAATATTTAGTTTTGTGAGATTCATTTTTTAATGGAAACTTTAAATCTTTTGACAAAAACTGAAATTTCAGAAACCCATTTCTCACTGAAAAATGTTTTGACAACCAATGTTTGACCGCCTCTACCTAATCTATCCAGTCCCTGACATTGGATTAGTGTAATATTCAGTGTCTAATACCCACTAGTGACATAGCCCTGCAAAAAGGTTGGTGCATAAACTACCAGGAGTAGCCCGGGGAGCTATGATGTCTCACATGGAAAAGAAGCCCTTGAGGAATTCCACCATGATTTCAACAATTTCCACTCCACCATCAACCTCAGCCTGGACCAGTTCACACAAGAAATCCACTTCCTGGACACTACTAATGCTAATAAGTGATGGTCACTGTCATAAACGGATAGCTAAGAGTTAATGGAACAGAAGTACTTCATATCTCTTTTGCCTGTAAAGGGTTAACAAGATCAGTGAGCCAGGCTGTCACCTGACCAGAGGACCAATCAGGGGACAGGATACTTTCAAATCTTGAGAGAGGGAAGTTTGTGTGTGTGCTGTTAGTGTTTGATTGTTGTTCTTTCTGGGTTCTGAGAGTGACCAGATGTGCAACCAGGTTTCTCTCCAATCTCTTTGATACAGTCTCTTATATGTCCAGAATAGTGAGTACTAGGTAGATAAGGCAAGTTAGGCTTATGTTTGTTTTCTTTATTTGCAAATGTGTATTTGGCTGGAAGGAGTTCAAATTGTATTTTGCTGAAAGGATTTTAATTTGTACTTGTATACTTAGGCTGGGAGGGTATTCCCAGTGTCTATAGCTGAAAGATCCTGTAACATATTCCATCTTAAATTTACAAAGATAATTTTTACTGTTTTTTTCTTTCTTTAATTAAAAGCTTTTCTTGATTAAGAACCTGATTGTTTTTTTATTCTGCTGAGACCCCAGGGGACTGGTCTGGATCCACCAGGGAATTGGTGGGGAGAAAGGAGGGAAGGGGGACAGAAAGGTTAATTTTCTCTCTCTGTATTAGGATTACTTTCTCTCTCAGGGAGAGTCTGGGAGGGGGAGAGAGAAGGAGGGGGGAAGGTAAATTTTCCTCTCTCTTTTAAGATTCAAGGAGTTTGAATCACAGTAATCTTCCAGGGTAACCCAGGGAGGGAAAACCTGGGAGAGGTAACGGTGAGGGAAAGGGTTTATTTTCCTTGTTTTAAGATCCAGAGGGACTGGGTGTTGGGGGTCCCCGGGCAAGGTTTTGGGGGGACCAGAGTGTACCAGGCACTGGAATTCCTGGTTGGTGGCAGCGCTACAAGTACTAAGCTGGTAATTGAGCTTAGAGGAATTCATACTGGTACCCCATCTTTTGGATGCTAAGGTTCAGAGTGGGGAATTATACCATGACAGTCACATAAACACCACCCTATACTGGAGACCTACTGACTGCTATATTTACCTACATGCCTCCAGCTTTCATCCAGACCACACCACACGATCCATTATCTACAGCCAAGCTCTACAATACAACCACATTTGCTCCAACCCCTCAGACAGAGACAAACACCTACAAGATCTCTATCAAGCGATCTTACAACTACAATACCAACCTGCTGAAGTGAAGAAACAGATTGACAGAGCCAGAAGAGTACCCAGAAGTCACCTACTACAGGACAGACCCAACAAAGAAAGTAACAGAACGCCACTAGCCGTCACCTTGAGTCCCCAACTAAAACCTCTCCAGCACATCATCAAGGATCTACAATCTATCCTGAAGGACGATCCATCATTCTCACAGATCTTGGGAGACAGGCCAGTCCTTGCTTACAGACAGCTCCCCAACCTGAAGCAAATTCTCACCAGCAACCACAGTCCACACAACAAAAACACTAACCCAGGAACCTATCCTTGCAACAAAGCCTGTTGCCAACTCTGTCCATGTATCTATTCAGGGGACACCACCATAGGACCTAACCACATCAGCCATACTATCAGAGGCTTGGTCACCTGCACATCTACCAATGTGATATATGCCATTATGTGCCAGCAATGTCCCTCTGCCACGTACATTGGCCAAACAAGTCAGACATCAAGAATTATAACATTCAAAAACCAGTCGGAGAACAATTCAGTCTCCCTGGTCACTCAATTACAGACCTAAAAGTCACAATATTACAACAAAAAAACTTCAAAAACAGACTCCAACGAGAGACTGCTGAATTGGAATTAATTTGCAAAATGGACACTATTAAATTAGGCTTAAATAAAGACTGGGCATGGATGGGTCATTACACAAAGTAAAACTATTTCCCCATGTTTATTTCACACACACAAACACACACACACACACACACACACACACACACACACACACACACACACACACAGTTCCTCACAACTTCCTGTCAGCTGCTGCAAATGGACCATTTTGATTACCACTACAAAAAGGTTTTTCTCTCCTGCTGGTAATAGCTCACCTTAACTGATCACTCTCGTTAGAGTGTGTATGGTAACACCCATTGTTTCATGTTCTCTGTGTATATATAGATATATATCTTCCTACTGTATTTTCCACTGTATGCATCCGATGAAGTGTTGTGTAACCCACGAAAGCTTATGCTCAAATAAATTTGTTAGTCTCTAAGGTGCCACAAGTACTCCTGTTCTTTTTGCGGATACAGACTAACATGGCTGCTACTCTGAAACCAGACATATCTCTGAGGCACAGTTCCCTCTCTGCTTCCCCCTTACTCCAAGGGGGTGGTAATTTTATGCTGGCGTATACCAGCACAATTTGTGACTACCCCTGAGTTGACTCAACTGTGTCAGCCAGTTTGTTGTGGACAGAGCCAAGGATCTACCCATTCTGCCCCCCCAACACACACACACCTTATCTACCTGTTCCAAGATTCAGGTAGTTCATACAGGGATGTAAGGCAGATTCTTACTCCCCCATTACTCCTCTGCATAGACGTGTAGCCTCAGGTATAATCTAGCCCATTGTTTCTAGCAGTAATGAAGCTGAGCTAGCACCACAGGGAACATGTGCACTTTGCAGATAGACTGATTCTTGTAATGATGTCTTTGTTTAATGGTTCACATATCCAACATTGCCAGCATTTCCTTGCTCCTTACAGGGATCACATATGCTGAACTGCGTGTGCATCATAAATCTGAGAGGACCAGCAGATCAGAGACTTCCCCTTCTGGTATTCTGGGTATTTGTTGGAGTGGCATTTTTAGTTATTAGAAATTTATTCTTTATTATGTTAGAAAACTGTAAAAACAATATTGCTGAGAATCTCTGAATTATAAATCATGTACAGAAATTATTTCAACATTTTAAATGGAGACATGTCTATTCACTGGCTTAATGAGCCCTGGAACAGCTCTGTAGTGAACGCAGTTTTAAAAGTATTTTAAACTGACATTTTCTGATTTTCTGAAATTCTTTTGTGCTCTGTTTCTGAGAAACGGGATAAGGGAAGTGCCTTAAAATAAAACTGATTTTTAATGAGAACATTCACAAATCAATCAATATAATGTATTGGACAGGGGTTTGGTTTACTGCTGTTCAGACTCTAGACATCTAAGCACCTTGTTTATTATGCAACCTTATCAAAGTCACAACTCATTTGCTCCATTGCAGCAACACTCTCAGTGCCTGATTGGCCACAGTTACCCTGGTGAGACCATCTTATATGCAGAGTTTCACCTACTATATGTATTGTAAGCCATCTTTACCCCACCTCCTTGTCCTGAACAGCACTGAGTGCAGGTCAGATGGCCCACAGAATACATTAAACTGAACTACAGAGTGAACATTATAAGAATACTACACTGTGACACTGTATGGAGGCAGGGTTAGAGACTTGGTGGTTATCTGAGTGTGACTGTGGCCTGTTGTGGGAATGCAACCTCAACCCGGAATTTCCTGGGTTTCTAATCTTGTGTTATAACTAGAACACTCTTTTAAGTTGGACATATTGTGACAGGGTGTATTCAGTCATTGTGGCTCCCTGCTGGGTCCTCCACAGTACTCCATACTACCCCTGCCTCAAGAAGTAGTGAGCTGGGAGAAGAACAGCAGTGAAGGTGAATCCTACAAGCTTGCCTAGAGAGGACTCTCTGAAGCAGCCATTTTGGAAACAACAGAGACCTGGTCCTCCAAGGGCAAAAGGGGCTAGCAGTAGCCAGTCAGGGGCCATGCTGGCCCAAATAAAAAGGGCTGCCTGGCTTTAGCAGTTTAGCTGCTGGCTGGAAGTGGAGGAGGGAAGGAGTGGGTTTGTACCTGGCTGGAGTAGCCCAGCAATCAGACAGCATTCATGCTGGGCTGAATTTGCATAGCTGGGATCACAGAGAGAGAAGGACCTGGAGACGCTGGACCTGAGATAGGGCTGGCGATAAAAAGGCCAGGTGGGAAGAGGCCCAAGGAAACATCAGTGAAGGACTGAGGAGAGCAATATGTGGCTGCTGGTTGTAGGATCCCTGGGCTGGAAACCAGAGCAATGGGTGGCCTGGGTTCCTCCATCAACCACAGGTAAAGTAGTGTAAGCCCCAAGAAGGGGGCAGGGCTTAGTTGCAAGCCTGAACGATTAAAGGACCCAGAGCCAGGTTGAAGATCCTAGTGAGGGCAAATAGCCTGCTTGTATACTGGAATCTTTAATACCCCACAAGGGGTTCATTTCAATTTTGTGACTTGGCCAGAGGGCCAAACCACTGAAAACCCATCAAGGTTTTCCTGCAGCCTATAGGGAGCACCAGGGGTGAGAAAGGGCCCATGGTACCACACCAAGCTGCTCAGAGGTGAGTGCCCCTTTAGAATCATGGAATCATAGAATATCAGGGTTGGAAGGGACCTCAGGAGGTCATCTAGTCCAACCCCCTGCTCAAAGCAGGACCAATTCCCAACTAAATCATCCCAGTTAGGGCTTTGTCAAGCCTGATCTTAAAAACCTCTAAAGAAGGAGATTCCACCACCTCCCTAGGTAACCCATTCCAGTGCTTCACCACCCTCCTAGTGAAAAAGTTTTTCCTAATATCCAACCTAAACCTCCACCACTGCAACTTGAGACCATTACTCCTTGTTCTGTCATCTGATACCACTGAAAACAGTCTAGATCATCCTCTTTGGAACCCCCTTTCAGGTAGTTGAAAACAGCTATCAAATCCCCCCTCATTCTTCTCTTCGTCACACTAAATAATCCCAGTTCCCTCAGCCTCTTCTCATAAGTCATGTGCTCCAGTCCCCTAATCATTTTTGTTGCCCTCTGCTGGACTCTTTCCAATTTTTCCACATCCTTCTTGTAGTGTGGGGCCCAAAACTGGACACAGTACTCCAGAGGAGGCCTCACCAATGTCGAATAGAGGGGAATGATCACATCCCTTGATCTGCTGATAATGCTCCTACTTATACAGCCCAAAATGCTGTTAGACATCTTGGCAACAAGGACACACTGTTGCCTCATATCCAGCTTCTCGTCCACTGTAACTCCTATGTCCTTTTCTGCAGAACTGCTGTCTAGCCAGTCGGTCCCTAGTCTGTAGTAGTGCACGGGATTCTTCTGTCCTAAGTGAAGGACTCTCAGTGCTCTGATATGAACCTTCAACCTCAACTTCACTTTAACAAAGACTTTGGGTGAGACCATTATCCTTTCTACATAGTCATATGAACCAGTTTTCAGTCCAAATAACAGTGACCCCACAGCACATCCTTCTGAAGAAACGAGAGTTAGACATTAGGGGAGGAAAACTTCACAGCAACTTTTCATGGAGATTTTTCTGAGGTGTCCCATTGGTGGGATGGCAAGTTTACACCCCTAAGGGAAAAAGAAGAGAATTCATTCCCCAGAGCCCACTACTTGATGCATATCTCAGGATCTCTCTCTGAAGCAGAGGTTGTGGTCCTTGTCCCCACCTGTACACCGTTCCCTAGCTCTCTGGATGTGTGGTTCCATTGGCACTTCATTACTAAGACTTAGCTAAAAGAGCAGCAATTCTCTCCAGAGGGGACAATAGGAAGGGTGGTTCAACCTGGGGATGTGTTACCTTTTTCAGGTAATCTGTTTGGCACTGGTACGTGAATAATGTATCCCCCAGCCCTGCATCCAACTTGCCAAAAATCACAGTGCCACAGAAACAACTGATCCCTTCCCCTTCCCACTACATGGAAGAAAGCTATGTGTGAATGGTCCTCATCATATGGGCTGAATGAATTTTCATATAGTATTTTATGATCTGTGACATTTACAGCATTCCCTTCTGCTGCCAATGCTATGATCCTGTCACAGGAAGCAACTGAGTTCCTCAGGGTCCCAGTCATCCTGGGAAACATTCACTCCAAGGTCCTTCTCCCAGAGTCTGATTATCCCTATCATGCCCTTTGTGTCTCCATTTACACCTGTGCAAAGTGGGCGTAAAATGCTAATAAATAAAGATGTTTCCTTTCTTTTAGAAATTGACAGTCTAAAATACTTTTATCTCAGCACCAGGTTAGAAACTGACCGATATCTGAAGCTAATGTGGAAATGCTTGCACGTGCTAGCAATATGAGGGCTTAAATTGCAATTTCCTCCAAAGCAACCCTTTTGTTTTCTTTTTTGCAGGCTCTAGATCCCAGTATTCAAGCTGGTTCTATGTTGCTCTAGTCCTGGGGCTTATCTCACTGGTTTTCCTGGCTGTTCTAATCACTTTTTGTGAGTGCCACTTTCCAGATGACAACTTTTGCTTCATTCATTCAGCTCTGTGCATGTTTAAACCTCACCAAGAGAATATTACATGTAAAAAATAATTGAGATTAATGCAATATTATGGGCAACAAGTTAAACACATAAATCAGAAAATTCAAATATTAATGTTTCCACAGTGACATTTACTATTATTTCACACATAGGATATTTATGAAGGTGAATAGTTAACAAACTCTCTAGTAATCAGAGATACTGTATATGTGCTCTGTGGGGGATTTCATTGACCTATGAGAAAATTAACTTTTTAATTTCTATATTCATAAGATTAAATTGCCAGTCTTGACTTTGTGACACTGGACCATAAGGTAGTTTTCTTTGTTTAATTTTCTTGGGCAGATTATTAGACTCATAGACTTTAAGCCCAGAAGGGACCATCATTACTGGCACAGGAAGTGAAGCTGGATATTATAGGGATAACAGAAACATGGTGGAATAGTAGTCATGACTGGAGTACAGGCATTGAAGGCTATGTGCTGTTTAGGAAAGACAGAAATAAAGGCAATGGTGGTGGAGCAGCACTGTATATCAATGATGAGATTAACTGTAAAGAAATAAGAAGTGATGGAATGGATAAGACAGAGTCTGTCTGGGCAAAAATCACATTGGGAAAGAAAGCTACTAGAGCCTCCCCTGAGATAGTGCTTGGGGTGTGCTACAGACCGCCAGGATTTGATTTGGATATGGATAGAGACCTTTTTAATTTTTTTAATGAAGTAAACACTAACGGGAATTGTGTGATCATGGGAGACTTTAACTTCCCAGATATAGACTGGAGGACAAGTGCTAGCAATAATAGGGCTCAGATTTTTCTGGATGTGATAGCTGATGGATTTCTTCACCAAGTAGTTGAAAAAATCATAGGCAGGAGTTGTAGACCAAGAATCTCAGAGAGGTGATTAAGGAAAAGCAGAAAGCCTACAAGGAGTGGAAGATAGCAAGGATTAGCAAGGAAAGCTATCTTACTGAGGTCAGAACAGTAGGGATAAAGTGAGAAAGGCCAAAAGCCATCCAGAGTTGGACCTTGCAAAGAGAATTAAAACCAATAGTAAAAGGTTCTATAGCCATATAAATAAGAAGAAAACAAAGAAAGAAGAAGTGGGACTGCTAAACACTGAGGATGGAGTGGAGGTTAAGGATAATCTAGGCATGGCCCAATATCTAAACAAATACTTTGCCTCAGTCTTTAATGAGTCTAATGAGGATCTTAGGAATAATGGTAGGATGACAAATGGGAATGAGAACATGGAGGTAGACATTACCACATCTGAGGTAGAAGCCAAACTTGAATAGTTTAATGGGACAAAATCGGAGGGCCCAGATAATCTTCATCCAAGAATATTAAAGGAACTGGCACATGAAATTGCAAGCCCATTAGCAAGAATTTGTAATGAATCAGTAAACTCAGGGGTTGTACCGCACGACTGGAGAATTGCTAACATAGTCCTTATTTTTAAGAAAGGGGAAAAGAATGATCTGAGTAACTATAGGTCTGTTAGTTTGACATCTGTAGTATGTAAGGTCTTGGAAAAATTTTTGAAGGAGAAAGTAGTTAAGGATATTGAGGTCAGTGGTAATTGGGACAAAATACAACATGGTTTTACAAAAGGTAGATCGTGCCAAACCAACCTGATCTCCTTGGAGAAGGTAACAGATTTTTTAAACAGAAGAAACGCAGTGGATCTAATTTACCTCAATTTCAGTAAGGTATTTGATACAGTTCCACACAGGGAATTATTGGAAAAGATGGGGATCAATATGAAAATTGAAAGGTGGATAAGGAACTGGTTAAAGGGGAGACTACAACAGGTCATACTGAAAGGTGACCTGTCAGGCTGGAAGGTTAGTAGTGGAGTTCCTCAGGGATGAGTTTTGGGACCAATCTTATTTAATTTTTTTATTACTGACCTTGGCACAAAAACTGGGAATGTGCTAATAAAGTTTGCGGATGACACAAAGCTGGGAGGTATTGCTAACACAGAGAAGGACCAGGATATCATACTGGAAGATCTGGATGACCTTGTAAACTGGAGTAATAGTAATAGGAGGAAATTTAATAGTAAAAAGTGCAAGATCATGCATTTAGGGATTAATAACTAGAATTATTGTTATAAATTGAGGACACATCAGTTGGAAGTAACAGAGGAAGAGAAGGACCTCGGAGTATTGGTTGATCACAGGATGACTATGAGCCGCCAATGTGATATGGCTGTTAAAAAAGCTAATGCGGTTTTAGGATGCATCAGGCAAGGTATTTCCAGCAAAGATAAGGAGGTGTTAGTTCCGTTATACAAGGCACTGGTGAGACCTCATCTGGAATACTGTGTGCAGTTCTGGTCTCCCATATTTAAGAAGGATGAATTCAAACTCGAATAGGCACAGAGAAGGGCTAGTAGGATGATTTTAGGAATGGAAAACCTGTCTTATGAAAGGAGACTCAAAGAGCTTGGCATGTTTAGCCTAACCAAAAGAAGGTTGAGGGGGGATATGATTGCTCTTTATAAATATATCAGAGGGATAAATTTTAGGGAGGGAGAGGAATTATTGAAGCTTAGTGCCAATGTGGACACAAGAACAAATGGATATAAACTGGACACTAGGAAGTTTAGACTTGAAATTAGATGAAGTTTTCTAACCATTAGAGGAATGAAGTTCTGGAACAGCCTTCCAAGGGAGTAGTGAGGGCAAAAGACATATCTGGCTTTAAGACTAAGCTTGATAAGTTTATGGAGGGGATGGTATGATGGGATAACCTAATTTTGGCAATTAATTTGGCAGCTGATCTTTGATTATCAGCTGGTAAATATGCCCAGTGGTCTGTGATGGGATGTTAGATGGTGTGGGATATGAGTTACTACAGAGAATTCTTTCCTGGGTGCTGGCTGGTGAGTCTTGCCCACATGTTCAGGGTTTAACTGGTCACCATATTTGGGGTCAGGAAGGAATTTTCCTCCAGGGCAGATTGGCAGAGGCCCTGGAGTTTTTTCTCCTTCCTTTGCAGCATGGGGAATGGGTCACTTGCTGGAAGATCCTCTGCAGCTTGAGGTCTTCAAACCACTATTTGAGGACTTCAATAACTCAGACATAGGTTAGGGGTTTGTTACAGGAGTGGGTGGGTGAGATTCTGTGGCCTGCATTGTGCAGGAGGTCAGACTAGATGATCATAATGGTCCCTTCTGACCTTAAAGTCTATATCTCCCCTCAGCCTTCACTTAGTTAGGCGAAACAAGCCAAGCTCTTTGAGTCTCCTCTCATAAGGTAAGTTTTCCATTCCTTGGATCATCCTAGTAGCCATTCTCTGCACCTGAATAGCTCCAACAAAGCATCCTTGTTCAGCAAAGCACTTAAGCACAATGCTTAACTTTAGACACATTCTTAAATCCCATTGACCTCCATGAAGCATTAGTGTATGATTAAAGTTAAGCACGTGCATAAATGCTTTGGTGAATCAGCAGTTAATGAATGTGAAGCTTAAAAGGTATGTCTCTTTCTGCTTTGGGGTATAGTGGGGAATGAGGTTAAAAACTAAACCCCTTCTCTCTCTTGACACTAGTCTTCAATATTGTGAATGCTCTGATAGCATGACTATTATATTCTTTGGTCTAAGAGGTCCTTTTAGCTTAACTCTACATCCCCACTAAGTCTTTAAAGGTGACAGACAAAAGAGGGGGAAAGAGTTGTCCTGCTTTTTACATCTTTTTGAGGTTTAAATAAGCATGATGGGTTGACCCTCTGGTTTAAGTGGTCCCACTTTCCAATTATATCTGGTTCACACACGTTGGAAGTTTGCAGGTGGGTTTGAGCCATAACCTGGAGTTCAAGTGTGATCTTCTAACAGCAGGCAGCATCAGGGTCACTTTCAAGTAATTACAGGCCTCACTGGCAGGGCCGGCTCCAGTATTTTCACTGCCTTAAGCAGCAGCAAAAAAAAAAATTGTAAAAAGCCACAATCAGCAGCAGCTGTACTGTCGCTGCTTCAGTCTTCGGTGGCAATTCGGCAGCAGATCCAAGAGAGACTGAGGGACCCACCGCCGAATTGCCGCCGAAGAGCCGGACATGCCGCCCCTTTCTGTTGGCCAGCCCAGGCACCTGCTTCCTGCACTGGTGCCTGGAGCCAGCCCTGCTCACTGGATAGACACTAATTGGGGTGGTGGGACTGCGGAGACCCAGTGCACATAATTCATTGGTCAGATATGAATACAGAAAATCCCGAAGCACTCATCACATTCTTAGGTGATGCCATTGGCAGATTTGGTTGAATAATTTTTCAAGTTACATATTTTTTGTATGTTTTTAAACTATTTAAATAACTATAAGCCCTGAAAGGGTTCGTAGTGTTTTTTTACTGCTTGTTTGTTACCTTAGAACTATCAGGATTATCAATTTAATTTCCTTGTTTTTGCTGCAGGATTTCTGTGCTGACTTTGCTATGTAGGAAGGTAGCTTCTCATCCTTTAAATTAAAGATTGGGATATTGGATCTTTTTGTTAATGAGATTTACTCTCATGTGCTTAGGTTAAATGGGGGCTAATAAAAGAAAAAACTGCATTCTAGACAGTCAGAATCAAATTGATCTCTCTTTTCAATTAATCAGATAAATAGCTGTAGTACACGTAGTGTCATAACCATACATATTCTCCACCAAAGCAGGCAACACCTGAATTTCTTATGGAGGAAACAAGCAGGGAAAACAAATCAAATGTAAACAAAAAACAAAGACAAAAAATACCAGGCTTTCTTGATATATCATAACCCAACAAAAGAGGCACAAACCTACTTTTAGTCCCTTTGCAAGCTGCCTTCCTCACTGACTATACTCTCTGTAAATCAACTGTGTTTTCTGACCCTCAGATACCAAGACTGTATATTGTTGATGCTGCTGTTAACCATGTTATCTTCCTTTGCATTCAAGTCTGGAGGGGAAATTGTAAGAGTCCATCCATGCTCAGGACAACCTGCACTGAAAACACTACATCTTCAGAGGAATCTCCATGCACAGGGATGGCAATCAGTAGATTAATGGACAATCTGTGTGAAGATAGAGAGGGTGAGGCGTTACAGCCCCTCTGTAACTGTGCAGTGTGTTCCCTTCTGCTGTTTAACTCCCCTCTTCTATAAGAGCCTGAAAATGTTATGGGTCAGAATATAGCTTCTTTACTGTATGAGCAGTCCCTGTTGAAATCAGTGGAATGACTCACAGAGGATGGTGCTACTCAGGATGAATAAGAATATCAGAATCTGGCTCTGAAGATATATTTGAACCGATATTTAGAATTCCTAGTTAGTAATTATAATTATTGATACATACACTGTGCTTGGAATAGAACTAGAATGTCCAGGGCTGGTTTTAAAAATGACACTAGATACCTTAGAGCAGTGATTCTCAACCTGTGGTCCATGGACCCCTGGGGGTCCGCAGACCATGTCTAAGTAGTCTGCAAAATTTCCAGAGAGGTCTCAAATGAAAACCACTGCCTTACAGCTTCCTGGTGTTTTCAAGAACCCCCAGAGGCCAAGGATTTTTGCAAGGAGAGGGAAGGACTTTGGCAGCCTGGACACTTTACCAAATGACACATGTAGCCTTATTGCCCTGGATCTATAATTAGGTGATAAATATTATTTGTTGTTAAATATTTTTTATAATGCAAATATTTTGCTTAATTCTGTAGCAGGAAGCCAAGCAGGAGTGAGCTAGGGAAGGTTCTAAACTGAAGCTCCTATAGTGAAGGAGAAAGAGAATGAATGTAGTTTTAGGGATAATACTGTTTCCCTTATTCTAATAAAGTTACTTGTTCACTGTGGCCTTCTGTAGACTACGATCTAAAGTACGCTGGTACCATGTTCAAGCTAATCAACACACTCTGGAGGTCTAGGCTAGACAAGGCCCAGTGCCCTTAACACACGTTGAACCAGTCAAGTTAAAGTCTATGTTCCCCCTTTGCCTAGACAAGGGCTGTGTTAGAAGGAAGTACATTTTCTGTGTCTCTCTAACCAAGGGAGGGTGTGACATTTGGGGTGCAATTATGCAGACCAGTAAGAAGTTGAGTCACTTCTTGCCACGTCACCCTGGTGCCTTTAATGCTCTGCTGCTGTGGCTCACAGGCCAGACACCAACAACCAGCAAACACACATGCAGCTCCCTGAGTGTGTGTGCACTGCGCAGCCCTGGTTCAGTGCTCTGAACTCAGCAGCCTGACACAACACAACAGCCCCACCGTGCCTTCACCAGATTCATTACTACGTACCCTGTTTCTGTGGAAAACATGTTTTTAATGTTATTTCCCCACCAGAGGTAGGAAAACTATTTTTCTTCTTGTAACACTCTTCAGTAATAGTGGCATAAGAAGCCTGTTTTACTCTCAGAATAGATTATTCAAATTCTCCCTCTCCTATATTTAACTGGAAACTGATCGCATTTCCATAAGTGACATTTTTATCTTTTCTAGTCTTTTTTTCAATGAGGAGACTACTTCTCTGCTTCATCACTTGCTCTTAGCTCGTTGTTGTTCCCCATCCTCTCCTCATCACATTAGATTGTAGGATTTTCATGGCAGGGAAGATGTTTCAATTCAGAGGGACCCTTTCTCAAGCCATTAGGAGCTACTAAGATACAAAGAAAAAGAAGAATCCTGTCTTTTACACACACACTCAAAAGTGCAGACAATATTCAGGTCACTGATTTACTGTATATATTTGTTCATAGGCTGAATTTTTTTAGCAAAAAAGGGAAGCATCAGAGAAGGGGGTCAGCTTACGAATGGGTATAGCGAGGGAGAGGTGGGACACAGCCACTCCCCCCAACAGAAGGAGCAAGGAGAGGCAGCACAGCCAGCAAAGACAAAAGGGAAGAGACAGGGCCAGAGTCTCTCCACTTCAGGCCACGCTGCTCTCCCCTCAGCCTCCGAAGCAGCTCAGCTCCGGGGCTGGCAGGCTGCGGCTGCACCATCTGGCCCTGCTTGCCAGAGCATGCTGCGGCCGCGCCTCCTGGCCTGGCCCATTGCAGCATGCTGCAGCAGCGCTGCCCGGTCTGGCCTGCTGCAGCAGGCTGCGGCCACGCTGCCCAGCCTGCCGGAGCAGCTCCAGCCAAGCCAGAAACATCCTCCCCTGGCCCGCCCCAAGTAAAGTGAGAAGGGATGGGATGGGGAGAGTGCAGGGGTACCGGGCTAGGGGTGGGCTGATGTGGGGAGTGGTCACAGGGTTACTCCCCTGACCCTCAGCTTTCCCCCCCAAAAAAAATTTCCCCACCAGTTCCTGTCCCAGCCCATCAGAGTAAACAGCTGGCAGGCCGGGACACTTTACTTACTTAGGTTTACCTCCATGCCTGCGGACGCTAGAAGCGACTTACCCTGATGGCCCAGGGGCCAAAGTTTGCCGACCCCTGAATTATAGGATCGGCTTATGAATTATCCATCTTCGGGGATTATAAACGAACTGGCTTATGATCAAGTAAGTATATATATACACACACTTGATCATATATATATCAGTATTTTAGGTTAAGGGAAAACAACCGAACAAGCGAGAACAGTCACAGGCTGCATCTTAGTAACTGAGAACAAAATGGCAGCTGCTGCCTTCAGGCTCCTAGAAAGGCAAATGTGCAGCACACAGGAAACAAAAGCACCAGTTTCACAGTTCGAGGCAGGAGCATGCACAGCGTCACATTGCTCTTAGCAATGGTTCCCTAAAAGATCATTGAACCGATTCAATGATAATTAGAAGAATATAAGACACACTGTAAAATGCAGGGCAACTGACAGCTGTGACATTGCACCAAGAATATTTAATTTTCCAAAATGTACTGTTAGCAACTGGGAAGCTATTTGCTTCCCCACAATATGTGATGGGAGTAATTAAACCATTTGTGATGCTGGTTAATATTCTTCTTTTACCCCCCTACCCCCAGGAAGAACCGAGTGTCTGCTCTGCCCCACAGGGTGGATGCTGCACAGGAGGAGATGTTACTACTTCTCAGAGCAGTCGGGGATCTGGGATGCCAGTATGCGAAATTGTTCAGGCAGGAAATCCCAGCTGCTTGTTGTTGAAGATGAGGCTGAGATGGTAAGTCTTGGAACATCCCACGCAATACCCAGCAATCAGCAAACCCTCCATGTCATTCAGACACTTGACTGAACAGTACAAATATACCCTAGGTTTTATCAGAACCTCTGACCAGGCAGGCTCTCCCTGAGAAACTGTCTGTGAATGGGCCTTTACTTCCCCACAAACAAGATCCCCACTTGGGAAGACACCAAGAGGGAGCAGGACCTGGCCTTTCTTCCCTCTGGCTGCGATCAGTCCTCTGATCGATTACCGAAAAGCTCCTCTACCAACTCAGTGGGCTTCCCTGGGTCTGTGTAAGGCTGATGGGGAGATGCTTCAGGTGCAAATGTAGAAAGCAAAATAAATTCTGATCTGAGAGGAGGTTGGGGGCATGATCAACAGCTTTTTGCAGTCTCCTAAGGCAGGAAAGGCTTTGCTTTACTGTTAATGGGAATTTCATGCTGTGGGGAGGGCAGTTCACTCAGAGTCTGGCAGTTTTAAGTGACTCTTATGTTCTCCCAAGTGCAAGACTTTTGGAAAAAGCAGCTATAAGGATTTCCATGTGCCCGAGGGCTGTTCCAACCAAACTAGTTACTGGTGTGGCTGAGTCCTTGTCTTTCACGTGTATTTCGGTCTCAGTTCAAAATGAGCATGTGACTGCATGAAGAGTGAGGCAGAGCTGAAATGCCCCATCAGTGTGTAATGTATTTCTGTTTAATCCACAGGCATTTATAGCAACCAGAACAGAAAAGAAATATTTCTGGATTGGATTAAACTTTCAAGAGAAAGAGGGAAGATGGATGTGGCTTGGTGACTCCCAGTTAGAAGGGCACAGGCTGAGCTTGTGGGTGGATTTTTCTTTCTATAAATGTTAAGTTACATTAATATAAATGCAGATACAGCTCTGACCCCACAGCTCCCAGCTAATGAATTCCCAAAGCACAGAGCTAGTACTGTGATCGAAGGCACATATTTAGCTCCAGCTTAGATTTCAAAGTCTCCAGTATGACCTGTTCCACATATAGTCACAGTCTTTAGAAAGCAATGGTGCTGGTGATGCTGCATGAAGGCCTGATCCTCAGTTTCAAATCACTACATTCCATTGCTGCTTAGGCCCTATCTACACGATTGTTTTGTGGCTATTTTGTAGAAGTTTTGCTAGGTCTGTACAGCAGCCCCATGAAAAACCTCTAGGGCTTGTCTGTACTAAGGTTATGGCCACATTGTAACTTTAGTTAATTGATTGCCAATTAACTGAATTCAAGTATGTCATAAGTTTCACCCCCACTCTGGACTTTAGAGTACAGATATGAGGACCTGCATGTGAACCCTTAAGCTGAACTACCAGCTTCGATCTGGTTTTGCTGCCGCCACTCCCAAGTACTAACTCCCTTCCCTGGGTAGTCTTGAGAAACTTCTTTCACCAATTTCCTGATGAACACCGATCCAACCCCTTGGATCTTAACACAAGGAGAATTTAACCATCTCCCCTCCTTTCCCCCACCAATTCCTGGTGAGTCCAGATCCAATCTCCTTGGATTTTAACACAGGGAAAAATCAATCAGGTTCTTATAAATAAGACTTTTTAATTAAAGAAAAGAAAGGAAAAGAAAACCCTCTGGGAGATAACATACAAGCTGATCTCACAGACAACAGATTCAAAACACAGAGGATGTTCCCCTGGGCAAAAACCTGAGTACACACAAGAATTCCCAATTTGATTATCCCCCTAATGCCAAGACAAGTTACAAACAGAAAATAAACATAAACCTATTTATTTCCTTCCTTAATACTTACTACTCTGATAAGAGGCTGATTCCTTGATCTTTTCCATTCTGGCCAAAACTGAAACTGACCAAGACAAAGGAAACTTCCCTCCTTCCTTTTGAAATATCTTGTTCCCCCATTGGTTCCTCTGGTCAGGTGTCAGCTAGGCTAGGTGAACTTCTTAACCTTTTACAGGTAAAAGAGGCATTAACCCTTAACTATCTGTTTATGACAAAGTTACACAACTATACATGTTAGTGTAGACACTGTACAAACATTTGTTCCTTCTGGTCTTTGTTCCCTCTATACTGAACTCTAAGAACAAGTGTTTATGGAGTATCCACATCAGCATGTACCATCAAGCTAATTAATTGTTGATTCAAAATTATAGAAACAAAAGTACAGGACCAAGCACTTCAGTCTAGACACAGCTCTAGTGTAACCACGTGGCACCAGAGGAAAAAGAAAAGTGATTTGTATTTGTGGAGTTTACCTTGGGGCTTCCATGTGGGGAGAAATCGTCACCCCTGTGACATCAACAGCAATGCGAAACTCCCGTTGACTTCAGTGGAATCAGAATTTCACTCCTGAGGTTTGTACTAGTGCAGCTAAACTCGTGTAGTTACAACTGCACAAAGCAGCCTCCTCCCTAGACAGGACCTTATTTGGCATCAAAGTCAAGCTGATGATCCCTTTATTCTCTTCTTTGGAAATCAGGTGGCTTTGGGCAAGGTAAGAATATTCAAGCTGGGGGAATAAGTTGCACTGACACAGATCGAAGTGCAGTGGACACTGCAGGGGCACAGTTATGCAAATGGTTTAAAAATGTACAAAAATAATATGTAACTTGAAAGAATTTTCAACTACGTCTGGCAATGGCACTGACCTAAGAAGGTGCTGAGTGCATAGGGATTTTCTGTGTTTATATTTGACCAATGTATTATGTGGCCAGGGTCACCACAGTCCCACCAGCCTCAATTAGTGTCCTTCAAGTAAGGCCTGTAAGTACTTGAAAGCAACCCTGATGTACCTGCTGTTAGTAGAAGATCTCACTTGGACTCCAGGTTATGGCTCAAGCCCACCATGTATGAACCAGATGTTATTGGAGAGAGGGACAACTTGGGTTGGCCCTCTGGTCTGTCATGAAGATCAGACATTTGGATTCATGTAGCTGAAAACTCCTCCCTGCCCCTTCACTATTAAGACTCACCATTTCTCCTTTGTGCAATGATTTTCCTCTTCTTGTTGGTAATGTTCATGGAAATGAGGACCTCTGAATTCCACCTACCAGTGTCTGCTCTCCGTGAATCCCTGTGAAAATCCCTTCTGTCCAATCAAATGAATTGCAATGAGCCTGCATATGCCAGTCTAGCCACATAAGAAAAAAAAAAACACACACAAAAGTAAAAAACCTTGTTTTCCTCCTCCCTGTCTTTTTATTCAGTACCAAATTCTGAGCTAACCTCTCAGTGAGCAGCTTTTGTTTTCTCTTTAGGGTGATGGTAAATGGAACTGGAGATGGCAAGAATTGTTCTGCTTTCAACAAGGAGAAGTTACACCCTGAGAAATGCCCGAATTTGCACAGATGGATCTGCAAGAAAAATGCAACCACACTGGCTCCCTGGAACACCCCAGAACATGAGACACTGTCCCTTGTAGGATGATGCATTTTTTTGTACTTTGTGATATTTTAATGTAAATAATCATAAGAGCATTGCACCAAAGCCATAGCATTCAGCAATCCTGTGTCAATTGTTCACTGGCTGCATTAGGGATAGGTTTGTATTGTAATCCCCTGTAGCTCCTGGTAGCCAAGGATAGACGATGTTTAGCTAAACCGATTATAATAATTGATGCATGATAAATAAGCTAATAGCACATTCGATCTAGGGCAGTGCCTTTCCCCCTTCAGCTAGAGCAACCTCATCCCATTTTATTCACTTGTTCACATTCCAAATGCTTTTTGTTTTAGGCCAATCCATTTCTCTTAAGATTTAGTGCCAAATGACAGGTACATAAATATGGAATTGCTTGTGACTATCTGCTCTGTATTAAGAAATGACTCATAAACACCTCTTTTTTTGCTTACTTTCAACTTTTGTATTATTAAGATTTTCAAGTAGAAACTCTTATGCAATGGAAGGTTATTTCCTGCCCATTGGTGTAGCTGCATTAGCGGGAACCATTTTGGTTCCTCTGACCAGCCGTACCCAAAGATGACTTATGTGTACATTGTGAGTAAATGTCAATATTAATTAACTGGACAGGAAAAATACTATTCTAACACATGGGGAACTAAGGCACTTGGGCCCAGATCATAGAATCATAGAAGTGTGGGACTGGAAGTGACCTCAATAGGTCATCTACTCCTGTCCCCTGTACTCAGGGCAGGACTAAGGAATAACTAGACCAGGGGTTGGTAAATGGGTGTTGCGGGAAGCAAACCGCAACCACTGGGAGCTGTGAGAGGCTGTGCCTGCGGACGGTCAACGTAAACAAGACGTCTCACGGCCTGCCAGCAAATTACCCTGATGGGCCACATGCCAAAGGTTGCTGACCCCTGAACTAGACCATTCCTGACAGGTGTTTGTTTAACCTCTTCTTGAAAACCTCCAATAACAGAGATTCCATAACCTCCTTAGGTAAACTACTCCCGTGCTTAGCTACCCTGACAGTAAGTTAGTTTTTCCTAATGTCCATCCTAAACCTCCCTTGCTGCAATTTAAACCCATTGCTTCTTGTCCTATCCTCAGAGGTTAAGAAGAACAATTTTTCACTCTCCTCCTTGTAACATCCTTTTACATACTTGAAAACTGTTATCATTTCCCTGCTCAGTCTTCTCTACTCCAGATTAAACAAACCCAGTTTTTTCAATCAATCAAGGTCACGTCTTCCAGATCCTTAATCAATTTTGTTGCTCTTTTCTGGACTTTCTCCAATTTTGTCCATATCTTTCCTGAAATTTGGCATCCAGAACTCGACACAGTGCTCCAGCTTATGCTTAATCAGTACAGAGTAAAGTGGATCCACATAGGAAACTAGGCTCATAACACCCCTTGATTTCAGTGAAGGTTAGGAGTCTAAGTAGATTTGTGGAGCTGGGTGATTAAATGACTCTCCCAAGGTCACACAAGAAATCTGTGGCAGAGGTGGGAATTGGATTTAAAACTACTGAGAGACAATCTAGTGTTCTAATTTTCTTCCTTGAATTATGTAAAAGTTTACCCAACATGCACCTTGTTTTTAGACAGATGACATTGTTTTCACCAGATGCCCAGTTATTGTTCTATTTAATTCCCAAGATACTATAGATGTCATCATTATTTCTGAAAAAGCTTTGTTTAATTAAATGATTACTGTGTAAGATTCTTTGTTGCATTAGATACTTGCTTTGTGTCTGACCTCATTGCAACAAGGTTACAACCTGCCTCTGGGAGAGGAGTGTAGTTAAAAGCTTAGAGACAGGATAACCACAGCTAGAACAATCAATCTGAAAGATTTGACCTGATCTACCACATTAGAGGCTGGGGTGAAATCCTGGCCCCAGTGATATCAATGGCAAAATGCCCACTAACTTTAAGAAGGTCAGGATTTCTATTTCTAACTGAGCCTGCAGTGAGCTTGAATAACTTCTCTATATATTTATTTTAAAATGTAGTATGTGTGAGGCACCTTAGACTGGATTGTTCCCATGGCCTTGGTCAATAACAAGCATGGTGAAGTATGAACACAAAGAGCAATTAGCAGAGGTGATACAAGCTTGCAGCAACCACTATCAATGTCTAACTGACATTGTTGAAAGTGGCACATGAGGAGCAATAAGTGGAGCCCACCATCTATCACTGAGCATTTCAGGTTCCTTGCAAAGGGGTTTGACAAAAGGTGAGACAACCCAATGAGAAACAACAAAAAGGAGTGATTTTTAGCTTTCCTTATTCTCTCTGTATCAATCCGCTGTTCTCCAAGCCAGCATGAAATGTTCAAAAGGTGCTTAAAATTTGCCATTCTTATGATTTTTATGAAATAAAGATTTAAAATTCCAGTTAAACAGAAACCTCTGCAACAGCTTTAACTGTGCTGTTCAGACCAGCTCCAGCATGGCAGAACACTGTGTTCTTTCTTTCACAAGCAGAAATTGGTCCAGTAAAAGATATTACTTCTCCCACCTTGTCTACTTTTGACAAAGTCTGGCAAATACAAGGTATTTCAGAGGCAGGGGCCAACCACATTACTATTTTCATGATGGTAGCACCTAGTGGTCCATGCAGCCAAACACGAGACAGACCCTGCCCAGAAGAATGTACAGTTCAAGTAGAATAGACAAAAGGTGAGAGAAAGGAAATACGTTTCTCTCCTGTTTGGAGATAGGGGAGTAAAGCAGAAAGAGGGGAAGGAAACCACTAAACCATTTCCACTGCCATTTACAATATATTAGACAGTCACTGGAACTAAAATTCTGCTTGTTTAGTTCTATATTACACAGCGTTCTGCTGAAGTAAAAGCATATTTTCATGTGTCTGCTGTGCTGATAAATGCCTCTTCCTGTCCATCCATAGATTCCTAGATTTTAAGGCAACTGGAGCCAATTGTGACCATCTAGTCTGACCTCTGCACAACACAGGCCATAGGATTGCACGTATTCATTTTGGCACAAAGCCCATAAATTCTGTCTGAGCTAGAGCACATCTTTTAGAAAGATCCCTTTGAAGCCAAGGGCTGTGGCACCATCTCCATCTTCCGTCAGTGCTCTAGGTCCTTTTCATGAGTGTAGGAACTTTGCCTCCCGCAAGAGAACAGCTTCTATACAGTTTCACGACAACTTTAGTGCAGTTTCCCCTAGACTACAATTCAAACTAATAATTCTCCACCAGAGCAACTCCAACAGTGACAGCCATGGTAGAAGCTACAGTTTGGGAATGTTGCAGATATTTTACCATCATGTGGTAGGATTAGATGATATTCAGGGAAATAGCTGGACTATCTCTCTATTAGAGAGCCTAGCACTGATATTACCACTGGAGCTGCACTGGTGGAAAAATATGGGTCCATTTTTTTCCTAGTGTAGACAGGGCCTTAGGCCCAAATCCATAAAGCTACAAAGGCACCTCAGACCGAAATTGAGGTTCCTCAGTTCCATTTTAGGCTCCACTGCAATCCACAAAGCTCCCTATAGGCTTCTGTCTAACACTGCCAACACTACACTCACTCAGTGACTAAGCTTTACTGAGAAAGCTCTCTGGGTACCAATATTTCTGCTTCTGGGCTTGTGCACTGCTGACTCCCTCTAGGCACCTGGACACCTATCTGCTGCTTAAGCCCATAGCGATCCTCAAACCAGGGGAAGATAAACACTCCTCCTCCTAAATCAATATGCAAATGTAACCCTTCTGCCAGGTGGAGCCCGCAGCAATCAGGGCCAGGTTCAATATCTAGGGGTTCCTTTCCATCAATACAACACAGACCTGGCTCAAGCTCCTTACCCAATAACCTGGGGAAATTACACACCCAGGCACCTCTGAGAGGCAATACTTCCCCACTCACAAGCACAGAGTCTGAATATAGAAAAGAAACTTTTAATAAAAGGAGGGAAGAAACTCATAGTTAATTTGGGAAAGAAGGTTCATAAACATAAACCATGAGTAAAAGACTTACCCCCAAATGGGTTGGGCAGTGTCCTTTTCCCCTCAGGTTTTTAAGTCCAACAACCCAAAAGTCCCTTTCACACGCCCAACCCTTCCCTGCACGCCATTCACAGTTGCTGTCCTTGGTCAGTGCAGACCCAGAGTTCGGGGATGTATCTTCAGAATTCACCTCCCACCCTGCGGGGGTGGTAAAGAAGCATTTTACTTACTCCTCTGGCCACTCGCCGGCTGCTTGCTCACTGCTCTCACCATACCCCTCCACCAACTACTCCGCTGGCTGCTCATTGTGCCCCCCTGCTGGCTGTCCGTCACCATCTGCTGCCATCGGCCTCTCTGCTGTGACCTCTGCACAGCAGCCTCTTAGTAATTTTCAGCTCTTTTGCAGTCTGGACAGAAATACTGCCCCATCTCAAGTGATTTGAGCTCTCAGGCCATGGCTACACTGGCACTTTACAGCGCTGCAACTTTCGCACTCAAGTGTGTGAAAAAAACACCCCCCTGAGCACTGCAAGATACAGCGCTGTAAAGCCTCAATGTAAACAGCGCCGCAGCGCTGGAAGCACAGCTCCCAGCGCTGCAAGCTACACCTGTAGAGGATGTGGAGTACGTGCAGCGCTGGGAGAGCTCTCTCCCAGTGCTGGCGCTGCGACCACACTCGAAACTTCAAAGCGCTGCCGTGGCAGCGTTTTGAAGTGCAAGTGTAGCCATACTCTCAGTAATTTTATCTGTTAGCAGGCAGGGCAGAAACACAGCTCTACCACAGCTGGTTGCAGCTCTGATGGAGCTACAATTAAAATAACAAAAGATGCTCCTAATGAAGTCTATTTAGCTCTATTCTTTGAACAGTGGGGAGGAACAGATCAAACCAGTCTAGAGAGTATACCTGAGGAGGGCATGCAGCCTCCTGCCATCTCTCAGTATCCTAGCCACTGATCTTAGGGATATTCTGATGTGGGCCTCCCTCAAGCTCTCCTAATGAAGTTGTTCCACTTTAATTGGTTAATTAAATATTACTTGGGCCAGAGAAGGTGTGAGAATGACTCTATAGTATAATGGTTAGAGTACTCACCTACGTGGTGGGAGATCTCTGTTCAAATTCTGGCCCCTCATTAGGCAGAATGGGGACTTGAATGGATGAGTAATGTTACCAGCAGGCTAGATGTTGTAAGTGAGCTCCTCTTTCTCTCCCCAGATTGGGCCCTGCTCACAGGTTAGCTGAGGTCACCATCTTCCAGTGGTTTGTGGATCACTACCTGAGATTGGCACCTCGCTGGAGTTAGGTGCTGAAGTCCCTGAAAGAGGCAGAGGCTTAAGAAACACCCTTCTCATTGACTAGCTAGCTTGGTCAGCTTCCCAGCCATCTAGGCTAGCATAGGCAGCTGGTGTACTAGCTTTTGTGGATCACATTCTAATGCACCTATCTCTCCCCAGTTATTGTAGAGGAAGTCTACACAACAGCTTTAGTGCAATTTTCCCCTAGGCTACAATTCAAACTTATAATTCTCCACCAGAGCAGCTTCAGCTGAAAGCTGTTGTAGAAGCTGCAGTTTAGGAATGTTACAGAGATTTTACCACCATGTGGTAGGGTTAGATGATATCCAGGGAAACAGCTGGACCCTCTCTATATTACAGATCCTACCACTGATATTACCAGTGGTGGAAAATTATGCACTGGAGCTGCACTGGTGGTCCAATTTTTTCTAGTGCAGACAGGGCCTTAGGCCCAGATCCATAACGCTACATAGGCACTTCAGACCCAAACTGAGGTTCCTAAGTTCTGTTTTTAGGCTTCACTGCAATCCACAAAACTCACACTCAGCAGGTGCTTAACACTTCAGGTGCCTAACCTCACCCAGTGCCTAAGCTTTAGCTGTAAAATCTCCCTCTACACCAATGTTTTTGCCTCTGGGCACATGCACTGCTGCCTCCCTCTAGGAACCCAGACATCTATCTCCACCCAAAGCCCAGAGCGATCTGCAAACCAGGGGAAGATAAACACTCCTCCTCCTCCTAAATCAATATGCAGGCACTGATCCAGTAGACATGCCCATAACCTGCCTAACTTCACACAAAGCAGCTGGTGGGGAAAGAGGAGGAAGACCTCCATTATAACCTTCACCCACTGGAGAGGGAACTTACCTGAGATGTGGGTAACCCCTACTTCAAGTGTCCCCTCATCTTATGTTGAAGAGGGGATTTGAAAGGGGGTCTGCCACCTCTCAGGTGAGTGCCCTCACCCCATGTGTTTGGGATATTCTGATGTGGGTATCCCTCAAGCTATCTTAATGAAGTTATTCCACTTTAATTGAATAATTAAAGATTAATTGGGCCAGAGAAAGAGTGAGAATGACTCTATAGTCCAGTGGTTACAACACACACCTGAGCGGTGGCAGATCTCTCTTCCTCATCAAGCAGAATGGGAACTAGAATGGGGAGTGGGCCTCTCCCATCCTGGTTGAGTACCCTAACCACTGGGCTAGAAGTTATAAGTGAGCTTCTCATTCTCTTTCTCCCACCTCCATTTAGTGTAGATTGGGTCCACTGGTGAGTTACCTGAAAGTGTCATTTTCCTCCTAGTTTGTGGATCACTAGCAGAGATTGGCACCTTACTGCAGCCTGGACTTAAGTCCTGTCCCTCTCATAGAGTTCGGCACTTAAGACACAACCCTCTTGTCATCATTTCCCATTAGCTAGCCTAGGCGGCTCTCCACCTAGCCTGCTGGCTTTTGTAGATCTCATTCTAAGGTGCCTATCACTCCCCATTCATTGTACAGGGAGCCTGGGTGCCTAACTCTTATTCCTTTGATTTTCTAATGCCTATAAGTTGGGCGTTGCAATTCTCAGTATTGCAATGCTTAACTCTCTTTATGGATCTGAGCCTTAGTGTCCACAAAGGAAAATGCTGCCAATTTCCCATATTAAGGAAGGGAGACCCAGTAAACAGGCAATGAAGAGGATACAGTTCCAAAACCTCAGTGGCACCATAGCCTGATATCTTCCTGTTCCTAAATGAGATCATTAAGAACTAAATCAGACATCTGACAGCATTCTGGATCCTACCAATCAGGCTCTAGCTATTGGAATGGTACACTAGGGTTGCCAGGTGTCAGGTTTTCGACTGAAATGCACAGTTGAAAAGGGACCTTGGCAGATCCAGTCAGCACTGCCATCCAAGCCATTAAAAGTCCAGGTGGCACATCAGGGGCTGGGGCTAAGGCAGGCTCCCTATCTGCCCTGGCTCTGCATGGCTCTCAGAAGCAGCTGCTAGATCCCTGTGGCTCCTAGGTGCACGGGTAGCCAGGGAGGCTCCATGTGCTGCCCTGGCCCTGAGTGCCGACTCTGCAGCTCCCATTGACCGGGAACTGTGACCAATGGGAGCTGCGGGGGTGGTGCCTATGGGTAGGAGAGCAGCACGCAGTGCCTTCCTGGCTCCCCATGAGCCTAGTGGCTGCAGGGTACTAGTGGCCGTTTCCTGGGAGCCATGGTAAGCACCACCGGGACCCCACACACCAAACACCCCGCCCCAGCCCTGAAAACCCTCCTGCACCCCAAACCTCCATCCCCAGCCCCACACCAGAGCCCACAGCCCCAGCTGGAGCCCTTCCCCCCCCCCCGGGGAGTTGATAGGGTGGCTGCCAGTCCACCCTGGTTCCAAGCCCCCACCAGCTAGCTGCAACGGCCTACTCTTCCTGCAACCAGTAGATAAAGCAGGCAGGTGCCAAACAACGTTAGAAAGGAGCATTGCACAACTTTAAACAAGCATGTTCCCTAACTGATCAGCAACATAACAATGAAACAACGTTAACCAGGACGACTTTAAGTCAGGAGTTACTGTATTTGCTAAGCTCTATTTGAAACCTGGACAGTGAGCCATGCAATGACCCTACCTTCTCCTGACACCACTCTTTTTGTAGAAATTCTGTCAATTATTTTTTTAAGAAGCAGTTCATCCCATTCACACACACACACACAGAGTATAGCTCAGATGTTTAGCTAATCCAGGAAATGAGTGACTCCATTTCTCTAAATTCTTTCATTCTGGACCTATAGAGGGTATACGTTTTTGCCACCAAAGTGATGATAGATGCAGCCAGAAACATTCTAACCAGGTGCCTCTCTTTATTTAGCTTTTGCACCTCAGGATATCCACAAGAACTGTAACCACAGGACCCTGGAGACTGTGGTCCCTGAAATAACTTTTGAATCAATTTTCTAATAACAAACCAGAAATTATACTTGATTTTAAAGCCAGCAAGAAAATGCTTATATGTCAAGATATACTGTTTCATTTATATTTATGATAATCCTCTAATGGATTACCTAATGGATGGATAAAACATTTTTAATATATCTCATACATCTGCAGCCTAGATCATTAAAACCATGTAAGTGGGAACATTTTAAAAAAATAATTGTAAGCTAGTCGAAAACTACAGAGAAGTTATTGTGACACTGCGCTGAACTTGTTTTCACAATGTTGGCAAACCTCACATACTCATCAAAGGGATCTAGAGTACAAATGCTAAGCTGAACCTGTACTATTTCAGAATTAAGGTACCTATATACAGGATTCTGAACAGGTATCCTAGTTTAGAGTGCTTTCAAATAATGGAATGTGATTTTATAAAAATGATTACATTGGATTTAATAAATACAACTAAAACAGCCTTGGAGCATAAAGAAAAACTACATAGTGGTATTTGTGACACATGAAATAGAAAAAAAATGTTCTTAACATAACTTAAATACTTTAGCAGGAAATATTTTGCATTATTAACTTTGGCTTACTTAGTGAAATACAATTTTTTTAAAAAATGATGGAATCATTACATGCAAACAGTTCTCTTCACTCACAGCCATATCACACCCAGCACTGGACATTGAAAATACACAGTGGCATACAGAGAGCGAAGGTGGGTGAGATAAATATCTCTATACGACCAACTTTTGGTAATACCTTCCCCTCATGGTCTCTCTAATATCCTGGGACCAACGCGGCTAAAACAACACTTTGTAGTGGCTGATAGTTAATTTTTTTTTAAGGAAACCTTTTTTATTTATTCAGGGCTGCCAGAAGACCTGCAAGGCTGCATCCAGCATTTCTAACACTTTTTGTCTACAGACAATGAGTAAAAAATAATGGTTTGGCCCCACAGGCTGTAAGCAAGGTACACAACATTTGCAGACCACATTCAAAAACTTAGGGGAAAACTGCAGTGAAGTTTGTGAAACTGAAATTATTCTTTTATTGGTGGCTAAGCACATAGCCTCAAAGTGGGAGAGATAGCTCAGTGGTTTGAGCATTGGCCTGCTAAACCCAGGATTGTAAATTCAGTCCTTAAGGGGGCCATTTAGGGACCTGCGGTACAAAACTGTCTGGGGATTGGTTCTGCTTTGAGCAGGGGGTTGGACTAGATGACCTTCTGAAATCCCTTCCAACCCTGATATTCTATGAAAGGGACCTAGAATGTGGTTGAAGATGGGGACAGAGCCCTGTGTTTCAGAGGAAGAAAAAGATCAGACACAGGTATGATGAACACTCCCTCTACCATGTGTCTAATATAGAGGTCAACTTTACATTCTGTTCTGTCACTCTTCTCTTTGTGTATCTCCCTCTCTGTCTGTTTGTCTTTCTAATTCTCTCTCTTCTGAATGAATCTAACTTTATGAGGAATGCACCAAATTCTGGAGTGAAGCTTTGAATGTGTTAATTCTCTAAGACTGGCAGTTTGGCTGCAGTGCATGCTGGAATATGCCCAATCTGTGAAGAGGTGATTTAATCACTGTCTCCAAGTGTCATGGCCAGGTCAGGAGCAGTCAGACTAGTGGTCAGAACTGGAGTCCACAATCATGAGACAGGAGTCAAGAGTCAGCTGGGTCAAGATACCAGATGAGAAGCAGAAGCCAAACTTGAGTTCAGAATCACGAGTCGGTAACCAAAGCCAGGCCAGGTCAGGATACCAGGGGGTCAGAGGCAGGAGACAAACTGGAGATCAGAACCACAAGTCAGCTGCCAGGAGTCAGGGAGTGGGAGCAGGAGACACACAGTCCAGAGCAGGGTAGACCCCAGCTGTTCAGACACCCATACCCAACCCTGGACACTGAAAATGCATAATGGCTGATAGTTAACAATATTTTAAAAAGAAAACCTGCAAACACCAGAAGGTCAAATTGCTCACAAGCTTTCCCTTCAAAAAAGCCAGTTTCCTCGCTGATGTCTTCCAGGGTTGCCAGAAGACCTAAGAACAAGGCTGCAGCCAGCATTTCTAATCCATTTTGTCTACAGAAAATGAGCCAAAAATAATGTTTTGGACCCACAAGCTCTGAGAAAGATACACAACTTTTGCAGACCACCTCCATCCCCATACTCCTTTTTTACAAACCCCAGTAATGGGAAAACTGCAGTGAAATTGTAGTGAAACTGAAGCGAAGGGGTTCTCATACTGGTGGCAAAGTTTATACTCCCATCAAAGGGACCTAGAACACAGATGGAGAATGAGGATGAGGATAGGGGCATAGCTCTGTGCTTCAAGAAAAGTTTAAACACAGATAAGATGAACATATCCCCCGCCCCCGTTTCGTACAAAAGCTGTCTTTACATTCTGTGTTCTTTCTCTATGCTTATCTCACAGTCTTTCTGTCTCTTTGTTAAACTCTCTCCTCTTAATGACTCTGAAAGTTTCACTCCCAAATCAGGTGTGTTCCTTATTATCAATGTGCTGTTTAGTGAGATTTGCAGTTTTGTTTTCAGTGCATATTGGAATAATAGATTATTAGGGTTGTAAGGGACCCCAGGAGATCATCTAGTCTAACCCTTTGCTCCCCAAATGGCCCCTCAAGGATTGAGCTCACAACCCTGGGTTTAGCAGGCCAATGCTTAAACCACTGAGCTACCCCTCCCCCTGAAATCTACCCAATCTCTTAGGAAGAAGAAGAAGAAGAGGTCTGTGTAGCTCGAAAGTTTGTCTCTTTCACCAACAGAAGTAGGTCGAATAAAATATATTACCTTACCTAGCTTGTCCCTCTGTTAAGAGGTGATTTAATCACACTTGCCAAGTACCTATATAGAAAAGAGATTTTTTATAGCAGATGGCTCTTTATCAGAAAAAGGTACAATGAAATCCAGTTGTTGGAAGCAGATACTAGACAAATTCCGATTAGCAATAAGGTAACAGTTTTAACAGTGAGGTAAGTGAACCATTAGAACAACTGACATTGTATAGACACAAGAAAATATCATGTTATTTAAGGACACTTATTGATGTACAACTCAAAAAGCTGAACTTTAGATCAAGTGATCATAAAATCTATTCTTAATGCCAGTGGTAATAGCTTTGTTACTTCCTAACAGACCTTGGAGCATAAGGTGTGACTTTGAGGATTTTCCCCAATCCCTGCATGGATATACAAAGAGAAGAAAGTGCAAGGAGTCTCCAGTGCCTGGCACTCCTGCCCAGAGGACAGGCACTTCTTTTGGTCATGGCACCAAAGGATTCCTCAGGGCTGCAAGAACTGTTGCCACTAGTCTCTTGAATGGAGATGGCCAAGGAATGAGCCAATTGCCCTACACCCGTTCACACAAGCCAATATGCCAGGAACAGAGGGGAGCAGTCACTACATTCTTGTAAAAGATGATGAAGCTGCCATGCTCCCCCTTTATCCTGCAGAGATCCGCCTAGGACAATGTGCATCTGAACTTCCCCTAAGTGCAGAACTGTATCTTTAAGACACAAAATAGGAATGCAGCAATTCCAATTTAACTAATCTAGTGTCCTGTGTCTGAAAGTAGCAAGATTCAGATGTTTTAGAAGAAGATGTAACAAACTCTTCAGGGGACAGTTAGCACTAATTTATCTTTGGGGGCAGTTTTTCCTAACCCCAGGCAGTGAGTGTTGGGTTTATTCCCTGCAGCATCAAGCTGTATAGCCCTTATATTTTTTATTCTCTCTGTTGTAACTGTACATTTCTCATAATTTTTATAAGTAGCTAACACTTTTCTCAACCTTGCTAAGAGTTCAGCATCAGCAATATGTTGCGATAGTGAGTTCTGTGGGTTAATGACATATTGTGTAAAGAAGAAAAAAATACTTTTTATGAATTTTGGGGATTTTTGCCTTTTAATTGTATTGTCTGTCATCTTGTCTCTGCATACTGAGAGATGGCAAATATTAGTACCCAATTTATTTCCTCTACAGCGTTCATTATTTTACATACCTCTGGCATGTCTCTAAATATTTGTCTGTTCTCTGAACAGTCACAATCTTTTCAGGTTTCATAGTAGCAGCCGTGTTAGTCTGTATCTGCAAAAAGAACAGAAGTACTTGTGGCACCTTAGAGATTAACAAATTTATTTGAGCATAAGCTTTCATGGACTAAACAAGTTAAGGTGAGCTATTTGCAAACTTGACACCATTAAATTAGGCTTGAATAAAGACTGAGAATGGATGGGTCATTACACAAAATAAAACTATTTCCCCATGTTTATTTTCCTCCCCCCCTACATTTCCTCACACCTTCTTGTCAACTGCTGAAATTGGGCCATTTTGATTACCACTACAAAAAGTTTTTTTTTCTCTCCTGCTGGTATTAGCTCACCTTAACTGATCACTCTCATAGAATCATAGATCATAGAAAATCAGGGTTGGAAGTGACCTGAGGAGGTCATCTAGTCCAATCCCCTGCTCAAAGCAGGACCAACCCCCAACTAAATCATCCCAGCCATGGCTTTGTTAAGCCTGATCTTAAAAACCTCTAAGGAAGGAGATTCCACCACCTCCCTAGGTAACTCATTCCAGTGCTTCACCACCTTCCTAATGAAAAAGTTTTTTTTAATATCCAACCTAAACCTCCACCACTGCAACTTGAGACCATTACTCCTTGTTCTGTCATCAGGTACCACTGAAAACAATCTAGATCCATCTTCTTTGGAACCCCCTTTCAGGTAGTTGAAAGCAGCTATCAAATCCCCCCTCATTCTTTTCTTCCGCAGACTAAACAAACCCAGTTCCCTCAGTATCTCCTCATAAGTCATGTGCTCCAGCCCCCTAAACATTTTTGTTGCCCTCCGCTGGACTCATTCCGATTTTTCCACATCCTTCTTGTAGTGTGGGGCCCAAAACTGGACACAATAGTCCAGATGAGGCCTCACCAATGTCGAACAGAGAGGAATGATCACGTCCCTCGATCTGCTGGCACTATCCCTACTTATACAGCCCAAAATGCCATTAGCCTTCTTGGCAACAAGGGCACACTGTTGACTCATATCCAGCTTCTCGTCCACTGTAACCCCTAGGTCCTTTTCTGCAGAACTGCTTCCTAACCATTCGGTCCCTAGTCTGTAACAGTGAATGGGATTCTTCCATGCTAAGTGCAGGACTCTGGACTTGTCCTTGTTGAACCTCATCAGGTTTCTTTTGGCCCAATCCTCTAATTTGTCTAGGTCCCTCTGTATCTTATCCCTACCCTCCAGCATTTCTACCACTCCTCCCTGTTTAGTGTCATCTGCAAACTTGTTGAGGGTGCAGTCCATGCCATCCTCCAGATCATTAATAAAGATATTGAACAAAACCAGCCCCAGGACCGACCCTTGGGGCACCCTGCTTGAAACCGGGTGCCAACTAGACATGGAGCTGTTGATCACTACCCACTGAGCCCGACAATCTAGCCAGCTTTCTATCCACCTTATAGTCCATTCATCCACCCCATACTTCTTTAACTTGCTGGCAAGAATACTGTGGGAGACCGTATCAAAAGCTTTGCTAAAGTCAAGGAAAAACACATCCACTTCTTTCCCCTCATCCACAGACCCAGTTATCTCCTCACAGAAGGCAATTAGGTTAGTCAGGCATGACTTGCCCTTGGTGAATCCATGCTGACTGTTCCTGATCACTTTCCTCTCCTCTAAGTGCTTCAGAATTGATTCCTTGAGGGCCTGCTCCATGATTTTTCCAGGGACTGAGGTGAGGCTGACTAGCCTGTAGTTCCCCAGATCCTCCTTCTTCCCTTTTTTAAAGATGGGCACTACATTAGCCTTTTTCCAGTCATCCAGGACTTCCCTCGATCGCCATGAGTTTTCAAAGATAATGGCCAATGGCTCTGCAATCACATCCCCCAACTCCTTTAGCACCCTCGGATGCAGCGCATCCGGCCCCATGGACTTGTGCTCATCCAGTTTTTCTAAATAGTCCCGAACCACTTCTTTCTCCACAGAGGGCTGGTCCTCTTCCCCCATACTGTGCTGTCCCGTGCAGCAGTCTGGGAGTTGACCTTGTTTGTGAAGACAGAGGCAAAAAAATCATTAGGTACATTAGCTTTTTCCACATCCTGTGTCACTAGGTTCCCTCCCTCATTCAGTAAGGGGCCCATACTTTCCTTGACTTTCTTCTTGTTGCTAACATACCTGAAGAAATCCTTCTTATTACTCTTAACATCTCTTGATAGCTGCAACTCCAAGTGTGATTTGGCCTTCCTGATTTCACTCCTGCATGCCTGGGCAATATTTTTATACTCTTCCCTGGTCATTTGTCCAATCTTCCACTTCTTGTAAGCTTCTTTTTTGCATTTAAGATCAGCAAGGATTTCACTGTTAAGCCAAACTAGTCGCCTGCCATATTTACTATTCTTCCTACACATCGGGATGTTTTTTTCCTGGAACCTCAATAAGTCTTCTTTAAAATACAGCCAGCTCTCCTGAACTCCTTTCCCCCTCATGTTATTTTAAAGAGGTGAGCTCCAGGCCACCAAACAGCAGCACACACTGGAATTGGGGATACCTGAGGGCTGACAGATTGGCTGCAGCTGAGTTGAGAAATGGGCTTCCCTCAACAACTCATCCATATCTTCTGACCCAGCACATCCCCTTAGTTTCTGAGCCCTCTCCCCTGGAGGAATGGCTTGAGGGAGGAGCTCACTAACTCCTGGAGGGAAAGGTGAGAGAGACAGAACCAAACCAGACACCTTCATAACACCTGCAGACCCAATGTCATGGCCCATGAGTGGCAAAGCAGGCCTGCCAGGGTCAAGGGAGAAGCCATGCTCCAACTCTCCACCTGCCAGCAATAGCTTACATATGACCCATGTAGCCCAGCCTCAGTGTGAGGCTCTGTCCTGAGGTCTGACTAGCAGAGTCCCAGAATGGCTGATTGGCCCACTGGCCCTACTGAAGCCAGCAGCAGGCACAGGAAACTGTCTAAACAACTGGGCTCCACCCTGCTCTGAACTGTGTGCTTCCTTGGCTTGATCTCCTGGCATTCTGATCTGTCTTGATTCCTAGCATCTGATGTGTGGTTCCTTACTTTCAGTTTGTCTCCTGTCTTTGACAGTTTGGTATCCTGACCCAGCCTGACTCTGGCTCATGATTGTGGTTCTGATCTTCAGTTTGTCTCCTGATTCTGATCTCCTGGTATCCTGTCCCAGCTGACTTGACTATTGTCTTGCGATTGTGGACTCTGGCTCTGACCAGCAGGTCTGGCTGCACTGACCTGGCTATGACATGCAGCATGTGGAGAGGCACCCCACTTCACACCCATACACACCTTCAGCACAATGTGAAAGTGCAAAAAAAGAGAGAGACAGGCTGGAATCCAGGGGCTCCATTTAAGAAGGATGGGGGGACACTCCCCCTCCCCCCGAGTTTCATAGTGGAGGTCTGCTCACAGCGCATGCCCCAGCCCACAGGCAGAACTCTTATCAGCAGCTTCATACAGCTAGGTCCCCTCCTTGTCTGGCTACAGCTCCTGCGGTCAGTTTCTTCCGCTGCGCTAGCTCATCCACTCCATCTTCTCACCTGCCTCCACCAATCAGCAGCTGAGATGATATGGAGTGACAATCCTCCTAACCAACAGTAAGATACTACTGTCTTCTACTGCACCTGCCTGGGGCTTTAGGGGTGTTACCCCATTACAAATAATAATAATAGACTAGAAATTGACTTTAAACAGGAGTGAAACTAACACTGTCAAGTCACTTTCATTTCTGTTTAAAGGCTAGTTACTTTCCAGAAGGCTCTTAAACACAACACTACAGTGATTGAGTTGCAGTTCTCACAGGAGAATAATTAAAACCAAACACCAAGAAAATTCCACATTTTAAAGTTGAGAAAAAAATTGTCTTGTTTATTATTTAGTTTGTATACATCATTCGGAGTTTGGACGTTGTACCTCAGTTCCCATTGCTGTCAAATCGGAACAATAATACTTGCCTGACTGCCATATGAAATTATAAGAATTAGATTGAGATCTGTGGGGCAGAAACATTAAAATTTTAAGCCTAACCCATGTCCCTTAAGTGACTTGCTACAAGACATTATTATTAGAGCTAGAAATGTATCTCAGCCCTGATCCCCATTCTATTACTCTACCCTCAAGACTACACACTCTCCTAGCTAATGACTTAGATCAGTGGTCCCCAACCTTTTTGGCTGGCGGGCGCCAGCCAAAGGACTACTGCGGTGGATCATCTGCCGAAATGCCGCCGAATTTCTGCAGCATTTTGGCAACACCGCCTCTAGATGACATCGCTTTCCGTCGACAAGCTGAAATTTGGGAGCGACGCCTCTCAATGACATCACTCGTTGATGGCAAGCGGCGTCAGCGAGAGGCGTCCCCCCCAAAATGCCGCAGCGGCATTTCGGCAGGTGCTTTTCCGGCGGCCAGGAAGTGGGCGCATTAAGATGCACCCGCAGGCTCCATTTGGGGACTCCTGACTTAGATGATGGATAATGAGATTGTTCATTGGCATATCTTGTATGCCTAGCCTGACAAAAATAAATGTGAGTTTTTCTTTGAAGTCCAGTTGTGGTCAGAAAAGTGGCTCTGTAAAAACATCACCACAAACAAAAATATCTATTTTTTCTGTTTCAAATAAAATCTGTTAATTTTATGGATAAAAAAAGTTTATACTCTTAATGGTGCCAGAACCAATAGCAGTCAAGGAAAGCAAGCTGTACTCTGTTTGACCCCACACATCCACAGAATTGCTGAATGCTTTACTGGTGAAGATGAAAGAAGCAGAAAAAACACCCAATTTGACTTTTAGGGTTAAGCAAGGGCAGGAATTTAAAAAACCCTCTGGAGTTAGAAGATAATAAATATTATATAATAAATTAAAATTTTAAGTAAATGTAAAATTACAATGTATTATGTTAATCTATAGGCATGAGTTAAAAGGAGATTAACTAACATGAATTAAAATTAATTTAAAAATGAAGGTTCGTTTTTAAACACAGTCAGAACCATTGTTCTGGGTCTCAGCTGAGATTGACAATAGACACCTAGTTCCTGGCAAAGATGTCTAAACTGGTGTAAATTGACTTTCCTATAATGCTAGTTAATAAATGTGAGTTAAACTGATCTGTGTGGTTACAAATATAATCCACAGTTCTAGTGTACAATAAAAAATATTAACTACAAAAATGAGTTTATGAAAGTCAGTAAACCACACATTTCATACTGAAGTTAAAACAGAGATCTGTGTTTTAGTGACTCAAGAAATGATTTACTAGTATGTGATTTCCTTATACAGTAATCATTGATTTTTTTCATGGCAAATTGTTTGGTCAGAGTTGAGTGGTTAGATATGAAGTGGGGGTTAATGTATTGAGGATCTAAATTATAAGAATAAACCAAAACCAGAAACATGCAGACTCTTAAATAAAACTTACTCCCATCTCCACATACAGAACAGAAGTTCAAATCTCAAGACTATCCCTATACCCCCTTAACAGAATGAATGGAAGAGTGCACACAAATTAAAATCTCACAACCTCACAGAGGTGATGCTTGATTTAGGTAATACTGTTCTAGTCTCCAGAGGAAGAAATTGATGCACAGATATTAAGTCTGACAATGGCCTTGTTTGAACTGGGAAATTCACCCAGTGCTAAAGCAGGCTATGTCCATAATAAGGAACCCTAGAAGAAGTTCCCCACCGCAGCTATCACCATTGTAGCTGGGGTAGCTGATGTAGACAAGGTGCTACCAGCCTCTACCATCATCACATATGTCTACACAGCAAAAGCTGTGCATGGGCTAATCTATCCAAGCTAACTTGAATCCAGCTAGCATAGGCACCAAGCACAGCACAGGCTTCAGGCACAGGCACCTGAAGTCCATACTGGACTTGCACTATCCACGCTGAAGCCTGGCTGTGTTTTCTTCACTTCTACTGGTACCCATGCTAGCGGGATTCAAGTTAGCTTGGACAGATTAGCCCATGCACAGCTTGTAGACACACCCTAAGTAACAGTGGTAAAAAAGACAAGCTAAATATTTTTCTGTCCATGCTGATGAAAGTAAAGATGCATCAAGAAAAAGAACAGCTGCATCTCCTTTTATGCTACCACCAAAGGAATCATTCAGGAAAGAGCTCTGGGTTGCTTTCACATGGAAAATCTAAATGCCAAATCTGTTTCAAAAATGATTATTGAAGAATACAATGATGCACAGACAATCCAGGAAGTTTTTGGAGAGTGTTGGGGACAATTTCCTGGTACAAGTGCTGGAGGAACCAACTAGGGACTGTGCTACTCTTGACCTGCTGCTTACAAACAGGGAAGAATTGTTAGGGAAAGTAGAAGTGGGTGGCAACCTAGGCAGCAGTGACCATGGTTGAGTTGGTTGAGTTCAGCAGAGATGGCTGAGTTCAGGATCCTCACAAAAGGGAGAAAGGAGAATAGCAAAATACGAACCCTGGACTTCAGAAAAGCAGACTCTGATTCCCTCAGAGAGCTGATAGGCAGGATCCCCTGGGAGGCTAATATGGGGGGGGGGGGGAGGAGTCCAGGAGAGCTAGCTGTATTTTAAAGAAGCCTTACTGAGGGTGCAGGAACAAACCATCCTGATGTGCAGAAAGAATAGCAAATGCGGCAGGCGCCCAGCTTGGCTTAACAGCGAAATCTTTGGTGAGCTTAAGCACAAACAAGAAGCTTACAAGAAAAGGAAATCTGGGCAGATGACTAGGGAGGAGTATAAAAATATTGCCAGGGGTGTAATCAGGAAGGCCAAGGCACAACTGGAGTTCACAGAGTATCTGGGTTGGAAGGGACCTCATGAGGTCATCTAGTCCAACCCCCTGCTCAAAGCAGGACCAATACTCAGACAGATTTTTGCCCCCAATCTCTAAATGGTCCTCTCAAGGATTGAACTCACAGCCCTGGGTTTAGCAGGCCAATGCTCAAACCACTGAAGGGGGATTTGATAGCAGTCTTCAACAACCTGAAGGCAGGTTCCAAAGAGGATGGAGATAGGCTGTTCTCAGTGGTAGCAGATGACAGAACAAGAAGCAATGGTCTCAAGTTGCAGTGGGGGAGATCTAAGCTGGATATTAGGAAACACTATTTCACTAGGGTGGTAAAGCACTGGAATGGGTTACCTAGGGAGACGGTGGAATTTCTATCCTTAGAGGTTTTTAAGGCTCGGCTTGACAAAGCCCTGGCTGGGATGATTTAGTTGGGTGTTGGTCTTTCTTTGAGCAGCGGATTGGACTAGATGACCTCCTGAAGTCCCTTCCAACCCTGATATTCTATGATTCTATGCTTTGAATATTAATTACATTGTTGTCCAGTGCTATGATGGAGCTTCTGTATTGAGTGGGCATTTAACAGGAGTACAATCTCGAACTGAGGAATTCAGCATTGGTGAGGCCTCATCTGGTGTACTGTGTCCAGTCTTGGGCCCTATACTACAAGAAGGATGTGGAAAAATTGAAAAGAGTCCAGTGGAGGGCAACAAAAATGATTAGGGGGCTGGAGCACATGACTTACGAGGAGAGGCTGAGGGAACTCGGATTATTTACTCTGCAGAAGACAAAAATGAGGGGGGATTTGATAGCTGCTTTCAACTACCTGAAAGGGGGTACCAAAGAGGATGGATCTAGACTGTTCTCAGTGGTACCATATAAAAGAACAAGGAGCGATGGTCACAAGTTGCAGTGGGGGAGGTTTAAGTTGGATATTAGGAAACACTATTTCACTAGGAGAGTGGTGAAGCACTGGAATGGGTTACCTAGGGAGCTTGTGGAATCTCCTTTCTTCGAGGTTTTTAAGGTCTGGCTTGACAAAGCCCTGGCTGGGATGATTTAGTTGGGGATTGGTCCTGCTTTGAGCAGGGGGTTGGACTAGATGTTCTCAGGTCCCTTCCAACCTTGATAGTCTATGATTCTATGATGCTCCCTGCTGTTAGCAGAAGATCACTCTTGGACTCCATGCCTGCCTGAAGCACACCTGCATGCTTCCAACAGTGTTATTGGTGAGCAGTATCACATTCAAACCAGGTACTGGGATTCACTGGCCAAAGAGTCCCTGCTCACCTTCTCACTATTGCAGCTTAGCAGTTCTGCTTTATGCAAGATTTTTCTCTTCTACTAATAATGCTCTAGGGTATGGAGACTTCTGAATTCCTCCTGCCAGTGCCTGGGCTCCCAGATCCCTTGTGCACATCCCATCTGTCCAGTGAAATAGACTGCAATGAGCCAACATATGGCAAAGCACCCAGAAAAAATTATAAAAATGTTTACTCATCCCAAGCTCTGTATCTGTCTTTATATTTAATACCAAGTTCTGAGGCAATCTCTGTGAGAAGCTTTCATTTGCTCCTGAGAGTGGCAGTGTATGGAAGTGGAGATGACAATTTGGGAGCCAAAATCCCATTTTTAAAAGTGAGTTTGAGCACTTAGGAGAATAAGGCTAATTGAAAGTCACTTGGATTCCATGTCCTGGCTCAGCCCCATCTGCAGGCTTCCAACCTGTGTGTACCAGTTGTTATTAGAATAGTACTGTGAAAGTAAAATAAATTATATAGTAAGAATAGAAAGGATTAAAGAAATGTTGTCTGTACCTTTAAGCAAAGTTGTTGGAATGTTGCAACCAGGTGTCAGGAATACAGACATTAACATAGAACAATTGCACCATTTAAGGGCAATTGGTGAAGCATTAGCCTTAGGCCATGTCTACATCTAAAATTTTGCAGCGCTGGTTGTTACAGCTGTATTAGTACAGCTGTATAGGGCCAGCGCTGCAGAGTGGCCACACTTACAGCAACCAGCGCTGCAAGTGGTGTTAGATGTGGCCACACTGCAGCGCTGTTGGGCGGCTTCAAGGGGTTTCGGGGAACGCGAGAGCAAACCGGGAAAGGAGACCAGCTTCGCCGCGGTTTGCTCTCGCGTTCCGCGAACCACCCTGCAAACCGCAGGGAAGGAGACCTGCTTGCTCGGGTTCGGGGAACGCGAGAGCAAACCGGGGAAGGAGACCAGCTTCGCCGCGGTTTGCTCTCGCGTTCCGCGAACCACCGTGCAAACCGCAGGGAAGGAGACCTGCTTGTTCGGGGAACGCGAGAGCAAACCGCGGCGAAGCTGGTCTCCTTCCCCGGTTTGCTCTCGCGTTCCCGGAACCACCCTGCAAACCGCAGGGAAGGAGACCTGCTTGCTCGGGGGTTCGGCGAACGCGAGAGCAAACCGGGGAAGGAGACCAGCTTCGCCGCGGTTTGCTCTCGCGTTCCCCGAGCAAGCAGGTCTCCTTCCCTGCGGTTTGCAGGGTGGTTCGCGGAACGCGAGAGCAAACCGCGGCGAAGCTGGTCTCCTTCCCCGGTTTGCTCTCGCCTTCCCGGAACCACCCAGCAAACCTCAGGGAAGGAGACCTGCTTGCTCGGGGTTCGGGGAACGCGAGAGCAAGCCGGGGAAGGAGACCAGCTTGATTACCGAGCTTCCTCAGGTATGCTGGGATACCTGCTTATTCCACGGAGGTCAAGAAAAGCGCTGGTAAGTGACTATACTTGATTACCAGCGCTGGATCACCAGCGCTGGATCCTCTACACCCGAGACAAAACGGGAGTACGGCCAGCGCTGCAAACAGGGAGTTGCAGCGCTGGTGGTGCCCTGCAGATGTGTACACCTCCTAAGTTGCAGCGCTGTAACTCCCTCACCAGCGCTGCAACTTTCTGATGTAGACAAGCCCTAAGATCGATAACAGTTAGTAAGGAAATAGGATATGCATGCTGTGCCCCAGGTAAATTTTACTGTTTTGATTTCTTTGTCCCTTTGTCTAAATTCCTGCTCTTTTATCTGTATAAATAAGACTGTTTGGGCCTTGCATGGCCACTCACATATTCTGAATGTTATTGGCGGAGTGCTGCGCTAATAAACAGAGTGGTCTGACAAATTGTAAGTCCTAATTCTAACTTTGACAGTACCTACTGGGCCGAACCTCACATCTATCATACAAACCAGGCACTGAGATTTATGTGGCTGAAGGCTTCTCTCACCTTTTCACTATTGCGGCTCAGCATTTTGCCCATCGATAGTTCTCCCAATTCCCACTGACAGTCAATAGTAGTAGTTAGGCACCTAACTTCATTAGATCCTTTGAAAATCCAAGCCTCAAAGTAGAAACCCCTTTACCTGCCATCACCCCAATAAAGCTGCTCCCACTGTTAAAGCCAAATCCTAATTAAGGGTTATGGTTTCTGCCAAGTCTGTTTTTCACAGAACTATTATGTTTCTGTTTTTTGTTGAGAATGATTCATATATTCCAAAGCCAGAAGGGACTATTGTGATCATCTAGTCTGACCTCCTATATAACTCAGGACATAGAACTTCCCAGAAAGAATTCCTAGAGCAGAGCTTTTAGAAACACATCTACGCTTGATTTAAAAATTCAGTGATGGAGAATCCACCGTGACCCTTGGGAAATTGTTCCAATGGTTAATTACTCTCACCGTTACAAATGTATACCTTATTTCCAGGCAGAATTTGTCCAGCTTCAACTTCCAGCCGTTGGGTTGTGTTATACCTGGTTCTGATAGACTGAAGAGCCTGTTAGTAAATATTTATTCCCCATGTAGGTACTTTTAGACTGCAATCAAGTCACCCCTTAACCTTCTCTTTGTTAAGCTAATTTCATTGAGCTCCTTGAGTCTATCACTATAAGGCATGTTTTCTAATCCTTTATTCATTCTAATGGCTCTTTTCTGAATCCTCTCCAATTTATCAACATGTGTCTTAAATTGTGAGCACCAAAACTGGATATAGTATTCTAACAGTGGTTGCACCAGTGCCAAATACAGAGGTAGAATAACCTCTGTGCTCCTGCGATGAATGGTGTTAAACTGTGAAAAACAGTGTTTTCAATACATGTTTTTCCAGATGTATTTTCAAAATTAGCTAAAAAGGAGAAGGACATTGTTGCTTTTAATAAATAATAGAATTAATTCCTACTGTTTTCAGGGCTGCAGTGCTACTACACCTCATTATAGATTGTCAGAATGACCTTTTATCAGGACTTTGATTGAAGGATTTTGCAGCCTCCCTGATGTTTAACCAGGGCTATACCCATACTAATAAACTTCATAGCTGTGCTACCAGTACAAATCCACCAGTGGTAGTGCAAGTGGAGGCTGCAGTAGCCAGTGTTTTTACAAAGGCGAGGTGACATGGTGGTAAAAACACCTGAGCCCCAGTTACACAACAGCTTCTATTGTTGCTACCTAGTGGAACTGCACCAATATCTAATTATAGTTTCAAAGTTTGCTAGTGTTGAAGTAGATGCATCCAGAATGTTCAGAGTCAGGTACTAAGGATGACTCACCCAACTCACTTGTGTAACTTTGATGACAAATGAGAAAGAAGTTGCTATATTTTCTTGTCAAATGAACCTATATAAATATTAAAGTTCCTTTTTACAGCTGGAGTTACTAAGCTACTTTTATATCCATCTAAGTACCTAAAAGGCCCCCACAGAGTATAGCAAAAAATAAACAACCCTCTGCCAAAACTCAATCTGATCCTTATATTTAAGAGTATGCGTATGTAGTTGTTTTAGCTGCATGGCCAGTTTGTTATTGACACACTTAATAGTTGTGTGATCAAAAAATATTGTTGTGATCTTTCCTATCTCTTAACAAGTTCTTGTTTAATTTAATACTTAATTAGATGTTTTACAAAATTAGGTACAGGCTTGGTATCTGGTCTTATTTCTGTAAAGTCACTTAGAAGGTTGTATTCCCTTTGACATTTTTTCTCACAATTGGAAAGGGGATATAACTATGGCAGCCCAGAACATTGTTCATGATGACTATCCTCCTCATCTCTCGTTGTAACTCACATCCCCACAAAATGTTTCCTCATTGCTTAGTCAGGAACAGATCAGCATATAGGCACAAGATATCAGTACCCACGGCTGGGAGTCCTGAAGTGATGTGATAACATCAAATTCTCAGCTTTCATTAAAAAAAAATGTTTCTAGCCCGCTTTGTTGTGAAGAAAATGTTGAAAATGTGACCTGAGTGTAGCTTATGCAGGGACATCTGCTTGAATCTACATCCAGCCTGTTATGAACCACATTATGCAGATCTATGGGGTGTTAATTACAAGACTCACTATTCCAGGAAACCCTGTCAACACCATCCCTGCAGAGGACTTGTGCAGGAGAAGAATTGTGCAATGGACTCAGCCACAAACCCGGGCACGTACTCTGCGGGCCTCCTGCTGCTGTCCATGCATCTCTAGGCAGAAGACAGGTTCCCTGCTGGTCATCCAGGATAGGGCCTCTGCTGCTGTGCCTGGGAGGTGAAAGGGACCTCATGCTGCTGCCTCTGTGTCTCTACAAGGGATTGAGCCACCCTTCCCCACACTCCAAATGGATGGGACCACAGCACAGAATCAGGGTCATTGGGGTGGAGCCATAAGGACCCATATCATAGGAAACCAAGGGCCCTAGATTGTTTTAGCCCAGCCTGCCTCTAATTATGGATCTTTCTGTTCTCTTTTCCATCTGTCTAGTCTACAATAATCCTTAACATTTTTAATTCTCCCAGCATTACTTTCCACCTCTACCTGTAAACAAATCATTGCAATCTAACTCAGGAACTGAGTTGATCAGAAAACCCATATTCCCTTTTGAAGTTTTTCAGCTGAAAAATGTTAGATCAGGGGTCCCCAACGCAGTGCCCGCGGATGCCATGGCGCCCACGGGGGCATATTAATGCGCCCGGGTCCTGGCCCCCGGAGAGTACCCGCCGAAATGCCGCTGCAGCATCTCGGCAGGGACGCCTCTCGATGACGACGCTTGTCGCCGACAAGTGATGTCATCGAGAGGCGTCGCCCCCGAATTCTGGCGAGGACGCCTCTCGCTGACGCCGCTTGCTGTCAACAAGGACATCATCGAGAAGCGTCACCCTCGAATTTCGGCGAGGACGCCTCTCACTGACGTCACTTGCCATCAATGAGTGATGTCATCGAGAGGCGTCGTCGCCGAAATGCCACCAAAATTTGGCGGCACTTCGGCGGGTGCTCCACCGCCGCAGTGGTCCTTCGGCTGGCACCCGCCAGCCAAAAAGGTTGGGGACTACTGCATTAGATTCTCTGCAGGGATTTTTAAAGCAACATTACATTTAAAAAACAAATGATTTTTTTCCTTTCCTTTCCACTCTAAGTGGTTTAATGCAGGGGTCAGCAACCTTTCAGAAGTGATGTGCCAAATCTTCATTTATTCACTCTAAGGTTTCACATGCCAGTAATACATTTTTACATGTTTAGAAGGTCTCTTTCTATAAGTCTATAATATATAACTAAACTATTGTTGTATGTAAAGTAAATAAGGCTTTTAAAATGTTTAAGAAGCTTCAGTTAAAATTAAATTAAAATGCAGAGCCCCCCGTACTGGTGGCCAAGACCCAGGCAGTGTGAGTGCCACTGAAAACGAGCTCGCGTGCTGCCTTCGGCACCTGTGCCATAGGTTGCCTACCCCTGATTTAATGTTTGGAAACCACAACCACTTTCATACACTTCCTTAACATTTTCCAGTGTAGGGAGAGTGGTTAAAAAAAAAAGGGGGGGGGGCTGAAACATATTTTTTGTTTTCCAGAACTAAAATACTCCAACAGCACAACATTTAAGTTAAAATGAAAATGTTCATTTTGTTTTGAAATGTCAATTCGAAATGAATTTTTGTTTTGAATTTTCTGGTTGGAAAATGGAAAAATGTTGTTGATTTCAACAGCTGCCTGTGGAAAAACTGAGTTTTCATAAAACCACATTATCCAATAGAAAAATATTTTGGTCAGATGATTTTGACCACCCCGGTCTGGAAGTCTTTGCTCTCTAGTTGCCACCTTGCTGAAAAGCACATTCTTCTCCACCCCAATCTATTCCCCCCCACATATCTGAAGAACACCACATAAAAATAATGACAGTGGCCCACTGTGATTCCTTGAAGGGGAATGAGAATATGCTCACAAACACACCAGGTTGGGAGGAAGTGCCTTGCAGAATCAGTCCCCTTGGCCAGGGCCGGCTCTAGGTTTTTTGCCATCCCAAGCAAAAAAAATTTTGGCTGCCCCCCATCCCAGCCCTGGGCTCCCCCCCCCCTCCCATACCTCCCTGCTGCCCCAGCCCTGGGCTCTTCCCCAGGGCCGGCGCTTCCATTTAGGCAACCTAGGTGGTCACCTAGAGCACCAGGATTTGGGAGGGCAGCATTTTGCGGCTCTCGGCGGCGGGAGGTCCTTCTGCGCTCCGAGTCTTCGGAGGCAATTCTGCGGCAGGTCCTTCATCACTCCGGGACCCGCCGCTGAAGTGCCTTGAAGACCGGGAGCGCAGAAGGACCCCCTGCCGCAGAATTGCCGCCGCCAACCGGGAGCACAGAAGGACCCCTGCCTAGGGCGCCAAAAACCTTGGAGCCGCTCCTGCTCTTCCCCCCACCACCCACACCCCCTGCTGCCCCAGCGCTGGGCTTCCCTCTTTCCCCTCCACCAGTGCCCTCCCCTCACCCCACTGCCACCCCAGCCCTTGGCTCCCCTCTTCCCCACCACCAGTGCCCCCCCACACTTCCTGCCACCCCAGCCCTGGGCTCTCCCCCCTCGCCCACCTGCACTCTCCTCCACCGCAGCCCTGGGTCACTGGTAAATTGCTCTCAGGGCGGGTCATTCAGCAGGAATTTTGGATGTGCACAAAACACAGACAGGATTGGTTCCCATATGGTTACAGAGCTGTAGTAAAGTGGAACAATTTTCATCTTGTGTGATTGGAGGATATCTGGATGCATATTATAAGAGGAAAAGTTGAGGTGCCTTTATTATTCTTTTATTCCACTCTTTCTTTCTATGGGGAATTTGCCAATGCAGTATCACTGTCTTCCTTTTAAACAAACAAACAAATAAAAAGGCAATAGCTGTTGAAAATAGCAATCCCAGTCCTAATAATCACTGGGAAGCATTTCTTGCTCAATTTTATCCTTCTTTTTCTACAGCAAGTTACAGTGGATCAGTATATTTGATTTGAGAGAAATGAAGTAACAGCTGCCCAAACTGAGCTTGAGCACTCCTGAATTTTGAGGTGTTCAAATCTGGAAGGCAGGTACTGGGTGTGGGGGGTGGGGCCCAGGGGGTCCTGTGGGCTCCGCGGCGGAGCACAGCAGCATGTATGCAGCAGCGTGTCTGGAGCTGCGCGGAGCCAGATACGCTGGTCTGAGTGGCACAGTAAGGGGGCTGGGAGGTTGGAGAAGGGGTAGGGAGTTCTGGGGGGGCAGTCAGGGGACAGGCAGTGGTTGGATAGGCATGGGAGACCCAGGGGTTTGTCAGGGGACAGGTAGGGGGTGGGGTCCTGGGGGGATGTTGGGGGGGGTCTCAGGAGGGGGCAGTTGGGGACAAGGAGAAGGGAGGCTTAGATAGGGGGTGGAGTCCTGGGGGGCAGTTAGGGGCAGGGGTCCTGGGAGGGGGTGATCAGAGGACAGGGAGCGGGGGGGGGTTGGATGGGTTACAGTTTCTGTGGGGGGCAGTCAGAGGGAGTGGATGGTGGCAGGGTAGGGCTTCCCTCCCCGTGGAGTGTCCTGTTTTTTGAATATTAAAATATGGTGTAACCCTTCTGCCCCTCTGAGTTGGCAGCAACAAGGGCCGGGTTCAGTATCCAGGGGTTCCGTTTCAGTAACACAATGCATAACCGGCTCGAGCCCCCACCCAGTGACCTGGGACACTCACATACCATACCCCCCTGGGCGCCTCTAGGAGGCAATACTTCCCCTCTCACAAGCACGGAGTCTGAGTGTAGCAAAATCTTTTTAATAAAGGAAGGAATCAATGCGGCATCCCATTCGAGAAACACCACAAACAGGGTTATAACACAAACCATAAACAAAAACCCACCTCCAAGTACGTTTGGCAATGTCCTTTTTCCCCTTAGGGTTTTAAGTCCAATCACCCCAAAGTCCAACAGCCCAAAAGTCTCTGGTCAATGCCACCCCAGAGTTCAAGAGTTTATCTGTAGAGGGCCCTCCCAGCAGCCTGGGTAGAAAGGGGCACCTTACGTGGTCCGGGGCCAACTGCCCTGCCTCTCCGTGGGTTCTGCTTCTGCCTTCTCCACAAACTGCTCTGCTTTACCAGCTGCTCCACTCTGCTCCTCCAGCCGTCCTCAGAAACTGCTCCGCTCCACCAGCTGCTCTGCTCCATGAGCTGCTCTGCAAACTGCTCGGCTCCGCTCGCTCTGTGGGCCGCTCCATCCATCCCACAGCTACTCCGCTCTGCCAGCCACTCTGCTGCCACCAGCTGTCCCGTGATCCGCTCCAGCCGTCCCCGCAACTGCTCCACTCCACCAGATGCTCTGTTCCACAGTATAGCTTCAGGCTCCCCTACTAGCTAGCCCAGTACTCAGTGCTCTCAGCTCAGTCATTTCAGCTCTTTAGTGATTTCAACTCTTAGTAGGGGAGCCTCAGTGCTAGTGCACTATTAGCCCAAAGTGAGTTCAGCTCAGTAACCTGTATTTAGATTTTTGAGGGAATAAAAAATCAACTCTGACATTCCACAGTGGAGAGGGTGGAACTGGTGCTTCTGGCTCCACAAGGAGACAGCTCCAGCTCCAGCTCCAGCTCCAGCTCCAGCTCCAGCTCCAGCTCCAGCTCCAGCTCCAGCTCCAGCTCCAGCTCCAGCTCCAGCTCCAGCTCCAGCTCCAGCTCCAGCTCCAGCTCCAGCTCCAGCTCCAGCTCCAGCTCCAGCTCCAGCTCCAGCTCCAGCTCCAGCTCCAGCTCCAGCTCCAGCTCCAGCTCCAGCTCCAGCTCCAGCTCCAGCTCCAGCTCCAGCTCCAGCTCCAGCTCCAGCTCCAGCTCCAGCTCCAGCTCCAGCTCCCTCAATTCACTGGGTTTGGAACCCATGTCCCTTGTCTAGTAAGTACCACCCAACTGAGGGTGAGTCATTTGTCACCAAGCAGTCCCACAGCTCAGCAGTCTGGGATAGGGTAGGCGTGCCTATGCAAATACACTCTCTGAAATTCTTTCCACCAGATGTCAGGGTAGAGCTTATCCTGACTCTGCTTACATCGGTATCCTTACCATTCACAGCATTCACAGCAGGCTGCCACATGGGGTCCCCCTCCTTCCTTTCCAGTTGGTAATGGCCAAGGGAATGCTGGGAAATGTAGTTCTTTCCCAGCTCCAAGGCTGGCTCTATAGGCAGGGAGCTAACCAAAGAACTACAGCTCCCAGAGCCCCCTGTTGGTTCTCAGCTCCCATGCGGCCTCTGCAAATGGGCTGCCCCAAGCAGGTGCTTGCTTTGCTGGTGCCTAGAGATGCCTCTGCCACTGGCCACCAGGAGCAGTGTTCACTGGCTTTACAGGAAGCTCCATCTCTCAATCACAGAAATTGTTAATGAAACAGCCTGAGAGAACAAGTATCAGAGGGGTAGCCGTGTTAGTCTGGATCTGTAAAAGCAGCAAAGAGACCTGTGGCACTTTATAGACTAACAGACGTTTTGGAGCATGAGCTTTCGTGGGTGAATACCCACTTCGTCAGATGCATGTGGGTATTCACCCACGAAAGCTCATGCTCCAAAACGTCTGTTAGTCTATAAGGTACCACAGGATTCTTTCCTGAGAGAACAGAGACTGGAGACTTCACAAATGGCCCCTTGACCCACAAAGCACCAAGGTTAAAATCTTAGCCCCACTGAAATTAATGGGAGTTCCAAAGGGGCCAGGATTTCATCCCAATTTTATATGTTTCTGCACTGTCCACCAAAAAAGAAATGACATAATTAAAATAAAAGGTGCCACTCTCCATGTAAAAACAATTTCTTAGGCCAGCATTAAAATTCTCTATAGCTCTGGGACAAAGGGACAGTGCAACCCCCATTCTTTCATGTATTTGTTGCCGGCAGATAACTGCCTGAGGCCAAGCAACAGCGGGGGGGGGGGGGGGTGTCCGTCGCCTGGTGTGCCGCGCCAATAAACACACCAGGGTGGAGAAGCAAACCAAGTTTATTTGAGATCTCAAAGCGGTGCTGGGAGGCTGATGCCTCAAATCAAGCACAATTAAAACAAGCAGTCTGTTCCTTTATATCCCGTGAGAACTTTTCTCGCTGACTAGCAATCCCCCATTTCCCCTCCTTCTTCTGTCCAGCTGCAGCATTCTTTTCTCACACACTCCTTTGTCTTCCCCCTCCCTTTCCCCCTTTCTGCTACAGAGACATGTATACTGTATCTAAAAGCGGCCTTGAAACTTGCTCCAGTGTGTTACAGCAGGGAACTGGCTGTTACAATCAGAAAACTAACTGCTGACATTACATTTTACAGCTCTTAACATACTAGGTTACACAAGGTTACACAAAGTGTTTAACATGGAGGAACATTGGTTCATTGAGGCCTGCAATGGGAGGACTTCATTGACACTTGTGGTTTACCACCCTCCTGAGTTACCTAGGGTTATGCCTAGTGACACCAACATATTTATACCTGCTCCTGTATTTTTTCACTTCATGCATCTGATGAAGTGGGCTCTAGCCTATAAAAGCTTATGCCCAAATAAATTTGTTAGTCTCTAAGGTGCCACAAGGACTCCTCATTGTTTTTACAGTTACATGTGAGCTGTCAGCAGCGCAGTAGCAACAAAGAACGTGGCCCCCTCCGAACATATGTCCGGGGCCCCTTACAATGCAGAAACTGGAATGCGGTATTTATTTTATACAATATACAGGGTTCATATTACGTATACATAGGCCTACAGTATACATGTATTCCGTATTTACACAAAGCACTTCTTTCGAGCCTTGTTCTCCACAAATTGGTTAATCAATGCATCATATCCAGAGATCTGGCAATCTTGTTTTCGATTGAGATAACTGCAAGCACAGAAAGCCTGTCATCTGTCATGGTTGAGCGCAGGATATTCTTGATCAGTTTCATTCTGCTGAAGCTCCTTTCTGCACCAGCGACAGTAACTGGTGTGGTCAGAAGAATTCTGATGCAAATGCAAAGATTCGGATATATCTCCTGAATGCTGTTCTTGTATATGTACATTAAAAAATTGTTTGCCGTGACAAGTCCTCTGTCTTTCTTGATGACATAAATAAAACGATTCAATTCCATTATGAGTTCGTTGGCATCAATGTCTCCCATTTTTCTTTCAAAATTTTTGCTGTGATTCTCCAGTTCATTTTCTCTGTGACACTGCTTCAGGCTGTTAGCGTTGTACAGAAATCCAAACAACTTATACCACTCCACGAGTTGGTCAAATCGTGACGAAACAGAAGATATGGCCTGATCAGTGAGAACAAGAAAGAACTGCGATTTGAATTTTTCTCCCGAAGAAAGACGACTCAAATCATCAGCACATTCGTAATCAAACATTCTCTTCTTACGTCGCACCCTGGTTTCTGGAAACACCTGCTCAATACCCATATGCTCTGCTATTTCACTCGCATTTGTGACCACAGAGTTATATCCTGTATTTCGATAGTCTTCCAAAAACTTCATTGTAGCACCGACTTCTGCCTGCAGTACGTCAATTGACACATCTGGTGATTGAATTAATTTGCTGATTTTATTGACGTGAAATAGTATATCGTACCACGTGTACACAGTCAGAACAAAAGGCCACGTAGTAACATGGTCTAAAAAGCGCACCGGCTTCTGTTGCTGTATTGCCATCTTTCTTTTTGAGCGCATATTCTCGCAAAGATGACAAAGCATTGCACATTTCTTCAAGGTGATAACGCAATGGCTTCACAGCATCAATTCTCAACTCTGAACTAGTGTCCGATAACCCTTTAACAGATATTGGCATATGTTCTTGAAGTATATCCCAACGTGAAGGTGAAGAAGAAAAGATAACATATATTCTGTTAATCAGACCGAAAAAGTCAACAGCATATTTCGATGACTTTGCCGCGTCTGAGATCACAAGATTCCAAGTGTGAGCTCCACATGGTACATACAAGGCACGGTCATTTATTTCTAGCATGCAGGCTTGAACTCCTTTATTCTTTCCTCTCATATTTGCGCCGTTATCATAAGCTTGGCCTCTCATGTCAGCAATGTCTATTCCTAAGTTGTTTGCCTTTTCAAGAAACGCTTCCAATAAGCCCTCGCCAGTTGTATCATGAACATTAAGAAAACCAACAAACGCTTCACGAATATTGACACCATCTTCACCGTTGCATTCAACAGAGCATAACACCACAGACATCTGTTCTTCATGTGACATGTCGGGAGTACAGTCCAAAATAACTGAATAATATTTTGCTTTTTTAAGCTGCGCTATGTTGGCCTCTTGAATGTTACTGGCAACAAGTTGAATCAGCTCCTTTTGGATCTGTGGACTGAGGTACTGAACATGTGTCTCTACCTTCTTAATCCTCTGTAAAAGTTCGCTGAGGACAGTATCATACTTTGCAAGCAATTCAAACAATCCCAAAAAGTTGCCATTCGAAGGATCGCCGAGCTTTTCATTACTTCCTAGAAATGCCAAGTTTGACAACATTTCTCCAGAAATCTCTTTCTTTCAGAAAACCTGCAGTTCGATTTGGTCAATAGATGTACAGTTTACTATGCCTGACCGAAGGTCAAACCATTTCACCATACAGTCTTGATGACCTTTGCCTGTTTCATGCTGCTGAAGTCTTTTTGACAGTGCTTTCCAAGCAGATGTTCCACGACGTAGCGGTATGTCACCAGTGCCAAATAATTTACAACAAAAACAAAAAATGGCATCTTTCTGAACTGAGTACATTAACCATGAATGTCTTATTTTCTCGCCATTTGCCATGATTCGATAGAAATGAGTACTTGTGAACCTCCGTCTTTCCTCGTTAAATGGAAATTTGTAACTTTCATTCAGCTGCGGTGGGCCACGTGCAACAATGTCACACACTTGCCTGTCCGATATTATAGACGGCCAATCTCCTGGATCATCAGTCAGTGGTTCAGATTCAGATACTTCTTTCCCAGCAGCAGCTGGAATATCTGTCACAGTTTGTTTGGTAGAACAACTGGCTTCACCTTCGACCTCACTTGAAGCACTTATGGATACTTCTGCATACGATTCGTCGCTGCTAGTGCTGTCCATTTCATGTGCCTGTACCTGTACGTTGGATTGCAGCGCAAAATACGTTGACAACTTTGGAATTTTCTCAAGTTCCTTCTCGGTATCTTTTGCTGCCTTTCGTTTACTAGCTCCGCTCTTATACATTCTCTTAGACATCACAAAACATGCTTCTGCATTGGAAACTATAAAAAACTAAACAACTAAATTAATAACATTTATCCGCCGACCGCCATTATAAACGCAAATACACATTCTTTGAATGGGTCCAACTAAAATTCGAAACTGACCGACAGACAACTGATGTAGCCAATAGCATTATGATGTATGATAATGACTTCACGGTTTTGTCAGTAAAACCGACATGGATTGTGCAATAGCGTCAATAAATGTCACTTACCTAGTTATACCTTACATTTTTTTTGCCGCTTTTAGGGGCCCCCTTCCTTCCAGGGCTCCCTCCGGTCGGAGGGTACGGAGGGTGCTCGCTACACCTCTGGCTGTCAGCTAACAGTTCTCCTGCTTTACCATATTGACCAGCTCCAACTGGTCACACAGGACACAGGACTAGTACCTGCAAGTGACATCTTCTGTGAGTGCAAAATGTGTCCTTCACTGTGTGCGGAGCCAAAGACACGACAGAAGACAGCAGAGTGTGAGCAGCAATGTAAAGATTAACACCTCTTGTCACAAAACTCTACAGATAGGGTCTGGTGAGCTCAGGGCTCCAGGTTCTTCCTCCTGCACCTTTTAAATGGCTCTAAATGCATTCCTGACAGCTAATTTAAACTTACCTCTTGCTTCTTCCTGACTAATGCTTAGTGATACACAGAGAGATGCTCAAGCCAAGATGATTGAATCCTGATCCATTTTTATCCAAAGTTTGAGGTCATTGACTTCCTAATGAGACATCCTATGTATATGGTACATGGCACAGAGGAGATCAATATTCTGCTTACTCTGCGAACTAGAAAGTTGGGCCAAGTCCACACTTGGTCCTGAACCATGTTTCAGATGAAGCCAGTTCAGATGAAAGCTCTGCACTACAAGCTAGGGGTGTGATTCCCTTATTCATGGACACATATTCACACTAGCTCTCATTGAACTAGCAAGAGTGTACATAGCAGTAATGCAAATACAAACAGGAAGTGCTACACTAGAAACACTGTGATATGTGGTTGCTGAAGCTACTAGCAACTATCAATATCTTCTGTGATTATTTGCAATGAAAAATCCAGCAGGCCATCCAGCTGCACAATGTTAACAAAGGTACATGACGAAGAGCTAAGAATAACAAAAATAAATAATTTACAGGAGTGAAACCATATTGACAGTGAATTACAAGAAAAAGGAAGCCCAAGGCAGGCAATGAGAACAGCAGAAGCTAAGACAAAAGTTTGGATAACTACAAGGCTGTATGCAGACATAGAAAAGGAGAGAGATTCTCTTAAACACTAAGGCAGGTGTGACAATGATAATTTGGGGGGTTGAATGTAAACTATTCCACTGAACTGAGTCTCCTTTACATCCCTCAGTACATCCCATGGGATAGGGAAGAACTGCCTCGCCTAGGCACTCGGACACTCAGACACCTTTAACAGCACATGCTTGGGAAGCGGGCACTGAGCCGCACAGTACTGCGGGGAGGCAGCCCCTCTGCCCCCCACACCCTATTTTTGCAGCTGGCTGGCTCTCGCAGCCAGAGGTAACTGTGACCCCAAGCCCCTGGCTAGCAATGCCTGTGCCCAACCCCAGCTCCTGCCCCATCCCTGACTCAGCCCCTGGCCAGCCCTGACCCCCTCATAGCAACAGGCTGGACTGAAACACTCCATTTAATCAGGCTCAGGGAGAACATTCTGATCCCTAATCAAATACACATTTTCCTCCTGCCACAGATAGACACCCCAACCCCAGAAGGGGTCCATGACCGAGATTGGATTCAAATGTCTGGCTCCTGGGCCTTTGTCCAAGAACACACTAACAGCTGTGAGGTAGGTTGCACCTAGCTGACCTATGTTGGGGATGGTGCAGCTGAGGGAGAGATCAAGAAGACATACTACATCCCAGAGTTCCCCGGCACACAGGGACAATTAGAAATTAGGTACAGCCCTTGAGAGCTTGACATGTCAATAGAATGTAGTTTTTATAAAATTTGAGTACCATTTTTTGTATCTGACTGAACAGCATTTCATCCGGATCCAAAATGGTAAAGAAAGGGAAAAACTCATTATTCTGGAGGCTCAAAGACATATTCAGTCCATTTAAATTCTAACAGGTCTCCCTGTGGTCTCTTAAAACCCACTGGATTGAAGCCAAGTAGCATGAGCAGCTGTAGCCTTTTATTCTATTTAATGTGAATCATACTTCAGTGGGATCAGCTCTGGTGGCTACAGTCTCAAGCTCAACAGAGTTCTCTCTGTTCGTTCTGGAGCTAGAGTTCATAGAAACACATGAAACCATAGGCAAATAACACATACAGTTATAATAGCATCAATCTTTTAGTAGTTTTATTAAAGTTACCAACAAAGCTATAAATGTCACAGCATATACAATTCCTAAAGATAAGTATAATGTACCAGTTATACTCACATCCTCCTAGATGGTGTCAGAGCCTGCTGGCCCTCACGTGGATTGATCATCAGTATGGGAATGGTTCCTGCTGGAGTTGCCCATAGGAAGCTCAATTTTCCTGCTCTGAGCACCCTTTTTTATACTGTGATTCTGTCTATACCTACATTCTGTGCATGTACATGAAAGTATCAACCCTCCCTTTCTTATTGGTCTGTGTCCCATGGAAACACAAAGGATCCCGAATTCTACCGGCTGGGTAGGTTCTTGCTACCATTGACGTACCACCTTTATCTTGCGGTTAAGGCACGTGTTAGAGACAATACTTCTGGTTACAGCATTTTATAATTTAAATCTAACCTTCCCAGCTATACTTTTGTAATATTACCTGTTGGTACCTCTTTCCCATTATCTTTTGGGTTATTTCTTGGTCATTGACTTGCACCATCATTTCTTGTCCCCAAGGCTTAAAATAGCTAAGCTAAAGTCTTGTAGGCCTCAGCCAACAGGTTCTTTGTGTTTCAGCTTGTCTTACTCATGTCTACTACATAGGTCCTAAAACTATTGATCAACCTTATACTTTGATAATCCTACTAATCAACTCTAATTAACACTGTATTCCTGTAATATATGTAATAAAACATATTGATTAATCATAACAGCACACAATAAACGAAGAGTCTTGCTCTGTTCTTTTAATAATACTCCTTTGTGACACCTTTTGTCTGAGGATCTCACAGCACTTTACAGACATTTATTAATAATTAATTAACTAGGAGATGGGGGAAAGCTGAGTGCTGCAGAGGAGCATGTGGATCGGACAAGACTTCTCTTAGGGGAGAGTCTAATGATAGAGAATCTCCAGGTTATAGTCAGGAGCAGAGGATGGAAGAGGATAATGTAAGGGCCAGAACAGATGAGAAACAGTCACATGAAAAAGAATCTGACACATCAGAAAAGGGCAGACAAATAAACAGTGACAAGTTTTTAAAGTGCTTGTACACAAATGCTAGAAGTCTAAATAATAAGAGGGGTGAACTAGAGTGCCTCGTGATAAAGGAGGATATTGATATAATAGGCATCACAGAAACCTGGTGGACTGAGAGCAATCAATGGGACACAATCATTCCGGGGTCCAAAATATATCGGAAGGACAGAACAGGTCGTGCAGGGGGAGGAGTGGCACTATATGTGAAAGAAAATGTAGACTCAAATGAAGTAAAAATCTTAAGTGAATCCATATATTCCATAGAATCTCTATGGATAGAAATTTCATGCTCTAATAAGAATATAACATTAGAGATCTATTATTGACCACTTGACCAGGACAGTAATAGTGATGATGAAATGTTATGGGAAATTAGAGAGGCTATCAAAATTAAGAACTCAATAATACTGAGGAATTTCAATTATCCCCATATTGACTGAGAACATTTCACTTCAGGACAAAATGAAGAGATAAAATTTCTCAATACTTTAAAAGACTGCTTCATGGAGCAGCTGGTACAGGAACCCACAAGGGGAGAGGCAACTCTAGATTTAATCCTGAGTGGAGCGCAGGAGCTGGTCCAAGAGGTAACTATAGCAGGACTGCTTGGAAATAGTGACCATAATACAATAGCATTCAACATCCCTGTGGTGGGAAGAACATCTCAACAGCCCAACACTGTGGCATTTACTTTCAAAAGGGGGAGCTATGCAAAAATGAGGGGGTTAGTTAAACAGAAGTTAAAAGGTACAGTGACTAAAGTGAAAAACCTGCAAGCTGCATGGGCGCATTTTAAAGACACCATAATAGAGGTCCAACTTCAATGTATACCCCAAATTAAGAAACACAGCAAAAGAACTAAAAAAGAGCCATTGTGGCTTAACAACCATGTAAAAGCAGCAGTGAGAGGTAAAAAGACTTCCTTCAAAAAGTGGAAGTCAAATCCTAGTGAGGCAAATAGAAAGGAGCATAAACACTGCCAAATTAAGTGCAAGAGTGTAATAAGAAAAGCCAAAGAGGAGTTTGAAGAACGGCTAGCCAAAAACTTCAAAGGTAATAACAAAATGTTTTTTAAGTACATCAGAAGCAGGAAGACTGCTAAACAACCAGTGGGGCCCCTTGATGATCGAGATACAAAAGGAGCCCTTAAAGATTATAAAGTCATCGCAGAGAAACTAAATGGATTCTTTGCTTTAGTCTTCACGGCTGAGGATGTTAGGGAGATTCCCAAACCTGAGCTGGCTTTTGTAGGTGACAAATCTGAGGAACTGTCACAGATTGAAGTGTCACTAGAGGAGGTTTTGGAATTAATTGATAAACTCAACATTAACATGTCATCAGGACCAGATGACATTCACTCAAGAATTGTGAAAGAACTCAGATGTGAAGTTGCAGAACTATTAACTAAGGTTTGTAACCTGTCCTTTAAATCAGCTTCTGTACCCAATGACTGGAAGTTAGCTAATGTAACACCAATATTTAAAAAGGGCTCTAGAAGTGATCCCGGCAATTACAGACCGGTAAGTCTAACGTCAGTACCAGGCAAATTAGTCGAAATAATAGTTAAGAATAAAATTGTCAGACACATAGAAAAACATAAACTGTTGAACAATTGTCAACATGGTTTCTGTAAAGGGAAATCATGCCTTATTAATCTATTAGAGTTCTTTGAAGGGGTCAGCAAACATGTGCACAAGGGGGATCCAGTGGACATAGTATACTTAGATTTCCAGAAAGCCTTTGACAAGGTCCCTCACCAAAGGCTCTTACGAAAATTAAGCTGTCATGAGATAAAAAGGAAGGTCCTTTCATGGATTGAGAACTGGTTAAAAGACAGGGAACAAAAGGTAGGAATTAATGGTAAATTCTCAGAATGGAGAGAGGCAATTAGTGGTGTTCCCCAAGGGTCAGTCCTCAGACCAATCCTATTCAACTTATCCATAAATGATCTGGAGAAAGGGGTAAACAGTTAGGTGGCAAAATTTTCAGATGATACTAAACTGCTCAAGATAGTTAAGACCAAAGAAGACTGTGAAGAACTTCAAAAAGATCTCACAAAACTAAGTGATTGGGCAACAAAATGGCAAATGAAATTTAATGTGGATAAATGTAAAGTAATGCACATTGGAAAAAATCAACCCCAACTATACATACAATATGAGGGGGGCTAATTTAGCTACAACGAGTCAGGAAAAAGATCTTGGAGTCATCGTGGATAGTTCTCTGAAGATGTCCATGCAGTGTGCAGAGGCAGTCAAAAAAGGAAACGGGATGTTAGGAATCATTAGAAGGACAGAGAATAAGACTGAGAATATATTATTGCCCTTATATAAATCAATGGTATGCCCACATCTCGAATACTGCATACAGATGTGGTCTCCACATCTCAAAAAAGATATACTGGCCTAGAAAAGGTTCAGAAAAGGGCAACTAAAATGATTAGAGGTTTGGAGAGGGTCCCATACGAGGAAGATTAAAGAGGCTAGGACTCTTCAGCTTGGAAAAGAGGAGACTAAGGGGGGATATGATAGAGGTATATAAAATCATGAGTGATGCGGAGAAAGTGGATAAGCAAAAGTTATTTACTTATTCCCATAATACAAGAACTAGGGGTCACTAGATGAAATTAATAGGCAGCAGGTTTAAAACAAATAAAAGGAAGTTCTTCTTCACACAGCGCACAGTCAACTTGTGGAACTCCTTACCTGAGGAGGTTGTGAAGGCTAGGACTATAACAGCATTTAAAAGAGAACTGGATAAATTCCTGGTGGTTAAATCCATAAATGGCTATTAGCCAGGATCCCTTGACTCTGTTTGTCAGAGGATGGAAATGGATGGCAGGACAGAGATCACTTGACCATTGCCTGTTAGGTTCACTCCCTCTGGGGCACCCGGCATTGGCCACTGTCAGTAGACAGGATCCTGGGCTGGATGGCCCTTTGGTCTGACCCGGTATGGTCGTTCTTATGTTCTTATGTTAATAAATCACCATGTTGCTTGTGGGAGGGGGTATTATTATCATCAGCATTTCATTAACAGGGAAACTGAGGTACAAAGCAAGACCATGGTCTGCTCAAGATCACACTGCACATCAGTGGAAGAGCTGGGAATAGAACCCAGATTTCCAGCTTCTTTGAGGTCCCCCTGCTCATTTTCTCCTTCACCTCACATGGTGTGAAGAATGTGAGACTGGCACTGAGCCAAAGTATGACCAGGTTGAGACAGGCAGAATCCAAGGCCCTTTACACAAAATGGTTGTGTGCATGCATGTGCAAAGTTCACTGCCCGGTCTAGAGCTCAACCGGCAAATTTACTAACCCCTCTTACTCCTTAAGGGATTCAATGAGCTGTGGGAGAATTTCCCCTCCCTGTCACTTTAGCATTGCAAATTGGGCAGGTGCATTTTAGTGACTTTTGCAACTTCCTCTAAATCATCCACATTGCCAGTATGTGTGATGCTAGAGAGGTCTCAGATACAGTTGGTATGCACCCCTGCACCAATCATACCAGCACCTCTCTGAAGCTACTGTTTTGTTCTCCAGAATCTCTGCTTCCATTTTTGAACAAAATGTAAGACTCTCAGAGATTTTCTTCATAACCATAACTGATAAAAAGAACCAAGTGCAACTGATGCAGAGACATCTGTGTCTGCAGAGAACCTGGAAGAACAGCTCTGAAGGGGTGAATTGCCCCATTCATCATAGTGAGGTGTTAATTTTGAGGCCTGGAGATGTTTATTTAAATGTCACTGTAAACTATTTCATCCCCCACAGAAGAAAGGAGGGAATGACAGATCTGCACAACTTATTATGAGTGATGTCTCATTCTGGTGATGCAAGGATTTGATGCTGGAGAAAGACCACCACTTAATTTTTTCCCCAATCAAGAAGAAACCAAACCCAAGAACAGTAGTAGAGCCCATGGGCAAATTCAAGCCCCAGCAGTTCTCTCCTCTACAGAGATATTCTGAAGTAATGTGTCTTTTCTGTACTCACAGAGTTGTATAAGACATGATTCTAGTGGGGACTTCGTGCTAAAAATAATTGAATGTACCGGTTAATGTATGTGTTTTCTCTACTGACCCCAATCGGAACTCTTCAACAGGGCTTCATAACCCCTACTCTGCTAATAAGTAATAGAGAGCCTCTTTTAACTCAAGTGGCAGAAGCTTCTGCTTTTGGAACAAGAGGATCTGAGTTCTATGAAGTTCTGAATGACCCTGGGTGCACAGTGTAGCGACAATCATGAATTACCTGACCATGGATGTGTTGCCTAACTTAATTATCTCACAGGGCAGCTGAAATTTAATAATGTGAACTGAACACTTTGAGATCCATAAGCAGAAGAAGCTGGAGAGAGACAATCTATCACTATTTTCTCCCACCAATCATCTAAGGATCTCAAAGCACATTACAATCATTCACTAATTCTCCCTATGTCCTTCTGGGTCAGTATTACTATAATCACACTGCAGTAAAGCACAGAGGGACTGATTCTGATCTCACTCAAGAATGGTGTAATACCTGATTACATCAGTATGAATGAGAGCAGAATCAGGATCAAAGAGGTAAAGTGACTTGTCCATGGTCACACATAACAAAGTGTCAGAGCTGAGAATTGAACCCAAGAGCCCTGACTCTTAATCCCCTGCTCTAACCACCAGAGATAACTTGCTTCAATGTAGTTTTGTATTACCAATACTATAACAAACAGTATGTTCTAGTATTTGGGAGGTGGGGTCTGGGAGTCAGGGCTGTATTTCTATTTCTCTTAATAACTTATTTGATGACCTTAGGAAAACTGAGGCTCAGAGGGGGAAATTATTTACCTATCTTTAAAGTGGGAATAATGATACTTCCCCTTTGAGAAGCATTTTATAAAGATCCTCAGATGAAAAGCATTTCCTAAGAGCATAGTATCATTATTAAGTATTTTGTAATATTGTTAATGTTCCAGCCTTACCCGTGGCACTCACAGCTGCATTTTGCTCTGACTGCTAGATCGCACACCCAATAAGTGAAGCTTGCACTGTGCTCCCAATGACTATCTACCTGAGAATTTTTTAGAGGGGGCTCATTGAATTCTCTCCGTGGTAATGTCACGTGTCCAGGGGGAGGTGGCATATTCTCTGGGCCATTCTAGACTGGAGCTCTTGCAATGGATGGGGTGTTAATGCTACACTTGCCAGTTCACAAAGGCATGGTTGGAAAATGAGTAATGAGGAAGAATGAAATAGAAAAGAGATTTTTTGTTTTCATGCAAAATGACTGGACTGCAGCAAATGCTGAGGGAGGAGAGAGACTGCAATTTCAAGCAAAATCTAACCCCTGTGTTGAGTGCCTTTTAGGACTTCATGTGGATTTGAATGCAGTGTAAACTCTAGAGAGACCAGTGGGAAGAGAGAAAGGAAGAGGAGGAAAGAAGTGGGAAAGTCAGTGTGAAAGGGGTGTGTGGAGGGGAACAATTGTAAATGTGGGAAGAGTATAAAAAGAGAGCAAAACTAATACAAAAGAAAGAGACTTTGAAAAGAGGAAGAGCCAAAGGACAGTAAGAAAGGGAAGAATAAGAAAAGATGAAGCAAAGGAGGAGACAAAATGCCATCCTAGAGAAAGGGTACAAAACAAACGGAAATGGAAGTTTTTTCTCGAGCATATGAAGGGTTCACAATGTTATAGTCAAAACTGTGAAAGCAGCCTCTGATTTTTGGGGTCTCAGCTTAATACTGATATATGGTTGGGTTCCAAATAACACAGTCGCTCAACATTAGTGGTCCCTTCCGGAAAATGTGGCTGTGCTGGCCATCATTGCAATGGAACAGTGTTTTTGTGTCCAAGAGCATCACCATGTGGTAAGCAGTAAAATATGCTGCGGTGGCCACAACGCTGCCTTTTGGTGCAGTAAATTCAGCAGAATGGAAATCTACACAGAACAGTTCTTCATTGTAGCATCCTTCACACTTTGTTCCTGAACCTTACTGCCATGAGAGGTAAAATAATACATATGGTCTGCATGGTTAACTACAGCAACGGTCTCATACACACAACAGGGGAAGATGGCTCCACTCAAAGGGACAGGAATGGGGGGGAACAGAGTGAGTGTGACAGTGAGGGGGTAGAAGGGCAGGAAAGAGGGAGGGGAAGGTGAGGGGGGGTCAGCATGATAGTGAGGGGGAAAAGGGAGGAGCAGGAATGGGGGAGGGATGAAGGAGGGCATAGAAAGGAGCTGTTGGAGGATATTCAGTCAATGCATTTAAAGAGGTAGAATGAACCTTGAGAGACAGTTTAGAGAGCCAGAAAGACAGTTCTGAGCTGGACTCCTAGATGAAGATTTCCCTCTTCCTGGCATCAAACAGTCATCTGGCTACATTATTCCTGACTCCCTGAGGTCTGCCTGAGGCATGGCCTTTTAAGAATACAATAGAGAATATTGAGAGCTGGTCAGGAAGTGATTACCATATGAATACAGATTTCAGCAAAGGGAAGAATAAGGGGAGACTGATTTGTGCATGTGTTTTAGATTTGGGGATAGGAGTTTGACAGAGGATGCCCAAGTGAGTGGGAAAAAATGATTAAGGTCAGGACTCTAGATCTATTGAGCAAATTTAAAGTTTTAGGGGAGTGCTAAGCTGGTGATAATGCCCAGCAGTTATCTATCAGTTTTCATTCATAGATCTCAAAGCACTTTAAAAAGATGGGTGAGTATCATTATCTCTATGTTACAAATGGGGAAACTGAGGCACAGGGTGACAGGTGACTTGCCTGGAGGCCACACAATAGGTCAGTGGCAGAAGCAAAAACATAATCCAAATCTCCTGGGTTGCAGGCTGATGCCCTAGGTATGGAGTTCATTCTGTGACATGCTGAATAGCAGGAAGTTACAGTGTAGCCAGGAGATGAGGGAGTCCAGGCAGACAGACAGCTGTCAGATGGAGGGATTAGTGAGCTGAGGGAGATGTGGAGAGCCCAAGATGAAGCTATCAGTCCAAGACACCAGGGTGAGAAGCTAGAAGCAGGAATATGCTAATAACAGAGCCACATAAAGGGAGAGGCAAGGGGAACATGCAAATTCTCTGACAAACTGCACTGAATAAATAGCAGCCAAAAAAGGTTTGATTCTCACCAGGAGGCCAGAGAGCTAGAGAAATCTGGAGCAAAGCTGGAGTGATCAATAGCACTGAAATCCACAGTGAAGTCACTAATCACAGGAGAAAAGTGAGTAGATGGACAGCATTTTACTGACACATGCATGTTTTTACAAAATGGAGACTTTGATTTCTACTGGGCAGTATCTCAGGTTCTGCCTACTATTGTCAAATAGCATTACCTTATTTAAATATGACTTTAGAGACGGGTCTGAACCAACCCTCTGTGAACTTTGAGGGTGGCTGAATCCCACCCTCACCCTGTGTCTGTATTTTTCAAATGATTCTACTTTATATATGTCTGAACCAAAAGCTTGGCTCTGAACACTCCTCAGACTTTGAGGAGGAGGGCTCAAAATCCCGATGGAAATTATGCCACTTGAGCCTATCTGTAATACTAATGAATTTTATGCCATAATGTCCTGGGTAGTGTGGTAGTTTCCAAAACACCACAGTATACATTGAGTGCTTCTCTGCCTGTCCCATTAACCGGAACACTCTTCCAGCTCACAGCTGTTTCAGAGTAGTGCTGAGGTCTGAGCTGAGGGAGGAAGCAAACAGAAAATTTCAGCATGTGCTTGCAGAGGGCGGGTCCTTTCTCCAGTGGGCTTTGGAACCTGTTTGAAATGCAGAACTAAACCAGCCAGCTGTTTCCTCTCATTGAAATTCATTAAAGCAAGCTGGGAAAGAGAATCTAAATTTCCCATCACATATTTTGCTGCCTCTTCCCATCACATCTGTTCAATGCAGTACCAGTAACTCTACCAACCCTCCTCTTCTGTTGTTAGGATTAATTATTAAAAGAGAGAGGCTGAGGAAGCCTGGTTTGGGTTTTGCTACCCAAAGACCAATGGCAGGGTTGAGTTTGACTGGAGTCCTGTTTTATCTGGATGACTAAAGTATAGGTTCAGATAAAAGGTTCTGGGTTTGCTCTTGCTATGTCAAAGTCTGATGGAAGTGAATAGAAGAGAGCAAATGCAGTACATATTTGTGAACTTAGAGGGAGCTCACATATGGAAATGGAGAAAGAAGAAAAAGAGGCAGTGGCAGTGCAGGGAGGGGGAGGAGGGGACTGTTACAAGCATTGTGAATTTGCTGGAGAATCCAAAACCTGATTCCGTCTTACTCCTGTTAAAACCCAACACCCATTTCTGGCTCATAGTAGTAAAAATCATATATATAGCACAACAAACTTTACACGTTTCACACACACAGAGCAAAACTCGAGTGTTGTTTCAAAAAGCTGGCAGGGGCTTGGTGGGGTGCACGCAGCTCCTTGGAGTGAAGCTCATCAAGCAGTGTTCTGGGGTGTGTGGGGGTGGTGAGGCTCGGTGGGAAGGTCTGGGTATGAGGGGGTCTGGATGCATGGGGGCTGGGCCGATGGGAGAGCAGCTCCCTGCACACGGATCCCTCCCCCTGTAGCTTAGGAGCTATGGGTGCAGGAAGCGCTGCAGGCAGGGCATGGGAGTGGGGGGCAGATTGCAGAGCTGCCTACAGCCGGGGGAGAAAACTGGCACAATCCTGGATGCTGTGCAGGGGAAGAGGAAATCCCAGCCCAGCCAGGACTAGCAGCTTAGTCTGATGCAGGGTAGGAACCACCAGCCAGGTCTTCCCCAGTCCTACTCCCTGCCTCACAGTAATTTCTCTCTCTGCCAGATACCCTGGGCAACCAAAATATACTGCCGGAGAGGGTTGCATGACCTCTGTTGTGGTTTCCCTTTGCTTCCCCATCAGAAAGTCATTTTCTGCAGGGAACATAAATTCTGAGCATGTAGACTATCCATGGATGACCAAGGAACGTAAAGAAAGTAATGCAGGAAAAACGGATGTCAAATTTGAGGACCCAGGAAGTAGGGAACAAAGCTGTAATTAATTTAGTTGGGGCATGTGTGGTTCAAACTCATTTAAAGAAACAATTGATGATTAATCTGTCCTACTTCCTTAAAAAAAAAGTTGTTATAGATCTGAGCTTGGCACATATCTTGGAAGTTTTTCCAGCCATTATTTCTTCCCCCAGCCCCAACAGGGAGAACACAGACTGATGTTGGTGGATTTTTCTTTCGTATAAATACATTAGTTTAAATGCAGATACAGGTCCAAATCCATAGCCTTATGCTGGCTCATTTCTAAAGTACAGAGCTAGTATGGCAGCTGATTTAGATCCAGTTTAGTTTCCAAATTCCCCAGTAAGGTCAGTTCCTTAAAAACTGAGCACTCACCAGATTATCAGAATCTTTGTAAAGCAATAGTGTTGGTGATCGTGTCTCAAATCAGGCCCTGTCTGTATGGTTGTGCTGGGGGAAGGGGCAGTTGTACCAATGTAGGTGTAATATTAAAACCCCCATGGCAGTGGTCCTCAACCTTTTTGGCTGGCGAGCACCAGCCGAAGGGCCACTGCAGCGTTGGAGCACCCGCCGAAATGCCACCGAATTTCAGCGGCATTTTGGCAGCGACGCCTCTCAGTGATGTTGCTTGCCATCGACAAGCGTCGTCATCGAGAGGCATCCCCGCCAAAATGCCGCTGCGGCATTTCAGTGGGTGCTCTCCTGGGGGCCAGGAAGTGGACGCATTAAGATGCCCCAGCGGGCGCCATGGTGCCCAAAAGCACTGCGTTGGGGACCCCTGCCCTATGGCTTGTCTAGACTAGAGGTTTTGGCCCAGTGGTAGCTCAAGTTAATTATTTGTCAGTCAATTTGGAGTTAACTATTACAGCTATACATGCAAATGTGGATGCTCCACAAATCTTTGTTCCTGCTGGCCTGGTTCAATCTTGTTTGAATCCTAGGACCAAACCATCTTATATAGACATGCGTAAATATACTATTTGTTAATCAAGTTACCTGATTGCTAATTATAGGACCAAAATACAGGACCAAGCACTCTAGTCTACACAAAGTTCTAATGTAAGGAGTTTACCCTGGGATTTCCATTCTAGGGATGTCACAAGCGAGTGCCCTAGCCACTGGGCTATTACAGCATATTCTAGGGTGTGACTTGTTCAATCTCTCTTGTTGAAGCTATTCCACTTTGTATCAAATAATTAAAATGTTCACAGGGCCAGAGAGAGTGAGAACAACTCTATAGCCTGATGGTTAGGGCATTCAGCTGGGAGGTGTTGACTTGAATTCCTGTCCATGCTCCAGTTAATATTAAATTACTTCATTCATCCTAAGATATGGGAGATTGCTATGGAACTACTTGTGTAACTGCTCATAATCTGGCCCAAAGTTACCTAATGCCACAGCATTTAGATATGGGAGCAAACAGTGGCTGTGCCTGCCAGAGTCAAGGCCACAAAATAGTTTCCATTATAACCTACCTGTTCTTAGAACTTTTCTAAACATTCCCCTTTAACAGCTGAAATTTTCCATGCTTGGTCTCTGCCCAGAGCTGAATTTTTTGGAAGGCTTAATTAAATTATGAGAAGGCATAAAAAAATGTACATTGTCCTATTGTTAAGAACTATTCAGTTCAATCTGCTTATCATGAGACTTTAAGACATGAAACATAGTGGATGAATAACCTTTTTGACTTGTACATACTTTTACTAAGTTTCTAAATGTATGGTGGTAAAATGCCAATATTTTGAAAACTCTGCCACATGAATAAACAGAAGTAAATTCTAATATGCCCCATAATTATGTTACCATAAATATATATTTTGTAAGACACTTTAATACTTTGCGTTAGATGTGGTTCTGAATTTTCATGGCAACACATGGAGGGGAACAACTAAGTTAGACATATAAATAATGATAGAATAGTATCATCCAATAATCTGAAAGTTATGAGAATTTTAATTAATTACACAAAACACATGTTCACACATACATGGAATATTTATTTGCCATAGGTATTCCTCAGAAAAACTTTCAACACAGCTGCACTAGTTTTCCCTTCAGAGGGGTATGTGTGTCCAAAGGATGAAAAAATCTGCTTCTACTTATTAAAATCTACAAATTATTAGACTTATTTTATATTTAAATTTTTTTCAAAAAGTCATTAAAGGTATTGAAATCATAAACTCCAGGACATTTATATTGTTCTGTTGTTGCAAAGACATACAGCGAATGTTATACATATGATGGACAAAACCAAATAGCAAATAAACTATAAACAAAGAAAATAAAATAAACAAAGAAAGATACATTGAAAAAATATATACAAGGCGAAGAGAATAGTAACAGCAAAGCCTTATGGGGGAAAATTCACAGTGTAAATACTATAAATTTATAAAACAAGGCCTAATTTTACACACATGATAATATGAAGAGATCCTCTTTTCGCTAACCAGCTGGCACTCACTGATGGCTGCATACAAACAGTCAGTGGGGTTCTGTGTTGGTTTTATTGCCATTGCTCATCAAAGGACAGTTATTTTTTTTAAATGAAAGCTGAGGGCTTTCAGTCTTCTTAGACTTATGGTAACTCCTGATCCTTCCCAACTGCAGACACTTGATTTGGAATGGTTTCTTACCCTAAGCATCAAACATCACCAGCAGCTAGACTCAATTGGCTGGCCATATAAACTCACTCACAGTGATCAATGTCTGACAGCCACCTGACTCTCGTTTATCCCTCACTAGTCTTAGAACCATCTCAACAGAGTAATTAGTAAATTCATATACTGAGCCTTGATCTACACGTAACATACCCTCACTATTGGATGAGAAACAACAGGTGGATACACCAAAGAGACTAGGGGGAAAGGGAGAGCACAAGGAATCAATGAGATGAGATTGACAAGCAGCATTCACAGCAAACCAGTGGCTGAGTTCTCAGTTAATGGCTAATAAATCTTTCTCCTTCCTTTCTGAACCCAGGTGGGGGGGTTGTGGGTTAGTGTTTTGGGGAAGAGATTTTGCTAATCTACAGTTGTTAGTGCTTTGAAATGTGTGCAAGTGTACTGAGGCTACATGGCATTTATAGCTTTCAAGATGTTGTTGATGTAAAAGACTGACAAGTTCCTGCAATATCCTGAAGGAACTTTATTGAGCTAAGCTACACCTTATTGAACTAGGTGAATACCTTTGGGGTCCACTGTATTAAAATGTAACTGTGTCTGTATTACTATGGAATTGTATGTGTTTCCATGGGAAGGATAAATAAGAGAACAGCAGGGGGTAATTAGGCACATTCACTCAGGTTGTAATATCTCCAGAGAGACACCACCACTTGAAGAAGTGCACCTCCACTAGTTCAAACTAGACTCTCCAGGGACCAACAGACAAAAAAGATTTTTGGATAAATAGCCTGATTTTCAACCAGCTTCAGGGCCTTCTTTCTAATCCAGAAAACAGACAGAACCTCAGGTAGGGTTGGAAGGACTGGCTCTACAGAGCTTGTTCTGAGCTGAAGCTGTGATGAATTTGTTGGGTAGGGGGGATGGAAGAACTGCTCCTGTCAGAATCCATGTTAGGGTGAACTCTGGGAAGCTTAGTAGCATGTGTGTAGTGTCTTCTATTGTTTTAATGATTTTTACCATAAGAATAAAGTGGGCTCTCATAGGAAGTGCTGTGTGCTTTCTTGTAACTGTAGCAATTACACCTGCTAACTCTCTCAAAGGAGAAAGCAAGCAGGTGTCCTTGAGCAATCAGTCTGTGCTGGGAACAACACAGTAAAGGCAGGGAACTGTGCAGTCTTGGAAATACCCAAGTCAGAAGGGAGAGAGACACAGCAAGCCTGAGACTAGGTACCCTTTCTGGGTCACTGAGGGGAAATACAGGTGCAGTTGCCCTGAACTGTGACAATTGAACCCTGGGTCTTATGTTAATTGGCTGAGTGAAGCCTGAGTACACAGAGCTAAGAGGTTTTTGTTTTTTATACAGACCCAACTCCTCATTGATAAGCATCCAGAACTGGAGACCACATCTGATTCAATATAGGCACATTCTCCAGAACCCTTTACTGCCAACCTGCAAGAGAGAAAGAAACAAACTGTTACCTTGAAATTTACCATCAAATAATTCCACTGAACAAAGAGAAACCTCTGGTGGTAACAGTGTCTTCAGAGATCCTAGTGTTTCATCCTAATTCATTACACAAAATTTATTGCAAGAGGGAAGATGGGCATTTACTTAAGGAGGGAGGGATATCTCAGTAGTTTGAATATTGGCCTGCTAAACCCAGGGTTGTGAGCTCAGTCCTTAAGGGGGCCATTGAGGGATCTGGGGCAAAATCAGTACTTGGTCCTGCTACTGAAGGCAGAAGGTCTCCCACACAAGTTTTCCTTAACCTTTTCAAAGTCTTCTTTCATTTTTGATCCTTGACATGAATAGCTTAGGTTTGCAATCAGCACATTGGGCTATTTATATATGGGTATTCCTCCATTCCTGTCTGACAGCCCCAAGGAGGTGTTTCTGGGTGCTTGCTCATCTGCCCAGATGGGTCATTTAGGAGGAATTCCTTTTCTTTTCAGCACAGGTGTATGGGTTCTCAGAGAGACAGGGGGTGGTTTGTGCTGTGATGTCATCAATATGCAGATGATATATAAAATCTTTCTTCATGTGGCCCACATGGTGCACATTCCTTTGGTTTTTCCAATGTCTGGCTGAGCTTGAGACTAGAGTGAGAAAAATGGCCAATACTCTGGTAAAATGGAGACAATACTAGAGGGATTATGTTGGGAAAGGAGCTTATGGGTATGGGGGGTGGGGTGGAGATTTCCACACTATTACCGAAGGAATTTGTCAAAGAGGACTACAGCCTGTGGGCAATTATTCCCTGTCTGCTACTGAGAATCTGACACACTTCAAGAACCCAAAAGAATTGTTTCCATCTGCAGCTGGCAAGGCTGTTGCCCCATTTTTCTTAGCTGTGGACCCCCTGACAGTCCCTGTGCCTAGGACCCAGAGCGAGATGTCACCGCTTCCATGGAACTGTGTGAAACTAGGTAGGGAACCTACCAGCACCATGCCAACCAGACACCTGGCAACTTTACAATATCAGGACAAATGGCTTCCTGATTGAATCATAGATTATTAGGGTTGGAAGGGACCTCAAGAGATCTAGTCCAACCCCTAGCTCAAAGCAGAACCAATCCCCAAATGGCCCCCCTAAAGAATTGAACTCACAATCCTGGGTTTAGCAGGCCAAAGCTCAAACCTGAGCTATCCCTCCCAAAATAAAATAAAATTAAAAAAAGAAAAAAAGGACCTTGAAAGGTCATTGTAGTCCAGCCCCCTGCCTTCACTAGCAGGACCAAGTACTGATTTTTGCCTCCCGTTGGCTCCCTCAAGGACTGAACACTCAACCCTGGATTTAGCAAGTCAATGCTCAAACCACTGAGCTATCCCTCCCCCCTATACATAGCTTGGGATGCAGGGCAAAGTGTTAAGTATCAGGACATCTGGATACCCTGTAGCTACCTAACTGCTCACCCTTCTCACCCGTGGTGAGATGGAAATGGAAAGCAGGTCAGGCACTGACACTAATAGTCTCTAGAATTAAACATCATGTGGTTGGTAGCAAGCCACTCACGTTTGGGCCATCAGTGCTGGGATTCAGTGCTGGTTGGACAGACCAGCCTTTGAAGGCTCAGCAGACCACCCTTTTTTTCTGGAGGTAGAGTTGGGGAAGACTATGCATTACCGTGCCTGGTGGAGAAGGGCCTCAGACTTTATTTATTTTTCAAATCTGTTCTTGTGTTAAAATGTGGCTGTGTGCTATGAAGCTTCTTGTAACTGGGTATATTTTATAAAGGTGGGCAGTTAAATAATGTCACTCTAAAAAGGTGTTAATGGCTGTCATCAAGGAATCTTGGGCTACGTCTACACTACAGGATAAATTTAAATTAGCTTAAACCGAATTTATAAAACAGATATTATAAAGTCGATTGTGCGCGTCCACACTAGGCACATTAATTCAGTGGTGTGCGTCCATGGTCCGAGGCTAGCGTCGATTTCTGGAGCGGTGCACTGTTGGTAGCTACTGTAAAATAATGAGGCCAATAACTTCGATTTGCGTCCACACTAAGCCTAATCAGATATAGTAATATCGATTTTAGCATTACTCCTCTCGTTTTGTAGGAGTACAGAAATCAATTTAAAGAGCCCTTTAAATCGATATAAAGATCAGTGTAGTATGGACGGGTGCAGCGTTAAATCGATTTAACACTGTTAACATCGGTTTAACAGCGTAGTGTAGACCAGGCCTTGGATCCAAAGATAATCTCAGACCTCATTAAAACCAATGGATGTGCCAAGCACTCTTTAGATATGTCTACACAGCATTTTGGTGAGCCTCCCTGCACTAGTCAACAGTCTCACACTAGTGCTCTAAAATAACTGTGCAGACAACGCTTTCAAGTTGCAACTCAGGATCTGAAGCCTGTGTAGATATAGCAGCAGAAGGTGCAATCTAGACATTTTATATAATAAAAATTGCCACAGGCAATGGTGGTGATTGCCCAAAGCACTACATGCTATTGTTGGTTTCTGAGGTGTTCAGGAAACAGGATTGAGTGTGTCTACTTGTGACTAAACGGGATGACACCAAGAATATGCCTGACTCCTACCATCCATTTCTTATCCGAATGGAAGCAACCTTGTCAGGTCCAAATTGACTAAATACTAAATTGCAATATTAAAAACAAACATGGTCAATATAGCAAAGAAATAACTTTATTGAAATATTTGAGATTGGAACCTGCTGCTCAGGCCCTGTAGATCAAGCTGAGTTAACAGCCAGGCCTCAGAAAAGTACTAATGAGAGAATTCTACATGTAACCACACTAAGGGTATGCCTATGCTACATGCCACTGTAAAGAGTGTGCAGAGTACATAGGCAGCACGCTCCTCAGCATGAGTATAGATAGCAGTGTAGACATAAGAATGGCCAAACTGGGTCAGACCAAAGCTTCATCTAGCCCTGTATCCTGTCTTCTGGCAGTGGCCAATACTGGTGCCCCAGAACAGATAATCATCAAGTGAACCATTCTTTGTTGCCCATTCCCAGCTTTTGTCAAATGGATGCTAGGGACACCATTCCTGCCCATCCTGGCTATTAGCCATTGATGGATCTATCCTCTGTGAATTTATCTAGTTTTTTTTTTTAAACCCTGTTATAGACTTGGCCTTCACCACATCCTTAGCAAGGAGTTCCACAGGTTGACTGTGCATTGTGTGAAGAAATACTCTTTTGTTAGCTTTAAACCTGATGCCTATTCATTTCATTTGGTGACCCCTAGTTCTTGTGTTATAAAAAAAGAGAGTAAACACAGGGTAGGGCAAACTTTTTGGCCCAAGGGCCATATCAGGGTTGCAAAACTATATGGAGGGCCAGGTAGGGAAGGCTGTGCCTCCCCAAACAGCCTGTACCCTGCCCCCAACTGCCCCCCTCAGAACTCCCAACCCATCCAACCCCCCCTGCTCCTTGTCCCCTCACTGCCCTCCCTCCCAAAACCCCTGCCCCTAACCACCCCCCCATTCAACCCCCCCTGCTCTGTCTCCTGACTGCCCCAACCCCTCTGTCCCCTGACAGGCCCCCCAGGACTCCCATGCCTATCCAATCCCCCCCCCCGTGCTCCCCCATCACTTTGTAGTCTTGTATCTGCAAGTTTTGCCACCTCACTTTTTACCCCTTTTCCCAAATAGTGAAGCATTGCTTAGACAATTAAATACACCTGCACTCTTACCCTACAAGCTCTCTACATGCCCAAGTAGTTCCTTCCCTGTCTACACTGCTATCTTTAGCAGCTATTTTCCCCTGCCACAAGGAAGGTCTCCAGCAGTAGGGAAATTCAAGGGTGGGGGAAGGCACTAGGGAAAGACTCCAGTAAAGGGGATTGCCATAATGAAAGACTCTGGCAGAAGTGGAAGCCTCTAATAGAGGGGGAGCAGTGGTGAAGGCTCCTGCAAGTCCCCACTGCCAAAGCCTTTCTCCGCTGCCACCCCCCAACCAGAGATTTTCATGGCTGTGTGTGACTGCACACCACCACAGTGTGGACACAATCTGATTTTCCCCAGCAGCATGCAGCTACACACACCCAACACACTGTCACCAGTGGTGTGCAATGTAGATGCACCTTAAGTTATGCTGTCTGCTTCTGCTGCCTTGGCCTTCTCTCCTTGGTCCCCTCCAGTCTATCCTTAGCCCTTGCCATTCCAGTGAAAATGCCTAACCAAGGTCACAAAGAACCTTTGATTTGCTAATTCAAATGGGCACTTCTCTGTCAGTATTTCTGATGTGCCTGCTGCCTTTATACCACTGATCTCTCTCCTCTCAGACTCTGTAAATTTGGGCTTTCTTGGATTAACTCCTGCTTTGCTGACCACTCCCTCAGCATCAACTTTAGTAAGTTCTCTTCCTCCTCTTTGCTTCTTAGGATTCTGTCCTTTGTGTTCTTAGCTTTTCTCTCCACCTTAACATTGCCTATGATTTTACCAATGCTACATGAAAAAGATTTAAAAACAAAAGTTTAGCTGCCTACCCCAGTCTCTATCTCAGATGCATCAGAGTGAATGTTACTTGTATCACCAGCATTTTAACTAACTTCAAAACACTCCATAAATTCTGCTTATTCCAGGAACCCTTCATTAACCCTTTGTTATCATGTATCCAGGGCAATACAAGTCAATATCAACTTACAGATTTCTATCTAATGGAGTATCGTTTATCCAATGGAATTCTTCTCCTGTCTTGTGAAGTCCAATCCACGGATCTTGCTTTGTTATTTTCATTATAAAGTTCTGTAGGGAAAAAAAGAGCAATCTTTGTTCCAGACTAGAAAATGAAAGGATTCTCTTTCCCTTCTCCCAGACGATTATGGGTTAATGTATCAGCCTTTCACCTCTTGAGAGCTGACATCAAAATCATAAGTGTGGATCCTGTGATATCCACATCAAGAAAAGCACCTCAAAATTCAGCCTGATTGGAAGTCTCTGCTCAAAAGACTGCCATGGACTTATATTAAGCATTTATATTGAGCCATGAAGGCGCTCTGACCAGGGCCAGCTCCAGGGTTTTTGCTACCCCAAGCGGTGGGAGAAAAAAAAACAAAGCTGTGATCAGCGGCAGCTCTGCCACGTCGCTTTTTTCTTCGGCAGCAATTTGGGGGCAGGTCCTTCCCTCCAGGGGTGGCTCTAGGTATTTTGCTACCCCAAGCACGGCAGGCAGGCTGCCTTCGGCAGCTTGCCTGCGGGAGGTCCAGGGGATTCGGCAGCATGCCTGCAGGAGGTCTGCTGAAGCCACAGGACCAGCGGACCCTCCGCAGGCAACCTGCCTGCCGCCCTCGTGGCAACCAGCAGAGTGGCCCCCATGGCTTGCCGCCCCAGGCACATGCTTGGCATGCTGGTGCCTGGAGCCGCCCCGCTTCCCTCCGAGAGGGACCGAGGGACCCGCCGCTGAATTGCCACCGAAGAGCTAGACATGCCGCCCCTTCCACTTGGCCACCCCAAGCACCTGCTTGCTCAGCTGGTGCCTGGAGCCAGCCCTGGCTCTGACACTGTAGCAATGTATACAGCAGGGTTGGGCAAACTACGGCCCACAGGATGGATTCGGCCCCTCAGGGCTTTGGATCCAGCCCACAGGATTGCCCCCTCTCGGGCCCCACTCCACTCTCAGAAGTGGCTGGCACCGCAGTCCCCAGGTTGGGGGACAGAGGGCTCTGTGCATTGCCCTTGCTTCCAGGCACCACCCCCCGCAGCTCCTATTGGCCGGGAATAGGGAACCATGGCCAATGGGAGCTTTGGGGGAGGTACCTGGAGGTGCAGCAAGGGCAGCACATGCAGAGCCCTCCCTTTCCTCTCCCCCAGGGGCCGCAGCGCTTCCTGGAGCGGTGCGGCATGGGGCCAAGGCAGGCATGCAGGAAGCCTACCCTGGCCCCGGTGCACACCACTGCTACCCTGGAGTCCAAACCCCTCCTGCACTCCACTCCTGACTTCCTGCCCTAAGTCCTCTGCCTGCACCTCAAACCCCTCCTGCACCCCAAGCCCCTGCCCTGAGCCCCTTGCTACACCCTGCACCCCAACCCACTTCCCTGAGCCCCCCATACACACTGCACCCCTCCTTTGCCCCAATCCCTTTCGCTAAGCCCCTTCCTGCCCACCACAACCCCCCCCCCCACACACACACCCTGCACCCCAACCCTGCATACAATTTTCCCACCCAGATGTGGCCCTCTGCCCAAAAAGTTCACCCAGCCTTGGTATAGAGGCTACTATAAGAAACTGCATGAACATAGACAATTAAGTATACACAGACTCATGAGCACAGGACTGTACAAAATAGAAAATAAGTGATGTCCCTGTGCTGAACAGCTGCAGTGTGACAGCAACAGAGGAGTGGACAACAGTTTAGGCAAAGCAGGTTGGAGAAATCATTGATGTAGAGACCAGAAGAAGGATTCCTGGGTGAAGTAAGTTTTATAGAGGGAAGTGAATGAAGAGAGAGGAATTGTTCCAAGTGTTGGAAGCAAGAAAACAGATGGTGCCAAACCAAGCATAGAAGATGATGAAGGGAGCAGTGAGACAACAAGACTGGAAGGAGCATACAGAGCAAGGTGGGAAGTAGGAGAAAATGAGAGCAGAGATACAGGCAGCAGCCAGATTATAGAGGGTCTTGAAAGTGAAGATAAGGAGCTTCAGTACAGGGCAAAGTTTCCTGTAGTGAAGATGTAGAGTGGGTGTATGTACTGCCCATCTAGGAGCCACCGCACACCCAGGTGCGGTCTGGACAGAGTGGAGACAAAGGGAAGCAAACATCTGTGGTGGCTAGGGCTAGCGTGGCCCCTAGCACAATTAAGCTCAGCTCAAAAGCCTACTCTAATTCAGACCTTCCTGGGTTGGTTGTGTGCAGCTTTGCAACATGGAGCTGCCCAGAACCCACAGAGCAATTTGTTCTCTGCAGACTCCTGTGACAAAGTTCCTCCTCTACCTTGGTGGGTCCTGCACTTATTTGTGGATTTGCTCACCTCAGTGATCTTCCCCTCTGGTGGAACCCACAGTCTGGGTCAGCTCCTCCTGTGTCTGATCAGGAGTTGGGAGGTTTGGGGGGAACCTGGGCCTGCCCTCTACTCCAGGTTCCAGCGCAGGGCCCTGTGGATCACAGCTGTCTATAGACCCTCTTGTAACAGCTGCATGACAGCTGCAACTCCCTGGGCTACTTCCCCATGGCCTCCTCCAAACACTTTCTTTATCCTCACCACAGGACCTTCCTCCTGGTGTCGGATAATGCTTGTACTCCTCAGTCCTCCAGCAGCACACCCTCTCACTCTTACCTTCTTGCTCCCAGCTCCTGACACATGCACCTCACTGACTAACTGGGAGGTTTTTAACTAGTTCCAGCCAGCTCTTGACTGGCTTCAGAGCTACATTGATTGGGACACATCTCCACTGCCTTCTAGAAGGATCTTAACTGGCCCCAGGTGTCTTGATTAACCTGGAGCAACTGCCGTTTGGTTACCATGGTACCAGGGATTCATTTAGCCTGGGGCTAACATATCAGTTCTTTACTACTTTACTGTAGCCATCTGGCCTTGCCTCATCACACTCCTCTTCTGTCCCCAGTATGACCACTATGCTGAGGTCAGGGATGGCTGCTCTGCAGCGCTCCCTTCAGCTTAGGCAATTCTCTTCTGGCTGGCTATGGGGCTTTTTTGGGCCCTGTGTACTGCTGCAGCTCCATTTAAGGGACAGACCAGGGAAAGGAGAGAATCTCTTCCTATATTTCAGAGCTGGGCTGGAGTGCGACCACTTCTAACATCCCAGCACTGAAATTTAAAATTCAAAAGAAATGGCAAATCTCAGTGGAAGAGAATTGTTACCTCACTCCCAGCCTGGGGCTAACACAAGTATGCAGTGTCCTCGGTGGGTCCTGGTAACTCTGAGAGCATTTATGTCTGGTTACCGATAAGAAAGACGGGACATTGGTTTCACAGACAGTTGCCTCAGACACCAGCATTTGTGAATGTGATCAATCCAAAGGTTAAATGAGGCATTCCATGGGCAACTTCTAAAACATTAACTGCCAGGGTTGAAGACGACAATTTCAGAGGAAAAGCTGGGAATGGGTGACAGGGGATGGATCACTTGATGATTATCTGTTCTGTTCATTCCCTCTGGGGCACCTGGCATTGGCCATTGTTGGAAGACAGGATACTGGGCTAGATGGATCTTTGGTCTGACCCAGTTTGGCCCTTTTATGTTCATGCATTTCTGTGCACTGTGCCTTGTCACACTCCTTGCACTGGATTTACAGCAATTCAGATGAGAGAGCAGAATGAGAGAGTGGAGAATCACATAGTTTCACTCCTCCCATCTCCTGGGATCTATCATAGTTCATTCCCCTACCAGTTCCTGCTGGTTTTCAATTACAGTTAGGGAGCTGTTGTGTGAGGAAAAAAAGCTCCAACTGAAGTTCTAGTCCATTTTTTTCTGAGAAGTAGTAACATTTCCTTTGGTGGTACAGCCAGTCGGCAGGGCATGGTTCTAGAGGAGGAGAGCCATGAGAACCTTTCCCTGATGAGCTATTTACCGCTAAAAAACAACAACAAATCATCACATTTCTGCCAGTCAGATCTCCCAGAGCAGGCTTCCTGGAGCTACCTAACCCAGCCCTGAATTTATACTCTCTGCAGACAAGACTTCAGAACAATTGAAAATATTACAGTAAATCAAATATAACATTGGGCTGAGATTTAAATTTAATGAACTTCTATCATTTATGTTTCCTAGAGGGTGCTAAATGCTGAACAGCCTCATAAAATAGACTTGTTCACGGGCCTAAAGAGATTACAGTCTAATTATAACCACAAGACAGCTTGTGAAAGCAAGAGAAGTTGGGGATGAGGGTCACAATGGTTAGATGACACCATCACACAGATTTGCTATGTGCACTTGCTCCTGCACACCTCTGATTGCATCTCCACCACTGTAGTCGTTATGTATTTTTCCATTAAGGTGAGGAACAAAGATGGTGAGTGAGGGATTTAGTTGAGTCCCTTGGCATTCTTCTACCAAATTAAAAAAAGCCTTCCCCAACTTCCGATAACTTCAGTGTTCGACTGAGCCAGCCTTGGCTGTTATGCCAGAGCAGCATTTTTGGCAATCTCATCAGTTTCTACATTAATTTAGCTTTCATTTTTTTAAAGAGTCAGGGCCAGAAGTTAAAGAGTCAGGGCCAGGGAAATCTTCTGCCTGTGAACTGAAGGTGTGTTTTCTTGAATCTGGAAACAGACAAGGTCGCACATTCATATGTAAACCATGACTACATATGGCCCTTACCATTTCTACTGCTATGGGTTTCACCCAGAGGTGAAAGTAAGCCGGTATCACCCAGTACGCCATGCCGGACCAGACTGGCTGGTGATTTAAAGGGCCTGGGGCTCCCCACAGGGGCCGAAGCCCCAGGCTCTTTAAATCGTCTCCTGAGCCCTGATGCCAGAGCCCTGGGGTAGTGGCGACAGGACTCTGGCAGTGATTTAAAGGGCCCGGGGCTCTGCTGTGGTAGCGGTGGGAGCCCTGGGCCCTTTAAACTGACCCTGGGGCCTTTAAATCTTGATTTAAAGAGCCCGGGAAATTTAAAGACTCTACCACTTCTAATTGAGGCCATGGCCTCTGCTCAAGACTCCGGAGAACCAGTAAGTCCTTTAAGTTACATTCACCCCTGGTTTCACCTCTCCAGTCTTGAAACTGAGTCTCAAAATGAATTGTCGCTCTCAAGGGACACCTATTCTACTCAGATAATTGGAGTTATGAACAAGCTAAATTTGGTTTTGGTTTCTATATGAAAACTTGGAGTTCTCTTGACTGTAGAGGTAAATAATACTTTATTTTAAAATTACTTAAATACTTACCAAGGAGAATACACAAGATCACAAGCATAATAGCAAGAATCCTTCTAGTACACTTCCAGAGCCAAATATTTGAGCAGAGCCCTGAAAACAATCTCATAATTATAAATTGAGAACACTAAAAGAAATCCACATTCTAGAATGGGGTTTAGGATGCAATGACTGGTTGTGGTCTTTAAACTAGTCCCAAGCCATATGAAAAGAAGGATAGGAGCAGAGCTGGAGATCTGGAAAAGTTGACAATTAACCTAGCAAAGCCCAGATGTAGAAATTTCTGCATTCAACAACCACAATGAAAAAACAACAAAAGGCTACTGAAACTAGAAGAAGAAAAGACTAAACATCCACTACAAACAACTGTGTGCAATGCCAGTACTCAACACTTATAAGAATAGTGAAACAGAGAGAGATGGGACATGGGGAGAGGGGACTGAGCTGGGAGAGAAGAGAGAGGAATAGAAAGATTAAGGAACAGAGCTAATGGATAAGACAGTGAAAGGTTCATGATGTGTGTAAGGGAACTAAGGATTGTCATTGTTTATTGCCCTCTGAGCCCAGAATTTCTGCTGCTGGAACTTCCAGTCTCCTCCCACAAAGACTCCCTCTCTTTCCCTCACTCCCTGCCACCAACTTCAAGAGGGCGAGCTCTGCTTGCTACCAGGAGGGACCCAACTATCTGTCTGTTGTAGTTTGCTGTTTCAAATCCCAAGGGGCTAGTGGACAGGGGACCAAGTACTTCCAGGAAACTGCTCCCTCAGGGAGAGTGCAAAACAAACAAGGTTGAGAACGAGTGTTAGATGGGGGTACTTCTTGTTCTTCTTTCTGCTGCTTCATGCAGCTTCTGCACTATTTTACACTTTGCTGCTGTTCCTCTGTGCCCACAGAAATGGGAGCCAGAGATGTTGGCCACCACTAGGGCCACTGGATCCAGCAGAGCTCAACTCACAAATAGAAGACAAGGCTGGGGGAGGGAACTGGAGAGTTTCCAGCATGCCCTGAATGCAGGCAGCATGGGCATGCAGGAAACTCCTTGCAACCCCAGGACTAAGCATCAGGCTGTTTCTCTCTCTGGATCCCTGGGCTCAAGGGGAAGATAGGATGTGAGTGTCTGCACTGGGGAGGGAACAGCTGGGCTCTCAGGGTTATGGGGTGTGAATGTCTGGGCTGGAGAGGGGGCACACTTGGGCTCTGGGGGTTAGGGGGAGTTTGTGTCTGGCGTGGGGATGGGGGGGGTTGCAGCTGGCCTCTGGGGCATAGAGGGTGTGAGCTTCTGGACTTGTGGAGCATGGTGGGGTGGGGTGTGAGTGTCTGGCCACCAGGCTGAGCTCTGGGGGGCAGAGGGCAGAGAAACAGGAACTTGGTTGTCATAGCAATTTCTTTAACTCTCTACTCCTGGGGAAAATTTTATGTGTCTATATTGTTACAAACATCCTTGCTGACAGGTATTTTATAAATAAATTACCAAAATAGTTGGAAGTGGCATGATTATATAGTGTTATTTTGACAAATAAAGTTTGCAGAACTTTAAAATATTATGCGCAGAATTTTTAATTTTTTGGCACAGAATTTCCCCAGGAGTAAACAAGGCAAGTACATGTAATGCCTTAAACTTACAGTTGGAAAAGATACAGGACCAGATCCACTAGTGTAAATCAGTGTAGCTCCATTCTAGTCACTGGAGCTACCTAAACGTAATGCAACTGGGCATCTTTCCAAAGCTGATCTAAACAGAGCTGGGTTGAGATTCTGTGGGAACTAGTTACAGACTGTGAGGTGTGAGTATTGCCTATTGCAGGAGGGAGGCAGAGCAACTCCAGCAGGAGTCACGCGAGGAACTACATGGGGCTCTCTCCACTAGGCTCTCCTGGTTACCTTAAGTAAGGCACCACTCAGTGTATTAGATCAAAGCATAGTGGGAAAAGGGCCATTTCATGTGTAACTTCCTCCTGCTGTCACGACTGTCTGGAAGTTCCATTCCTGCATTCTGAGCCAGTCAGCACTTCCCATCCATCCCTCACGCTATCCCTGAAATGACACATTGGACTTTCTGATGGGAAGCCTCATACAGTGGGGAGACGTGGAGCATCCCACCAGACCCAGCCCAGCACATACAGCATCTTTGGGCAATAGTTACACAGACCCTTTTTACACAGACCGATGCAACTGGCCACACAGCCCAGTGTGTGCAGAGGGACACGGTGGTCTGGTCTACACTACAGAGTTAAGTCAACGACCTAACGCTGTAAGCATCTACACCAAAATGTAGCTCCCACCAATGTAAGTTGTCTATTACATCACTTTAATAACTCCACCTCCACGAGAGGCATAGTGCTTAGGCTGATGTAGTTAGGGCAATGCAGTGTCTGTGCAGACACTGTGTTACTTGCATCATCCGCTGGCTGTCAGCCCCATGCTGGACTCACAGGTGGAGCCCTTAGTCCCTGGGGGCTGACAGCCTCAGCCAGAGAGGAAATGGGGGCTCCAGATATGATTGCCTCACAATGCCCCACTTCAGTGAGTGGATACACTCCTGGTGAGGACATGCACCACAGACAGAAGCAGCACAGAAGGAATGTGGATGTAGTGGCTGTACATCGACTTAACTTAAATCACCTTTATTCTGTAGTGCAGGCAAGGCCGGATTTATCTGCTGCCCCCTGGTGGGGGAGGGCCAATGTCCTAATGTACATGAGTCCAGACTCAGGGCACCAGCCATTGCACAGGAAACCCCCGTCTCAGGGGCTGCGCACTCCTTGGCCCGCTAGCATCCTCTCGGGGAATCCCTGACTGCTGCTCCAACCCGACTCAGGATTATTTACCCTGTCCGGGCTGGGCTGGGGCCGGGGCAGCCCGTTCACTGGCCCTTTCATTACCTCCAGGGCTCTTCGCCTGCCACTACAGCGGGTTGTGCGGGATCTGCCTGAACCCTTCCCCAAAGGAGCCGCCTCCCCACTCACACAGGTCCGCTCGCCCTGGCTTCATCCCACTGGTGCTGGACGCGCTGGAGCTGCTCCCAGCCCTGCTCCCAGCAAGAGGATGAGCCGATCCTTTGCCCGGTCCCTCCCCGCGCCATTTGACATTGCTCTGTCTTCAGCACTGTCTCCTCCTCCAGCGCCGCCCCACTGTGGCCGGAGAAGCAGAGGGAGCCCCAAGCAGCTGCCGCAGGCATATTTACCTGGCAGGCACCCAGAGGAAGCGGGGGGGCGACCCCCCTCCTATTACTGCGTCTCCCCTGCTTTGGCTCATTTAGCCTAGTTTCCGCTTTCCTGCCTCCTTCTGCTTGGCGTCCTCAGGGCAGAGGCCAGGGGGCGGATACTAGTGGATAAGGGAAGCTGGAGTACTGATCATTCAAATACAGTGAAAATAGCTCAGCCTGGAAAATGGAACAGGGCTGTGTCCCGCATCCCAACTGCAAGCGCTTTGTGGGAAGGGGCTTCCTAGCTACTCTCACAACTCTGCACACAAAGGAGGAATCGTAGCTGTAAAAGTACTGTTGCCCCTTTTGCCCCCCTGGGCCACTGATAGGAGGTGGGGGGGCAAAAGGGGCAGCTGCCCTGGGCCCGGTGATTTAAAAGCACCTGGGGTTCCTGGCCGCCACTACCACAGCTGCAGTCGGAGCCCCGGGCCCTTTTGAATCTCGGCCAGAGCCCCAGGTGGTGTGGGGCAGGCAGCGTGGACGGGATGGCTTGGGGAAGCTGACCTCCAGCCCCTCTCCTTCCACCCGAGGTCCCAGGTGCGACATAAAATCATGCAGTGTGAATTAGCTAGCAGACACTCCGTCCTGGTTAGTAGAGTTTAGAATCATTACAAAGTCACTGTCCTTTAAAAACATTTGAAAGTAACTGAAAATATCTGATACAGAAGTTCAAGATCCAGGGCACAATTGCTGGGGGTCGAGGCTTCTGTCCTGTGGGAGGTGCCTGATGGGGGTAGGGGCTGAAGCCTCGAGCCCCGGAAGGAGCACTCCACAGAGCTGCAGCCCCAAGAACCACTTTCCCAATGGTCAGAAGCCCCTATTGCAACCACCCCGCTGCAAGACAGAGGTCCTGAGTTCCACAACCCCCAATCTGGTAGATGACGAATGGGCAGGGGCTCCACAAGACACACTTTAACAGTAAAAGAGCCACAGTTTGGCCACCCCTGCTATATGGGGCTCCAACAATTCCACCTTCCCAGAGGAGTACAGTATTTTCCTTAAGGCTGATCAGCCTTTCATTGAGTCTAGTTTTAACTCCCTGAAGAGCTACTCACAGTTTGAAGACTTTGCAGACAAGAGCCCAGTGAGGTTTCTCGTTCTGTGAGTCAGAATCACAGTCAGAGTCATAGCCAGGTGAACCTGGCCTCCATCCTGGTCTCCATACTGGTGACTCTGGTCGGTACATTTTCTAAGGAGATATCTGTAGCCTGTGCATCTGCACCAGAAAGCAGCTGAATGGTTGGAGTGGAATGAGGCTGCACAGTTGCCTCGTCAGCTAATGCCATCATCTTCTACTTCTCCCAGGAAGCCAGACCTCAGTCATAGAGAAGATCAGAACCAGTTTCCTAGTTTGCACGGTGGATTTGTATCACTCTAGGGTTAGGAAGCTATGAAATCACTATGACATCACTTTGATGTCTTCAAACCACAGTTTCCTGTTTAGCACTGGGCTTAGTCTTACACCAACGGCAAAAGAATGCTGAGCTGCACAGCTGCCACCAAAGGGGCTTTATAAAAAAATTTTCCTCTCTTGTCTGCCAAGTGAGAGAGGTTTCTTTTTCAGATACAGACAATTTTAACTACTCTCCTGCCTACCTTGCCAACGATGGAACTGAGAGATACGGCATTGAAAGGGAAGATACTGGCCTAGGTCTTTGTGCAGAGTTTAGGACCAAATGGGGGAGGGAGGCAGAAGGTCATTTGTGAAGTGCATTAACAGAATGGTGTGGGGTAGAGGAGAATAAAGGGATCAGAGTGTTTTTTGGTAGTGGAGCAGCTTGTGTTTGCATCGAAGGGAAGGTGAATACAAAGGGATTCCCGAATCAGCAGGGCCAGCTCTAGGATTTTTGCTGCCCCAAGGAAAAAAAATTTTGGCCGCCCCCGGGCTTTTTTTTTTTTTTTTTGGCTTTTACACATGTTTGCACTTTGCAGTTTTGTTTTGACTGTTTAAAATTAAAAAAAATGAAAACAGAGAATTTGTAGTTAGTGAAATAAAACAATTTCTTATTAGTCTAATTTTAACAAAAACACAATTACAAACAATTTGAGTTCAACTATACACTGAAATGAAAAACGTTAGCGTCTTCCAGTTTCTTATAAATTAAAAAAGAATTTATATGAACTGATTTTTTCTGGTTTTTACACTTGCATAGTCTTTTAATAAGTCAGTGAAATCTAAAATTTTTGCAATAGTACTTTCAATTGAATTAATGCAAGTCCTGACAAACAATTTTGAGACATGGTGGACCTCAAATAATTTTTTAGTAATTTCAGTTTTGAGAAACTGTGCTCACCAGAAGCCACTGATACTGGTAATGTTAAAAGAATGCGTAATGCTATAGCAGTCTTTGGAGTGAAAAAATCATTTCTTGCTATAAATTCTAATAATTTTAGAGGAGAAGTTTTAGGACTTATTAGCTCAGATAAAACTATTAATTCATCATACAATTCTACTGCATCAGTGTCAGCAGCTTTATCAGTACTGAACGCTAAACGTAGGTCTTGGTAGTGCTTCATGAGGTTTTCTTTGGAAAACTGATTTTTAATATTTCCAATATCGTATTAAAATTCAAAAGTATTACAATGACCATGCAATTGACAAAATCTTTTTTCAATGGAAATTATAGCTACATCCAAAATACAATAGAAACATTCAACTTTAAACCTTTCGTTTGGATCAAGAATAGGATCATCATGAGCCTCATAACAAAACTATCTTGTTTTTTTCCGAGGACGAATGAATTGTTGAGGTGCAAACGTCGGTTCAAAATCAAGATCCTCTGCTATTGTTGTTGCTTCTTTGACAGTTTCTTCAAATCCTTCATCTGGACAGCATTTTTTAAAATATTCCAGCGTTTTATTCAAAATTGTCTTTGCCTCAGATATGTCTATGGTTATGTTCTGCATAACTTTGCTGGTCAAATTAATTTGATTTAGAATATTATGCCAAATAACCGTGCAACATGAAAATTGAAACTGCATCATTTTCTGAGCCAATGTTTCAGCTTCATGTTGAAATGAAGGATCATACAACAAATCCTGGCTTATTTCGAATAGTGCGTCGTAAATCTCTCCTGATGAATATCAGAACGGTCTAATAGCATCTATTCTGCTTTCCCATCTAGTTTGACTTAGAAGTTTAAGTGTGAGGTTTTATTCAAGATGCTTCTTCAAGACTGCCCAACGGTGTGTGGAAGCACTAAAAAAGTTGTAAATTGCTTGCACTGTGGTAAAATATGAAACAGCATCTTTAGATGATTTGGCGGCATCACTGATAACCAGATTGAGCAAATGCACATGGCAAGGAATGAAAAAAGGATTGTTTAAATTCAGTATTCTCTGCTGTACATCTGCATGTCATCCTCGCATGTTTGAGCTGTTATCATACCCTTGGCCACGCATATTTTCTAAAGGTATTCCACAATGTTCAGTAGTTTCATTCATTGATATAAATTCTAGAAAGTGTTCACAAATTTTCACTTCTGCATTTTCATCAATTTTCAGAAATTGTAAAACTATTGATATTTGCTTGGTTTTGCTCAGATCTTGAGTATAATCAACTATAATTGAGTAATATTTGGCATGTTTCAAATTCGATAAAATTTCATTACGCACACCATTAGAAACTAATTCTATTATCTCATTTTGTGTATTTTTACCCAAATAAAGGGTATGAATCTTTCCATCTTTCACCCTTCGTACATGCTCAGCCATAACATTATCAAATTTTGCCAATAACTCTACCAATTTTAAGAAATTTCCATTGTTATTCTCATATAAAATATCCGAGGATCCACGGAATGCGAGGCATTGTTTGGCTAGGAAATTAATGATTGCCAGTAAACATTCCAACACCACTTGCCAACATAGAATTTCTGAATTTAGTTGCTGTTGTTGTACCATATCGATTGTTGTACCGGAACGTAATCTGTTTGACAGCTCAATCCAATTTGTCAATGAGCGTAAATGATTTTTTATGTTTCATGTTCTTTCAAATGCTGATGCAAATTTCACCAGTCATTAAAACCTGCAGTTGCCAGAAGAATGTCCGAGTTACAGAACAGTTTGCAGCAAAAACAAAAAACGACATCTTTGGTCTGTGAATACACTAACCACAATCTATTAACTTGTTCCCCATTTTTCATTTTTTTTCTTCATACCGGATGGCATAATTCGACGATTCGACTCATTAAATGGATATTCAAATGTAGGATCTAGTTTTGAAGGACCTTTTTTCACAATAATCATTCGCATTGCATCAGTAATTATTGTCGGCTATGTACTTGGATCCGATCCTATGTAAGTCTCTCCACCTTCCAATAACTATTCTTTAGTTTTAGATTTGAATAATAGTTCTTCATTTCTGGACTCTTCAGCTGAAGTAGTAAATCTTTGGATGGATTGTGATTGTTCATCTTTATCAGTTAGCGAAGATAATCTTTGGTCAGATTGTTGTTCATTTTTATCAGTTGATGAAGACCAATTGAACCAAAGATTACCTTTATCAGTTGATGAATAATCACCTTCAATGCATTGCTTAGAGCTTTCTCCTTGATTGTCGACTTTTTTAAAATACTTTTTTGAAGTACAAGATAGTTTTTCTAATTCTTTTTGCTCTCTCTCTCTTTGTTGTTGGTAGGCAGCACCGGAAAGTCGTTTTCGTTTTTGTCCTGGCATTTTAGCCCTATAACCACTGGCATCGACACAAAACGGAAATTAGCATGAATGGCTCCGATAGAGCAGCATAGTACACACACGTAATCATGATTTGAGTGACTGTGTCATAACATGGCATGATATTTTTCATGTCACGCTCTTATTGCACTACAGTACCTGCCGTAGGTAAGGCGCTAGTCATTGGGGCGAGAGAGCTCCCCATGAGCTCGGATACACACTGGACCCAGCCCTGCTGGCATTTTCCCAGTGCTGAAGCCGCCCAGCTGGGAACCTCAAGGGGCATGCGATGGAGAAAGCTCTGGGGCTGGAGGAGCAAAGGAAGAGATGCTGGGCTTGCTGGACAGATCCTGCCCCTCTCTGCCAGGTCGCTTGCCCCCTGCAGTGGGGGAGGCAGAAGAAGACTCCAGGCACCGGCGCACTGTGTGGGGCTAGGGAGGGAGGTAGCAGCCTCTGGGGCTCCAGCAGGCAGAAGCTTCCCAGGGGTCTCGGGGACCCTCCCACCCAGCCCAACTCTTACCTTACAGTGGATCTGGCCCGAGATGGATTCATCTCCCATCACCACCCCTCCCATGGCTAGGGGTTGGGGCTGGATCCCAGCCCTGCTCATCCTCGGTCTTTGCCTTGGCCCTGGCACAAGTTCAGCTCAGCCCGGGCTGCTGCTCTGCTCCCTTCTCCCCTCCCCTGACAGGAGGCGGCACAGAGGGGAGGAGGAGGAGGAGGCAGAGACAGGGACAAGCCAAGGAGGAGAGGCCCATCCGGGCACCATGATCCGCCTGTCCTTTGCAGCCAGGGCAGGGCCATGTTACCAGCTCACACCTGGCCACCCCTCAGGTGAGAGCCAGTTGTGCAGACCTGCCCCGGCTGCAGAGGACGGGCTGCTTCTTCTCAGCTTGCTGCAGTGGGGACAAGCCAAGGAGGAGCGGCCCGTCCTCTGCAGCTGGGGCAGGGCTGTGCTACCAGCTCCCACCTGGGGGGGGAGTGGCCACTGCCCATGCTAAAGCAGCAGGGACACGGTCACCACTTAGCCGGCTCCCAGCCCAGCCGCAACCCAGCAGCAGAACAACAAGCTGTTGACCGCCACCCCGGGGCGGTCAGGATCCAGCCCAGGATGCTGCCTCAGATTTGAGCTGAAGCCCCAGCATTATGCTGCCCCATATATTTTGCTGCGCCAAGCATCTGCTTGTTTAGCTGGTGCCTAGAGCCACCCCTATAGATCAGTTATACTCTCAGTAAACAAAGATTATTTAAATTGAATAAAAGAAAATAAAGAAGAAAAATGGCATCAAACAATGGCTCAGGTAAGCAGAGTCTGAAAGCCTGTCTTCCAGGCTGCCCTCCAGTCCAATCACCACAGAGGACTGACTGATCAGGTGTTTTGAACTCTGCATCAGAGAGTGTTGCAGATCTTAAAAGTGCAATCACCCGATACCATTCAGTCCATTTTTTAAAATCTCTGTGCACTACAGGAAATGACTGTGTCTATTTAAGGTGCTGTGGTTAAGGCCTTCTGTGACTTCAGATTTTGATCTGAAGGGGAAAGTATTTTCTTTTAGTAAAGTTCCCTTCCCTAAAATAAAGTTATATAAAATGGCGGGGAAGAATATCAGTCACTGTCTAATCCAATTTACCTTTTTTATTTCACCATCATCATGGTGTGAAGCAGATTTATTGTTTGAAAGGATATATGAGGTGGCAGCAGATGTCAAAGGGTCATTCCAAGGCTAGTAGCTGCTCAGCTGAACAGAGAACTGCAGGTTGCAGCAAGGGATGGGTTCTGTAACCTGTCCTGTTAGAAGTACATAAAGTAAAATAAAATGGTGCAATCACTGAGTACAAGCTCTCCTTGCTTTAGTAAGATAGAGAACACTGAATGTCTATGTCACGGAGTGTATGGGAGTCAGGGCTGTGCACCCCCCACTTTCTGTGATTCACTGTGACTCTCAGCCCAGCCTGTAAAACAGAAGGTTTATTAGGTGACAGGAACACAGTCCAGAACAGAGCTTGTAGGTATAGAAAACAGGACCCCTCAGTCAGATCCATCTTGGGTGGGTAGGGAGCCCAGATGCCGGTGGTGGGCCTCCCTCCATTTCCCCAGCCAGCTCCAAACTGAAAACCCCTCCAGACCCTCCTCTGGCCTTTGTCTCCAGTGGTTTCTCCAGGAATTGAAATTGGGGGGGGGTGTACACTCAGAGTTCAGAGGTGCTTTCACGTGAGTACACCTTCCAGATGGGGGACAAGAAGGCACCTTGCTTGTTCCTCCAGCTGCTCACTGTTCGCTCTGGCCACAGCTGTTCGTTGTGCCACCGTTCACTCCACCGCTCTGTTGCCAATGGCCCTGCACAGTCACCTTCTGCTGCCACCTGCCATTGTGACCTCTGCAAGTTGGTCTCTTGAGGTTCCACCAGCTCTCAGTCATTTCAGCTGAGGTCTCATTGGGGGAACCTCGCTGCTAGTGCAGTCTGGGCTGTCTCTTCCACAAAAACACTGTCCCACAGGAACACTGTCCCCACAACAGGACTAAGCACTTAGACCTGATTGTCAGTGATTTCAGCTGCAGTGGTCACTTAACAGAACAAAAGACTCTCTATGGACCCTAATCAGCTCTGTTTTTAAACAGTGGAGAGGGACAGATCCCCACCCTCTCTCTTGATGCCTTGAAATCATCACAGGCTAAGTACAGTTCTACTGCCCTTTACTCATACAAAAAGAACAACATTTCATCCCCTCCCCCCACCCCCACATTCAAGTGGTTTGTAACCCAAACCCAGCCAAAATCTATCACTTGGACAACACAGATCGGTTTGCTGGATACCTAGGTAGATTAGGTGTGAATGTAAATATAATCTGGCCCCACAGCCCCAGCTCATCACTAGCTGTCAGGGAGAACTCATTTAGACTTTGCTTACAAATCATCATTTGATATTATTAGGTTGGCCAACATCATGAATGCACTGACATAAAAAAAAACCAGCTGTATAAGGAAGCAAGGAAGCTAGTCTATATTCATACTTTTCAAATCTAGTATACTTTTTCAGATACACATATTTTATCATACACTGTATAAGCTTTTAAGTGTGTATTAATGTTTCAGTTTAAATTCAGATTTCCAAACAGTTGGTATGTAACTAGCTCACAAAACTAGGTGGGGTGTTGAGGAAATTCAGGGGGGGTGTACACCCCCCCTGGGGGGGTCTAGGGAAATCACTGTTTGTCTCTTTCCTGGGCAAGAAGGCCACCTGATCTCTTTGTTCTCCAACACCTTTAGTTGTGTTAAGGGTAATTAGCATGAGCAACTCCATTTTGTAAGTTCACCTATTTTGTATCCATCATTAACTAAAAGCGAGCACACTACGTACAAAGCTCCCAAGGGCAGCATTAAAGAAAGATAAAGCCAGAAACAGGAAAGAGGATAGCAAAACAGCTACAACAGCATAATTAAGGAAAAATTCTAGTATGCAAGGTAACAGCTAGACTGTGCACTAGCCAGCACGAGGACAATGATTAGCTGTAATAGGCTAAAGATAAGAAAATGGCTTGTTTATTGGCTAAGGCTTCCGATCCACGAGGGTAGCATGCACTCCTAAAAGGTATATAACTTCTATGTAATCTGCAGCCTGGGTCTCTCCCTGACTAGCAGGGGGACACCACATTCGAACATTGTTTGAACCTTGCGCAATAAAACTTCATTGTTTGGACACTCTGTAAATCTTTGGTTTTTGTGCCTCAGCCTAGAAACGAACAGTGCATGGCCTACAGGTATAATTAGGAACAGTTGGCACCTTGCAGAGGAGGGGCCCAGGCCATCAGTTGCCAGCAGACAGGGTGTCTGCCATTCTCTGTACAGATCCCTGCACACCTGTGCCCTTCTAGGGCTCTGCAACAATCACATGCCCTTATCCCACCACCTAGATACTTAAGAAATGCATAGAGGAAAATGAGGCACCCACATAGTATTCAGAGAAAATATTAAGAACATTCCCACTTTGTCACAGTCTATGGGGAACAAGTAGCCCCCCAAATGCTTTTACACCCTTTCTCATTTTCACTTCTCTCTTTAGTTCTCGTCTTCCCAAGCTGTCTTCCCACAAACACAGGATGAGGAAGCACCTCTAAGTACTTCTCCTCCCAGTGTTGAAGACATAGGGCCTGATTCACCCCTTGCATGCCAATATAATCCCTTTGATTTCAATGGAGTCACGCTAGTGTAATGCGGTGGTGAATTAGGCCTCTGAACTAATCAGACCAACAGAGAATATAAGGGGACAGAACTCACTTTTCCTGCTCCTACTCTAGAAGCCACAAGAGTGCAAGCTGATGGTATTACTCTCTTACTACAATCTTTAGAACTGGAAATTTTGGAACATAGTGAGCAGGATGAACAAAGCTCAGGATAGAGCTGATGTCCAAATTGCATACATTAGAGTGGATAAAGTTCCCATTAACACAACAATATTCAAAATGAGAATGAGCCAACAAGCGTATGGGAGTGCACATGCATGAATGCAGACACACTGATCTACAGCTGCTCAAAACTCTTAAACCCCACTGCGATCTAAATTCCTATGCTCCCTAAACATTTGATCAGTACATGTTGGCTCTCCCACAATCCACATCTCCTGAACAGCTACACAAAGGTACAAATACTAGAAGATAAGTCCCTCATCCCAAATTCTTCTTGCACTAGGATGACCCCTCTCCTCCAAAATAAAATGCCCTTTCAGAAGATGAGCTTCATCCCCAACTGCAGCTGCAAACAGCAAATGGAGAGTGAAAGCTGCTGGACAAGAGGGGGCGGAGACCAGGGGTGCCAGAGAATTTGTATTAAACAGGAAGGCAGTGAGTGCCAGCAAACCAGAACTGTTCCACTCCCCAGCCTGTGCTGTATTACATTAGAGGAACGCAGTTATATTTGCCTGGTTCCCTGACTGCTGAGCAGAGGTTGGGGCTTATAATGAAGGAGCAGTGGAGGAGAGCAGCTGCTGGAAATGTGAAAGTAGAAGGCAGGAACACAGCCTGTGTGTAGGTGGGGGAGGGAAATGCAGGGAAGAGCATGTGTGTGTGAGGCTGGGCCTGGAGGGGTAGAACACAGGGTATGTGCATGGGGCAGGGAGGCATCTAGAGCAGGTTGGATGTGGGGAGCTTGTTTGGGTGGGGGGCAAGAGCAGATGGTGTGTGTTGAGGGGGTGGGATGAGCACATTATTTAGTGTTTGTGTCACAGTAGGGTTTGGAGGGCACTAGAGGCGATGGGTATAATAGGCCAGAGAAGGCTAAACCTTCCCTGGCACAGCTGCTGCAGTGGGATGCCATTTGCAGGATTTTACTTATTATTATGCTCTAGGCAGATTTTGGGGCAGCCGAGGGAGCTGTATTTGCTATTCAGCTTCCCAGGTTCTCTACGCTCACTACTTATAATCACTTAAAATCTATCTTTTCTGTAATTAATCAATTTGTTTATATTTTAACTAAAACAGAGTATTTTGCTTGAAGTGCTTGGGGAATCTGCTCATGGCTGATGCACATCCATTTTTCTTTGTTCAGGTAGCTCCCTGGCAAAACCTGTCACAATGTGTTTCTGAATTCTCACGGCAACAGATGGGGAAAAACTGTTCAGATATAAAGAAAGATAGAACTGTTTCATCCAATAATCTGAAAATTATGTGAATTTTAATTAAGACAACTTGACATGTTCATACATATATGGAATGTATCAATATCTACTCACTATAGGGGTATTCTTTCAGGACAGCTCTACTACTTTACCCTTCATAGGGGTATGTGTGTCCAAAGGGTTAAAATATTCTGCTTGTATTTATTATTTAATCCACAAAATATTAAAATTATAAAAAAAAATGATCATATAGACAGTCTAAGTCACTAAAGGTATTGGAATCATAAACTCCAGGACAGTTATATTGTCTCGTTATTGTAAAGGCCCGAACATACTGCCAACATTATACATAAGATGGACAAAACCGAACAGCAAATAAACTTTAAGAAAAATACATTGAAGTAAAATATATAAGGCAAAGTGAATAGTAAAAACAGACCATTATGGGGAAAAATTGCAGCATAATACTGTAAGCAAACAATTTATGAAACCAAGCACAAGTTTACAGCCATCAAAAACAGTTACACTTTGGACAAATGAGAATATCATGAGATCCTGTTATTCCTAAATAGCATGTGGCCTGTAGTGGCTGCATACGGACTTCTCCTTCCAAAAACTCTCAAGTCCCTGGTGTCACAAATCACAAAGACCAACCCCATGCCTATGGAGGTGGGTGGAGAGAACCCTGAAGGACAGATGAAGCCAGAGCCTGTAATGGTGTAATCTGGCACATCTTCCCTTGATTCAATGGCGTTACACTGATTCACATTGGCTGAAGAGCTGGCTCTGTGATCTTTAGGGAAAAAAATCACCTTGATAAACTTTGTGCCAGTGGGGATCTGTGTTGGTTCTATTGCCACTGCTCATCAAAGGAAAATTATATTTAAATGAAAACTGATACTTTTCTTCAGACCTCTCTCACACTAGAGGGCTTCCAGTCCTCTCAGACTTATGGTAACTCCTGTCTCTCTAACCCAGGGAAAGTGTGAGATTTGGGGTGCAATTATTCAGACCAGTGAGAGGTTGTCACTTCTTGCCATGTCACCCCGGGTGCCTTTAATGCTCTGCTGCTGTGGCTCACAGTCCAGACGCGAACAGCCAGCAGACAACCTTTTCACTGAACCTATACATTAGTCATCCAGATAAAACAGGACTTCAGTCAAACTCAACCCTGCCATTGGTCTTTGGGTAGCAAAACCCAAACCAGGCTTCCTCAGCCTCTCTCTTTTAATAATTAATCTTAACAACAGAAGAGGAGGGCGGGGAGAGTTACTGGTAAGATATGGAACAGATGTGATGGGAAGAGGCAGCAAAATGTGTGATGGGAAATATAGACTCTGTTTCCCAGCTTGCTTTAATGAATTCCAATGAAAGGAAATAGCTGGTTGGTTTATTTCTGCATTTCAAACAGGTTCCGAAGCCCACTGGAGAAAGGACCCACCTTGTGCAAGCACATGCTGAAATTTTCTGTTTGCTTCCTCCCGCAGTTCAGACCTCAGCACTAGTCTGAAACAGCTGTGAGCTGGAAGAGTGTTCTGGTTAATGGAACATGCAGAGAAGCACTTGATGCATACCATGGTGTTTTGGAAACTACCACATTACCCAGGACATTATGGCATAAAATTTAGTGGCATAATTTCCATCGGGATTTTGAGCCCTCCTCCTCAAAATCTGAGGAGCGTTCAGACCCAAGCTTTTGGTTCAGACATATATAAAATAGAATCATTTGAAAAATACAGACGCAGGGTGAGGTTGGGATTCAGCCACCCTCAAAGTTCACAGAGGGTTGGTTCAGAGCTGTCTCTAAAGTCATATTTAAATGGGATAATGCTATTTTCTGACAATAATAGATAGAACCTGAGATACTGCCCAATAGAAATCAGGGTCTCCATTTTGTAAGAACAAGCATGTGTCAGTAAAATGCTGTCCAATGCTTTTCTCTGGAGTTAGTGACCTCCCGTTTACTTTTTCTAGTGTTCATCCTCCTCATCCTGCTCGACCTCACTGTGGCTTTCAGTGCTATTGACCACTCCAACTTTCCTCCAGATTTCTCTAGCTCTCTGGCCTCCTGGTGGGAATCATGTCTTTTTTGGCTGCTATTTATTCAGTGCAGTTTGACAGAATTCGCATGTACCCCTTGTCTCTCCCTTTACGTGGCTCTGTCTTTAGCATATTCCTGCTTCTAGCTTCTCACCCTGGTGTCTTGGACTGATAGCCTCATCTTGGGCTCTCCATATCTCCACATCTCCCTCAGCTCACTAATCCCTCCATCTGACAGCTGTCTGTCTGCCTGGACTCCCTCATCTCCTGGCTACACTGTAACTTCCTGCTATTCAGCATGTCACAGAATGAACTCCATACCTAGGGCATCAGCCTGCAACCCAGGAGATTTGGATTATGTTCTTTTCTCTGCCACTGACCTATTGTGTGGCCTCCAGGCAAGTCACCTGTCACCCTGTGCCTCAGTTTCCCCATTTGTAACATAGAGATAATGATACTCACCCATCTTTTTAAAGTGCTTTGAGATCTATGAATGAAAACTGATCGATAACTGCTGGGCATTATCACCAGCTTAGCACTCCCCTAAGACTTTAAATTTGCTCAACAGGTCTAGAGTCCTGACTTTAACCATTTCTTTTCCACCCATTTGGGTATTCTCTGTCAAACTCCTATCACAGCTTGAAGCCTCCTCTTAACAAAGACCCTTGTTAAAAAAACTTAACACCTCTGCCCTCAGGCTGCTTTCTAAGCAGCTAGAAAGGAGAGAAAAAAATCCTACTGGCTTTTGGTTCCTAAAAATCCCACACCACTGCCCACCATGTCAAGGTTTTTCCCCCCACTTTGAACTTCAGAGTACAAATGTGGGGACCTGCATGAAAACTTCTAAGCTTAATTACTAGCTTAGATCTGGTAACACTGCCACCACCCAGAAATTTCAGCGTCTGGGGCACTACCTGTCCCCCCAAAACTTTCCCCTCTCTGGGCTGCCTTGAGGGACTTCACCAATTCCCTGGGGAACACAGATCCAAACCCCTTGGATCTTAAAACAAGGAAAAATCAATCAGGTTCTTAAAAAGAAAGCTTTTAATTAAAGAAAGAAAAGGTAAAAATTATCTCTGTAAAATCAGGATGGAAAATGCTTTACAGGGTACTCAGATTCATATAGACCAGAGAGATCTCCCCTAGTCTTAGATTCAAAGTTACAGCAAACAGAGTAAAAATCCTTCCAGCAAAAAGAAACATTCACAAGTTGAGAAAACAAACATAAGACTAATCCGCCTTGCCTGGCTATTACTTACAATTTTGAAACATGAAAGACTGATTCAGAAAGATTTGGAGAGCCTGGATGTATGTCTGGTCCCTCTTAGTCCCAAGAGAGAACAATCCCCTAAACAAAAAGCACAAAGACTTCCCTCCACCAAGATTTCAAAGTATCTTGTCCCCCTATTGGTCCTCTGGTCAGGTGTCAGCCAGGTTTACTGAGCTTCTTAACCCTTTACAGGTAAAAGAGACATTGACCCTTAACAATCTGTTTATGACAGGAGCTCACATAAGGAAATGGAGAAAGGGGAAAAAGAGAGTGAGTGGCAGTGTGCAGGGGTGGAGGAGACTATTACAAGCATTGTGAATTTGCTGGAGAATCCCAAACCTGATTGCTTCTTACTCCTGTTAAAACCCAACATCCATCTCTGACTCATAGCAGTAAAGGTCATGTATATAGCACAACAAACGTCACACGTTTCACACACACAGAGCAAAATCTGAGTGTTGTTCTGAAGAGCTGGCGAGGGCTTGGCAGAGTGCAGGCGGCTCCTTGGAGGGGTCCAGGTGCAGTGGGAGTGGAGCTCATCAGGCAGTAATCTGGGGTGTGTGTGGGGGGTGAGGCTTGGTGGGAGGGTCTGGGTATGAGGGGGTCTGGATGCACAGGGGTTGGGCGGATGGGGGAGCAGCTCCCTGCACATGAATTCCTCCCCCCCGTAGCTTAAGAGCTATGGGTGCAGGAAGCGCTGTGGATGGGATTGCGGGCAGTTTGCCAAGCTGCCTACAGCCAGGGGAGAAATCTGGGGATGGATCTGACACAATCCCAGATGCCGTGCAGGGGAAGAGGAAATCCCGTCCTCCCCAGCCCAGCTGGGACTAGCAGCTGAGCCCAGCGCAGAGTAGGAGCCACCAGCCAGGTCTTCCCCAGTCCTACCCCCTGCTCCACAGTAATTTCTCTCTGCCGGCTACCCTGGGCAACCTAAATATACTGCTGGGTCAGGTTGCAGGACCACTGTTGTGGCTTCCTTTTGCTTCCCCATCAGAAAGTCTTGTTTTCTGCAGGGAAGCAAAGAAATCTGCAGGGGACATAAATTCTGAGCATGTAGACCAGGGGTTGGCAACCTTTCAAAAGTGGCGTGCCAAGTCTTCATTTATTCACTCTAATTTAAAGTTTTGCATGCCAGTAATACATTTTAATGTTTTTAGAAGGTCTCTTTCTATAAGTCTATAATATATAACTAAACTATTGTTGTATGTAAAAAATGTTTAAGAAGCTTCATTTAAAATTAAATTAAAATGTAGATGCCCCGGACCAGTGGCCAGGACCAGGATAGTGTGAGTGCCACTGAAAATCAGCTCGCATGCTGCCTTCTGCACGTGTGCTATAGGTTGCCTACCCCGATGTAGACTATCCATGGATGATCGAGGAATGTAAAGAAAGTAATGCAGGAAAAATGGATGTCAACTTTGAGGACCCGGGAAGCAGGGAACAATGCTGTAAATAATTTAGTTTGAGCTTGTGTGGTTCAAATTCATTTAAAGAAACAATTGATGATTAATCTGTCCTACTTCCTTAAAAAGTTGCTATAGATCTGAGCTTGGCAAATATCTTGGTGATAGAACCCCATGGCGGGAAGTTTGTCCAGCCATTATTTCTTCACCCAGCCCCAACTGGGAGAACACAGACTGATGTTGGCGGATTTTTCTTTTGTATAAATACATTAATTTAAATGCAGATACAGGTCCAAATCCATAGCCCCATGCTGGCTAATTTCTAAAGTACAGAGCTAATATGGCAGTTGGCAGCAGATTTAGATCCAGTTTAGATTCCAAATTCCCCAGTAAGGCCAATTCCTTAAAGACTGAGCTCTCACCAGATCATCAGAATCTTTGGAAAGCAATAGTGCTGGTGATCCAGTCTCAAATCAGGCCCTGTGTGTATGGTTGTGCTGGGGGGAGGGGCAGTTGTACCAATGTAGGTGTAATATTAAAATGCCCTATGGCTTGTCTAGACTAGAGGTTTTGGCCCAGTGGTAGCTCATGTTAATTATTTGTCGGTCAGTTTGAGTTAACTAATACAGCTATACATGCAAATATGGATACTCCACAAGCCTTTGTTCCTGCTGGTCTGGTTCAATCTTGTTTGAATCCTAGGACCAAACCATCTTATGTAGACATGCATAAATATACTATTATGTTAATTAAGTTACCTGATTGCTAATTATAGGACCAAAATACAGGACCAAGCACTCTAGTCTACACAAAACTCTAATGTAAGGAGTTTACCCTGGGATTTCCATTCTAGGGATGTCACAAGCGAGTGCCCTAGCCACTGGGCTACTATAGCGTATTCTGGAGTGTGACTTGTTCAGTCTCCCTTGTTGAAGCTGTTCCACTTTGTATCAAATAATTAAATATTCACAGGGCCAGGGAGAGAACAACTCTATAGGCTGATGTTTAGGGCATTCACCTATCATCCAATAATCTGAAAGTTATGAGAATTTTAATTAATTACACAAAACACATGTTCACACATACATGGAATATTTATTTGCCATAGGGGTATTCCTCAGAAAAACTTTTAACACAGCTGCACTAGTTTTCCCTTCAGAGGGGTATGTGTGTAGAAAGGATAAAAAAAATCTGCTTGTACTTATCATTAAATCTACAAATTATTAGACTTTTTATATTTAAAAAAAAATTTATAACTTTAAGTCACTAAAAGTATTGAAATCATAAACTCCAGGACATTTATATTGTCCTGTCGTAGTAAAGACACATAGCCAATGTTATACATATGACGGACAAAACTAAATAGCAAATAAACTATAAACAAAGAAAATAAAATAAAGAAAAATACATTGAAAAATATATACAGGGCAAATAGAACAGTAACAACAGAACCTTATGGGGGGAAATTAGCAGTGTAAATACTATAATTATTTTGTAAAACAAGGTCTAATTTTACACACATGAGAATATGAAGAGATCCTCTTTTCGCTAACCAGCGGGCACTCACTGATGGCTGCATACAAACTGTCAGAGGGGTTCTGTGTTGGTTTTATTGCCATTGCTCATCAAAGGACAGTTATTTTTTTTAAATGAAAGCTGAGGGCTTTCAGTCTTCTTAGACTTATGGTAACTCCTGATCCTTCCCAACTGCAGACACTTGATTTGGAATGGTTTCTTACCCTAAGCATCAAACATCACCAGCAGCTAGACTCAAATGGCTGGCCATATAAACTCACTCACAGTGATCAATGTCTGACAGCCACCTTACTCTCGTTTATCCCTCACTAGTCTTAGAACCATCTCAACAGAGTAATTAGTAGATTCATATACTGAGCCTTGATCTACACGTAACATACCCTCACTATTGGATGAGAAACAACAGGTGGATACACCAAAGAGACTAGGGGGAAAGGGAGAGCACAAGGAATCAATGAGATGAGATTGACAAGCAGCATTCACAGCAAACCAGTGGCTGAGTTCTCAGTTAATGGCTAATAAATCTTTCTCCTTCCTTTCTGAACCCAGGTGGGGGGGTTGTGGGTCAGTGTTTTGGGGAAGAGATTTTGCTAATCTACAAATGTTAGTGCTTTGAAATGTGTGCAAATGTACTGAGGCTACATTGCATTTATAGCTTTCAAGATGTTGTTGATGTAAAAGACTGACAAGTTCCTGCAATATCCTGAAGGAACTTTATTGAGCTAAGCTACACCTTATTGAACTAGGTGAATACCTTTGGGGTCCACTGTATTAAAATGTAACTGTGTCTGTATTACTATGGAATTGTATGTGTTTCCATGGGAAGGATAAATAAGAGAACAGCAGGGGGTAATTAGGCACATTCACTCAGGTTGTAATATCTCCAGAGAGACACCACCACTTGAAGAAGTGCACCTCCACTAGTTCAAACTAGACTCTCCAGGGACCAACAGACAAAAAAGATTTTTGGATAAATAGCCTGATTTTCAACCAGCTTCAGGGCCTTCTTCCTAATCCAGAAAACAGACAGGACCTCTGGTAGGGTTGGAAGGACTAGCCCTAGTGAGCTTGTTCTGAGCTGAAGCTGTGATGAACTTGTAACCACAAGGAATCCGTTGGGTGGGGGGGATGGAAGAACTGCTCCTGTCAGAATCCATGTTAGGATGAACTCTGGGAAGCTTAGTAGCATGTGTGTAGTGTCTTTTATTGTTTTAATGCTTTCTCTGTAATGATTTTTTACCATAAGAATTAAGTGGGCTCTCATAGGAAGTGCTGTGTGGTATCTTGTAACTGATGCATTTACACCTGCTAACTGTCTCGGAGGAGAAAGCAAGCAGGTGTCCTTGGACAACCTGTCTGTGCTAGGAACAACACAGTAAAGGCAGGGAACTGTGCAGCCTTGGAAATACCTCAGTCAGAAGGGAGAGAGATGCAGCAAGCCTGAGACTAGGTGCCCTTGCTGGGTCACTGAGGGGAAGCACAGGTGCAGTTGCCCTGAACTGTGACAATTGGACTCTGAGTCTTAGATTAATTGGCTGAGTGAAGCATGAGAATACAGAGCTAAGAGGTTTTTTTACAGACCCAACCCCTGGTTAATGAGCATCCAGAACTGGAGACCACATCTGATTCAATATAGGCACATTCTCCAGAACCCTTTACTGCCAACCTGCAAGAGAGAAAGAAAGAAACTGTTACCTTGAAATTTACCATCAAATAATTCCACTGAACAAGGGAACCCTCTGGTGGTAAAACAATCCCTTGAGAGACCCCAGTGTTTCACCCTAATTCCCTACATGACATTTATTGCAAAGAGGAAGATGGGCATTTACTTAATATAAAAGAGTTTATATATTTAATTTCCAGACAGAAAGCTTAGTTACCATGGAGTTACTAGTAATTTCAGTAAATACCATTTTACAAGAATTCAGTAACAAACTACATATCTGGAAATTCATAGTTACTGTTACACTTCTTAAAAAGCTGTGGGGCTGAATCTCCTCCTCACTCATGCTAGTTTTACACCGGTGCAATTCCACTGACTTCAGCGGAGTTACACCAGTGCAAGTGACTGCAGAAGCAGATCCTGAGAACACAAAAACTCTCCAGTTCAGGTCTCCCACACAAGTTTTCCTTAACCTTTACAAAGTCTTCTTTCATTTTCGATCTATGACATGAATAGCTTGGGTTTACAATCAGCACACTGGGCTATTTATATATGGGCATTCCTCCATTCCTGTCTGACAGCCCCAAGGAGGTGTTTCTGGGTGCTTGCTCATCTGCCCAGATGGGTCATTTAAGGGGAAATCCTTTTCCTTTCAGCACAGGTGTATGGGTTCTCAGAGAGATAGGGGGTGGTCTGGGATGTGATGTCATCAGTATGCAGATGATACACAAAGTCTTTCCTCATGTGGCCCAAATGGTGCACATTCCTTTGTGTTTCCCAATGTCCAGCTGATCTTGGGACTACAGTGAGCAAAATGGCTAATAGTCAGGTAAAATGGAGACAATACTAGAAGGATGCATTGGGATGCTTCAGGTTATTGGGGGGATGGTTCCACACCATTACTGAGGGAATTTGTCACAATTTGTCAAAGAGGATTACTGCCTGGGGGTGATTATAGATCCCCATTTGCTATGGGGAATCTGACACACCTCAAGAACCTCAAAGTACTGTTTCCATCTGCAGCTGGGTAGGCTGTGTCTCATTTTTCTCAGATGTGGCCCTTGACACCTGTCACCTCCAGACTGGATAAATGCATTGAGCTGTATGTGTAGCTACCCATGAATGCTTTATGTTAGCTAAGACAGCCACAGAAATGGAAATCAGTACACCATAGTACACCAATCCTTTGTTAACCGCACTAGCTCACTATTTGCTTCTGGGTAATATTTTAGCTGTTGACTCTATGACTAAAGCCCTTTATGGCTTGAGTCCTAGCCAGTGTTCCCTCTCATTTCTCCCACACGTGCGGAATTAATTTTGTTATGTGCACGAATATGGGGGTGATGTGTGACATCATCCATATTGGAGCACATAATAAATTTCATGTGGCGGGGATGGGGCCGAGAGGGTACAGTGTGTGGGAGTGGGGATGAGGGCTGGGGCAGAAGGTTGGGAGTGAGGGCTCCGGCTCGGGGTACTGGCTCTGCAGTGGGGCTGGGGATGCGGGATTTGGGATGCAGCCTGCTCTGGGGCTATGGTGGGGAGAGAGGACTCCTCCCAGCTCTCTCTCCCCACAGCAGCACCTGGGCTGTGGGGGGAGAGGAGCCTCTCCTCACCACAGGAGGTCCGATCTGGGTCAGGGTTGGGGTCATGGGAGGGGCACCTGTCCCGTGGCCGCAGCAGGTCTAGGCTGGAGCTGGGTTGGGGGTAGGTGCCTCTCCCCCAGCTATGACAGGTCAGGGCCAGGGGAGAGGCACCTGCGCTCCCGGCTGCAGCAGATCCGGGGATGGGCTGGGGCTGCGGCAGGTCTGCAGCTGGCCTGGAGCCGGGGCAGGGGAGCTTCTCCTCGCCACGGCAGGTCCGGGGTTGGGGAAGAGTCATCTCTCCCTGCCGCCGCGCAGCTCAGAGAGAACTTAGGACCTGGCTACCTAACCGCTCGCCCTTCTCTTCACCTGCAGTTACACAGAAATGGAAATCAAGTCACACTAACAGTCTCCAGAATTAAACCTCAGGTGGTTGGTTAGGTTTGCCAACTTTCTAACTGCACAAAACTGAACACCCTTGTCCAGCCCCTGCCCCATCCCTCCCCCAAGGCCTGCCCTTTCTCTGAGGCCCCACCTCCCACTCTTTCCCTCTCCCTCCCTCCAACACTCACTCTCCCCCACCTTCACTCACTATCACTGGGATGGGGCAGTGGGATGGGATGCGGGAGGGGATGAGGGTTCCAGCTCAGGGAGCAGGCACTGGGGTGGGGCCAGGATGAAGGTGGTACAGGTGGGGTCTCCATGCTGGGAGCAAGGGGGTTGGAGTGTGGGACCAGGATCAGAGCTAGGCAGGAGGCTGCGGTGTGGGAGGGGGTGCAGGCTCTGGGGTGGGGCCAGGGATGAGGGGTTTGGGGTTCAGGGTTTTGGGGCTGGGGTCAAGGGTTTTGGAGCACAGAAGTGGGCTCAGGGCTGGGGCAGGGGTTTAGGGTGCGGGCTCTGGAAGGGAGTTAGTGTACGGGAGAGGGGGTCCAACCTGGGGCCAGGGGTTGGGGTGCAGGTGGGGGTTTGGGCTCCAGCTGGGCAGCACTTACCTCAGGCAGCTCGTGGTTAGCGGTGCAGGAGGGCTAAGGCAGACTCCCTGCCTGCCCTGGCTCCATGTGGCTCCTAGAAGTGGCTGGCACATCTGCCTCCCAGGTGCAGGGATGGCCAGTCATCTCTGTGCAGTGCTCTAACATAACCTGCGCTCTCAGATGCCGCCCTTCCAACTCCCATTGGCAGCAGTTCCTAGAGAATGGGAGCTGCAGAGCTGGTGTTTGGGGCAGTGGCAGCACGCGGAGCCTTCCTGATCACAGCTGCGCCTAGGGGCCACAGGGAAATGCTGGCTGCTTCTGGGAGCCATGCGGAGCCAGGGCAGGCAGGGAGCCTGCCTTAGCCATGCTACAGGGAAAGTCTCCAGCAGTAGGGAAATTCAAGGGCGGGGGGAAGGCACTGGGGAAAGGCTCCAGTAAAGGGGATTCCCTGCCATAATGAAAGACCCTGGCATATGTGAAAGCCTCTAATAGAGAGGGAGCAGTGGGGAAGGCTACTGCAAGTCCCCACTGCCAAAGCCTTTCTTCGCTGCCACCCCCCAACCAGAGATTTTCACGGCTGTGTGTGACTGCACACCACCACAGTGTGAACACAGCCTGCTTTTCCTCATCAGCATGCAGCTACACACAACCTACACACTGCCATCAGTGGTGTTCCATGTAAATGTACCTTAAGATATGCTGTCTGCTTCTGCTGCCTTGGCCTTCTCTCCTTGGTCCCCTTCAAATCATTCCAAAAATTCTGCTTATTCCAGGAACCCTTCATTAACCCTTCTGTTATCATGTATCCAGGCCAATACAAGTCAATATCAACTTACAGATTTCTATCTAATGGAGTCCCGTTTATCCAATGGAATTCTTCTCCTGTCTTGTGAAGTCCAATCCACGGATCTTGCTTTGTTATTTTCATTATAAAGTTCTGTAGGAAAAAAAACCACAAGGAGCAATCTTTGTCCCAGACTAGAAAATGAAAGGATGATCTTTCCCTTCTCCCAGACGACTATGGTTTAATGTATTAGCCTTTCACCTCTTGAGAGCTGACATCAAAATCATAAGTGTGGATCCTGTGATATCCACATAAAGAAAAGCACCCCAAAATTCAGCCTGATTGGAAGTCTTTGCTCAAAAGGCTGTCATGGATTAAGATTTATATTGAGCCATGGAGGTGCTCTGACACTGCAGTGATGAATAGAGTCTACTATAGAACCTGGATGAACATAGACAATTATTTAGTATACACAGACTCATGAGCACAAGACTGTACAAAATAGAGAATAAGTGATGTCTCTGTGCTGAACAGCTGCAGTGTGACATCAACAGAACAGTGGACAACAGTTTAAGCAAAGCAGGTTGGAGAAATCATTGGTGTAGAGATCAGAAGAAGGATTCCTGGATGAAGTAGGTTTTCTAGAGGGAAGTGAATGAAGAGAGAGGAATTGTTCCAAGCGTTGGAAGCAAGAAAACCATGCCAAACCAAGCATGGAAGAAGATGAAGGGAACAATGAGGCAACAAGACTGGAAGGAGCATACAGAGCAAGGTGGGAAGTAGGAGAAAATGAGAGCAGAGATACAGTCAGCCGCCAGATTAGAGAGGGTCTTGAAAGTGAAGATAAGGAGCTTCAATACAGTGCAAAGTTTCCTGTAGTGAAGGTGTAGGGTGGGAGTATGTACTGCCCATCTAGGAGCCACCGCACACCCAGATGCAGTCTGGACAGAGTGGAGACAAAGGGAGGCAAATTTCTGTGGTGGCTAGGGCCAGTGTGGCCCCTAGCATAACTAAGCGCAGCCGAAAAGCCTACTCTAATTCAGAACAGACCTTTCTGGGTTGGTTATGTGCAGCTTTGTAAAATGGAGCTGCCCAGAACCCATAGAGCAGCTTGTTCTCTGCAGACTCCCTTTCTGCCCCCAGTATGACCACTATGCTGAGGTTAGGGATGGGAGCTCTGCAGCACTCCCTTCAGCTGAGGCAATTCTCTTCTGGCTGGCTATGGGGCTTTTTTGGGCCCTGTGCACTACTGCAGCTCCATTTAAGGGACAGACCAGGGAAAGGAGAGAATCTCTTCCTATATCTCAGAGCTGGGCTGGAGTGGGATCACTTCTAACATCCCAGCACTGAAATTTAAAATTCAAGATAAATGACAAATCTCAGTGGAAGAGAATTGTTACCTCACTCCCAACCTGGGGCTAACCCAAGTATCCAGGCTAATTGTTCTCGGTGGGTCCTGGTAACTCAGAGAGCATTTATGTCTGGTTACAGATAAGAAAGACAGGACATTGTTTTCACAAACAGTCGCCTCAGACACCAGGATCTGTGAATCCGGTCAATCCAAAGGTAAAATGAGGCATTGCATGGGCAACTTCTAAAACATTAACTACCAAGATTGAAGACGGTAGCTCCAGAGGAGTTCTGTTCATTCCCTCTGGGGCACCTGGCATTGGCCACTGTCGGAAGACAGGCTACTGGGCTAGATGGATCTTTGGTCTGACCCAGAACATGGCCATTCTTATGTTCATGTATTTCTGTGCACTGTGCCTTGTCACACTCCTTGCACTGGATTTACAGCAATTCAGATGAGAGAGCAGAATGAGAGAGTGGGGAATCACATAGATCCCAGGAGATGGGAGGGAGTGAAACTATCATATTTCATTCCCTTACCAGTTCCTGCTGGTTTTCAATTACAGTCAAGGAGCTGTTGTGTGAGGAACAAAAGGTCCAACTGGAATCCCAGTCCTTTTCTGTCTCAGAGAAGTAGTAACATTTCCTTTGGTGGTACAGCCAGTCAGCAGGGCAGGCTTCCGGAGGAGGAGAGCCATAAGAACCTTTCCCGGATGAGCTATTTACCGCTAAAAAACAACAACAAATCATCACATTTCTGCCAGTCAGATCTCCCAGAGCAGGCTTCCTGGAGCTACCTAACCCAGCCCTGAATTTATGCCCTCTGCAGACAATATCTCAGACCATTTAAAAATATTACAGTAAATCAAATATAACATTGGGCTGAGATTTAAATTTAATGAGCTTGTATCATCGATATGTTTCCTAGAGGGTGCTAGATGCTGAACAACTTCATAAAATAGACCTGGTCTAAAGAGATTACAGTCTAATTATACCCACAAATCATTTTGGGAAAGCAACAGACCAAATTACCAAATTAAAAAATAATCTCCCCAACCTCTGATAACTTCAGTGTTCGACTGAGCCAGCCTTGGCTGTTATGCCAGAGCAGCATTTTTTGGCAGTCTCATCAGTTTCTGCATTAATTTAGCTTTCAATTTTTTAAAGAGTCAGGGCCAGACGTTAAAGAGTCAGGGCCAGAGAAATCTTCTGCCTGTGAACTGAAGGAGTGTTTCCTTGAATCTGGAAATAGACAAGGTGGCATATTCCCATGTCACATGTAAACCACAACTATATATGGCCCTTACCATTTCTACTGCTATGGGTTTCACCCAGAGGTGAAAGTAAGCCAGTATCACCCAGTATGCCATGCCGGACCAGACCGGCTGGTGATTTAAAGGGCCTGGGGCTCCCCACAGTGGCAGGAGCCCCAGGCTCTTTAAATCGTCTCCTGAGCCCTGATGCCAGAGCCCTGGGGTAGTAGCGACCGGTCTCTGGCAGTGATTTAAAGGGCCCGGGGCTCTGCTGTGGTAGCGGTGGGAGCCCTGGGCCCTTTAAACTGACCCTGGGGCCTTTAAATCTTGATTTAAAGAGCCCGGGAAATTTAAAGACCCCACCGCTTCTGATTGAGGCCATGGCCTCTGCTCAAGACTCCAGAGAACCAGTGAGTCCTTTAAGTTATATTCACCCCTGGTTTCACCTCTCCAGTCTTGAAACTGAGTCTCAAAGTGAAGTGTCTCTCTCAAGGGACACCTATTCTACTCTCAGATAATCGGAGTTATGAACAAGCTAAATTTGGTTTTGGTTTTTAAATGAAAATCTGGAGTTCTCTTGACTGTAGAGGTAAATAATACTTTATTTTAAAAGTACTTAAATACTTACCAAGGTGAATACACAAGATCAAAACCACAACAACAGCAAGAATCCCTGTAGTGCACCTCCAGAGCCAAATATTTGAGCAGAGCCCTGAAAACAATCACGTAATTATAAGTTGAGAACACTAAAAGAAATCCACATACTAGAATGGGGTTTAGGATGCAATGACTGGTTGTGGTCTTTAAACTAGTCCCAAGCCATACGAAAAGAAGGATAGGAGCAGAGCTGGAGATCTGGAAAAGTTGACAATTAACCTAGCAAAGCCCAGATGTAGAAATTTCTGCATTCAACAACCACAACGAAAAAACAACAAAAGGCTACTGAAACTAGGAGAAGAAAAGACTAAACATCCACTACAAACAACTGTGTGCAATGCCAGTACTCAGCACTTATAAGAATAGTGAAATAGAGAGAGATGGGACATGGGGAGAGGGGACTGAGCTGGGAGAGAAGAGAGAGGAATAGAAAGATTAAGGAACAGAGCTAATGGGTAAGACAGTGAAAGGTTCATGATGTGTGTAAGGGAACTAAGGATTGTCATTGTTTATAGCCCTCTGAGCCCAGAATTTCTGCTGCTGGAACTTCCAGTCTCCTCCCACAAAGACTCCCTCTCTTTCCCTCACTCCCTGCCACCAACTTCAAGAGGGCGAGCTCTGCTTGCTACCAGGAGGGACCCAACTATCTGTCTGTTGTAGTTTGCTGTTTCAAATCCCAAGGAGCTAGTGGACAGGGGACCAAGTACTTCCAGGAAACTACTCCCCCAGGAAGAGTGCAAAACAAACAAAGCTGAGAGTGAGTGTTAGATGGGGGAATTTCTTGTTCTTCTTTCTGCTGCTTCATGCAGTTTCTGCACTATTTTACATTTTGCTGCTGTTCCTCTGTGCCCAGAGCACAAAGAGGCATAATTATTTTGCATTTATACAATAAGTACTCCTGGGGAAATTCTGCGCCACTGCACAATGCAGAATTTTGCAGAAATTAATGTTGCACACACAGAATTTCCTTTTTTTCCCCCACTGAAATGGGCAGCAGAGATGCTGGCCACCACTGGGGGCCACTGAATCTGGCAAAGTTCAGTTCGCAAATAGAAGACAAGGCTGGGGGAGGGAACTGGAAGGTTCCAAGCACACCCAAAAGCCAAGCGGCATGGGTATGCAGGAAAATCCTTGAAACCCCAGGACTAAGCATCAGGCTGTTTCTCCCACTGGATCCCTGGGCTCTGGGGGGTAGGGGGAGTTAGTGTCTGGGCTGGGGATGGGGGGCTTCGCAGCTGGCCTCTGGAGCATAGAGGATGTGAGTTTCTGGACTCATGGGGCATGGCTGGTGGAAGTGTGAGTGTCTGGCCACCGGACTGGGCTTTGAGGGGCAGGGGGCAGAGAAACAGGAACTTGGTTGTCATAGGGGTTTCTTTAACTTTCTACTCCTGGGGGAAATTTTGTGTATGTCTATATTGTTACAAACCACCTTGCTGACAGATATTTTTTAAATAAATTACCAAAATAGTTGGAAGTGACATGATTTTATAGTGTTATTTTGCCAAACAAAATGTACCAAATTTTAAAATATTATGCGCAGAATTTTTAATTTTTTGGCACAGAATTTCCCCAGGAGTAAACAAGGCAAGTGCATATAATGCCTTAAGCTTACAGTTGGAGAAGATACAAGACCAGATCTGCTAGTGTAAATCAGCGTAGCTCCATTCTAGTCACTGGAGCTACCCAAACTTAATGCAGCTGGGCGTCTTTCCAAAGCTGATCTAAACAGAACTGGGATGAGATTCTGTGGGAACCAGTTACAGACTGTGAGGTGTGAGTATTGCCCATTGTAGGAGGGAGGCAGAGCAACTCCAGCAGGGGTCACATGAGGAACTACACGGGGCTCTCTCCACTAGGCTCTCCTGGTTACCTTAAGTAAGGCACCACTCAGTGTATTAGATCAAAGCACAGTGGGAAAAGGGCCATCTCATGTGTAACTTCCTCAGGCTGTCACGACAGTCTGGAAGTTCCATTCCTGCATTCTGAGCCAGTCAGCACTTCCCATCCATCCCTTTCGCTGCCCCTGAAATGGCCAATTGGGCTTTCTGATGGGAGGCCTCATACAGTGGGGAGACGTGGAGCATCCCACCAGACCCAGCCCAGCACATGCAGCATCTTTGGGCAACAGTTACACAGACCCTATTTACACAGACCGATGCAACTGGCCGCACGGCCCAATGTGTGCTGAGGGATGCGGTGGTCTGGTCAACAACCTAACCCTGTAAGCATCTACACCAAAATGTAGCTCTCACCAATGTAAGTTGTCTACTACATCACCTCAATAATTCCACCTCCACGAGAGGCATAGTGCTTAGGCTGATGTAGTTAGGGCAATGCAGTGTCTGTGCAGACACTGTGTTACTTGCATCACCTGCTGGCTGTCAGCCCCATGCTGGGCTCACAGCTGGAGCCCTCTGTCCCCTGGGGCTGACAGCCTGAGCCAGAGAGGAAATGTGAAATAACAGCAGTTGTGAAACTGACAATGTCAATTTCACTGCTGGTAGGCTTCCTGCCTGCAGATGGGCTCCCAGGGCTGCTGCAGTGTGGAGAACCTGTCAGCCTCCGGAATCCTGTCTCCAGTTGGGTATCGCAGGCTGGCTGCTGTGTTGCAGGGAATCTGCTAGCTGCACACTCCAGCTGTGTGAGCCCCATGCCAGGCCCACAGCTCAGGCTGTCAGCCCCAGGGTAGGGACTCCAGCTATGATTGCATCACAATGCCCCACTTCAGCGAGTGGACACACTCCTGCTGAGGACACCACCACAGACAGACAGAAGAAGCAAAGAAGGAGTGTGGATGGGGTGGCTGTATGTCACCTTAACTTAAGTCATCAAAATTCTGTAGTGCAAGACCGGTTTTATCTGCTGCCCCCTGGTGGGAGAAGGCACGACTTCCCTTGCATCGCAGTCACGGGATTGCCCAGAAACAGGGTGGGGCCGGGCAGGCTCTGGCTCTCTGCCCTCAAGGCGGGGGTCCCGGCTCCCTCAGGGAAATGTACGGGGAAGCGTCTGTCCGATGTCCTGATGTACATGAGTCCAGACCCAGGGCACCAGCCATTGCACTGGGATCCCCCGTCTCAGGGGCGGCGCGCTCCCTGGCCTGCTAGGATCCTTCCGGGAAAGTCCTGGGTGCTGCTCCGACCCGGCTCAGCTGTCCGGGCTGGGCTGGGGACGGGGCTGGGGTAGCCCGTTCACTAGCCCCTTCATTACCTCCAGGGCATGGACTGGACTCTTCACCTGCCGCTACAGCGGGTTGTGCGGGATCCGCCTGAGCACTTCCCCAAAGGAGCCGCCTTCCCACTCACACAGGTCCGCTCGCCCCGGCTTCATCCCGCTGGTGCTGGACTCGCTGGAGCTGCTCCCAGCAAGTGGATGAGCCCATCCTTTGCCCGGTCCCTCCCTGCGCCATTTGACATTGCTCTGTCTCCAGCACTGTCCCCTCCTCCAGCGCCGCCCCACTGTGGCCGGAGAAGCAGAAGGGGCCCCAAGCGGCTGCTGCAGACCCCGGCGGTTGGCTCCCGCAGGCATATTTACCTGGCAGGCACCCAGAGGAAGCGGGGGGCGACCCCCCTCCTATTACTGCGTCTCCCCTGCTTTGGCTCATTTAGCCTAGTTTCCGCTTTCCTGCCTCCTTCTGCTTGGCGTCCTCAGGGCAGAGGCCAGGGGGCGGATACTAGTGGATAAGGGAAGCTGGAGTACTGATCATTCAAATACAGTGAAAATAGCTCAGCCTGGAACATGGAGCAGGGCTGTGTCCCGCATCCCAACTGCAAGCGCTTTGTGGGAAGGGGCTTCCTAGCTACTCTCACAATTCTGCACACAAAGGAGGGATCATAGCTGTAAAATCCTGGGGTCCTGTGAATTCTGACATGGGCCCTTTACCTCCGACACCGGTAGTTTCTCAACCGGTGTATGGGGGAATGGTGACCTGCCTCTCGAAGAGCTGGGAAGCTTGGTCAGTGAGTGTATATGAAGCACTCTGAAGCCAAGACACTTATGTAAACGTTCAGTGTTGTTATCTCACCTGAAAACGGAACTGAAGTTGGATATAAATACCGTCATGGGTTGATGGTCCATCTCCCTATGGCAATGGAATGGATGCATGGCGATGAGGTCCCCCAACGAGATGGTCAGTTCTTAGGTGTGAAAGAGAGAGGAAAAGTATGTTAATTAAAATCATGATGTTACTATATTGTGGAGAGTCACAAATGTAATTGGGGACGGAGAAACAAAGAGCTGCAAAGAAGTTAGAATATGCTATGCATTACAGGTCCCCTGCCCTGCACTCCTCCAGTGCAGGACCATCTGCTCCTGCTGTGTAAATTGACCTTAAGTCTGAGACTGAACAAGACCAAGGACCCTCTCCCCCCAAGCAAATGACACTGCCCCCCCAAAGTACTTAAATCAACACCATCACCTCTAGTGATTTCAAACATTCTCTCCCCCCACCCAATTTTTTCTGTTTGTCTAATTTGGATTGTAAGCTCTTGTGGGGCAGGGACCAGCCATTATCATTTTTCTAAAGCAAGATAGCTCTGAAAGGGAAGGGCCTCACCTGCTCAGAACCTAAAGAGCAACGTAAGTTGGGACCAAGTACTGTGTGGTGTACTTGGGGTTCTAGCCAAAGGAGACAGTGGAACGGAAGCAGGGATAAGAATTAGGCTATGGGGGGCGGATTCTTGCTGCCCTTCCCATTGCTTTGCAGTGAACTTTTGGATTGTTTTATGCTGTACAACCCCAAAGAGGAACGTTTCTGTTTTCATTAGTGCCCATAACGCCAAATTACTGTAATAATGTAACATTTATGCAGCACTGTAAATATACACGTGGAAAATTTTCATACAAGTACAGTACCCGCTATTTCCACTGTGAACAGATACTGTACACAACAGAAGAGGAGTTTGAGGATTTATCCAATCGGCTTTTGTGGAAGATAAGCATTTATATCAGAGAAATGCAGAGCATCAGCAAAGACTCAACAATAACTAAACAGAAACCATTATATAAAAGTACCAGGAGAAAGGACTTTATCCCTCTGTACCCCACATGCAACAGCTTAATGCTATTAGTGGCTTGGACAACAAACCCCAAATACCTCTTGATTTGTTGGTCATGGCGAGAAAGTGCTTTGAGTAGTTTTGTGAGAGGTTACTGGTTTAAAAATATAAAGTGTTGCCTAGGTGTATAAAGACCAACATAAACTATTAATACTATAAATAGGTGTAAATATAAACTGACTTGCTGTTTACTTTAGGCTTTGCTGCTGCAGCAGCTGGTGCTGAGCTGAGCCATAGATGAGGAGCCATAGACAGGCTAGGAGACCATAGAACAGTCTGGGAGGAGGCATGGATGTAGATGTAGATGACTAGAAGGGACATATACTGGGGAACATAGCGAGGTGGCAAGGAGCTGGGTGCACTCTCTGGCCTCAGAGCATGGGGACTCTTTGGAAAGCTGGAGCAGAGGACAGGGCAGGGAACTCAAGTCTGTAGAAGAGTGAGGATACAGAGCAGGTCGATTGTAGAGGCAGAGGATAGATGGCATGATCAAGGGAGAATTAAGGGTTGTTCAGGATATTGGAGGAGGCATGGACTGAGGTACATACAGGGTCAGGTTGGGGCATTTACTGGGGGTGATAGAGAGGTGCATATAAAATACACTGATTTCAGTGAAACAGCCCCAAGTCACCAGCCAATACACTGAAGCTGTGTGCAGCATAAACAGCCGCATTTTGTGCTTTTAAAAGCTGAAAAAAATCCTTTAAAAGTGACTGCATCTGCTACAGTCTAGAAAGTTCCCCTGTTACTAAGAACAGAGAAATAATTGGTTATTTCTCCACTAAATGGGACTGTGCAAAACCAGTGGACAGTGGAGTTACTGACTCAAAATCATTCACCATGCACAGAAATCTTCCCAGCTGTCACCAGACACTAGCACACAGAGCAGCCTCAGCTTGATCACTTTCTTTTGTTTAAAAAGAAAAACACTGAAAGCCCATAATGTATCCAATACTGAATCATTAGACTCTTCAGCCTGATACCAGTAATGATAACCCCAAGGGGCTTCCTATAATGGTGCCCTGAACTAACCAGGAGCTTGGACTTTCAACTTCACAGTTTATTTTCTCCCAGGCACCTGTCAAGGCAGCCTCTCCTTGTTATCAGAGTAAGCAGTGAGGCCCTGCAGGCCAGGTGTTCAAATGCCAGGTTCAGGGGTGAAAGTAGGTCGTTACGGGCCGGTACAGGGTACTGGTAAGAAGCTTGTACCGGCCTATACGCAGCCGACAACACTTTAATGTCGCTGATGATTTTGCACCCCCTGTTGGTGGGGAAGGGGGCCAAAGGGGCAGTGACGTTAAAGCACTGCGGCAACACTTTAACACTGTTGCCCCTTTTGCCCCCCCGGGCCACTGACACAGGGTGGACAAAAGGGGCAGCTGCCCTGGGGCTGGTGATTTAAAAGGCCCCAGGGCTCCAGCTGCTGCCACAGTAGCAGTGGCCAGAACCCTGGGCCCTTTTAAATCGCAGCCAGAGCACTGGGCAGAGTGGGCCAGGCAACGCAGATAGGTTGGCTGGGGGAGACAGTCCCCCAGCCCTTGCCCTTCCACCCTAGGCCCCATCCTGGTAAGTGTTTAATATTACTTTTACCCCGGAACAGGTTATAATGATACTGTATCTTGTCATGTTACTTCTTGAATTTTTGAAGGTTTCTAATCACCAGTATCCCCACTGTCACAGCCTGCTCCTTGATTTGCATTTGTAACAGATCAATGATACTTATGAAACAGCCTCCCAAACAAAACCTACCCTATGCCATAAGACCTGTTTTTCTAAATCCAAGGAAGATATTAAAGGTTATTTTCATTCTCATGCTACTGTCTGCCCCTCAGATATCACTGGTACTCAGTGCTGGTTTTATATTTTATGTTCAGTAGGACAAATACATATGAACAGTCTCTTTTCTTAGTATTTGTAAAACAAAATATGTTCCTGGTCCTGGTCCTATTGTTATTGTTTTGTAACTCTGTAAATCTGTACGATGTTTTAGTGACATAAGGAAAACAAGATCCCTGCACCAAAAAAACTTCAAATCTTAGGCCTCAGGGCTGCAAATGTTTATGCACATATTTAACTTTAAGCATGTGAGTACTCCTACTGCATTCCATGGGGCTAGCTCACACATGTATAAGTAAGCATGGGCAGGATCGGGGCTTTAAACAGTGACAGATGAAACAGAGGGATGGGAAGCCGAAGGCTGCGACATAAAATCATGCAGTGTGAATTAGCTAGCAGATGCTCTGTCCTGGTTAGTAGAATTTAGAACCATTAAAAAGTCACTGTCCTTTAAAAGCATTTGAAAGTAACATTGAAAATATCTGATGCAGCAAATTAAGGGCCAGATCCTGTGAGGTGCTGAGCATCCCAAAGAAGCCATTAAGAATTGAGGGTGCACCTCAGACAATCAGATTCTGAGTGTCAAAACAGATAAACCTCAGAGCTACAGAGAAAGTGTATAAAGCCCTAGCATCTGGAAAGCAGTTCCCCTACAGCAGAGATCAGCAGCCTTTCGGAAGTGGTGTGCCAAGTCTTCATTTATTCACTCTGATTTAAGGTTTTGCGTGCCAGTAAGACATTTTAACATTTTTAGAAGATCTCTTTTAGAAGTCTATAATATATAACTAAACTATTGTTGTATGTAAAGTAAATAAGTTTTTTTAAAATGTTTAAGAAGCTTAATTTAAAATTAAATTAAAACACAGAGCCCCTGGGACCAGTGGCCAGGGCCCAGGCACTGTGTGTGCCACTGAAAATCAGCTCATGTGCCGCCTTCGGCACACATGCAATAGGTTGCCTACCCCTGCCCTACAGTATTGTGTGAGACACAGCTAGGCAAGTGTTCCAGCTGTACTGTGACCTGGCGTTTAAATACTGTTAATGATTCCAACATTCATTATTATTGTTATTTATTTCTCTTTAGCACTCAGATGTATGTGAGGTGCTTAACAGAAGACATGCTCTCCTCTCAGATCAAGGACAATCTCACTGGTAGATGTTAAATATGTGATTAACAGATTTCCAGGCCAAAAGGGACCATTCTGATTCTGTAGCAGTCCGATCTCCTGTATAACACAGGCCAAAGAACTTCCTAGAATCATCCCTAGAACAGATTCTTTAGAAAAACATCTGCCTTGATTTAAAAATGTCAGTGATGGAGAATCTACTATGTCCCTTGGTGAGAGTGAGGGTAAAAAGATATAGGGAGAGGATGGAGTGAGGAAGAACAAGGGATATAGCAATACAATGACATGGAGAAGATAAAGATAAATAAGATTAAAATAGCATAATAAAAATCAGTAAGAGAGAGATAAGAGATCGGGGCAGGATCCTCAGCTGATATAAGTGGACACAGCTCATCTGACTTCCTTAATACCAGCTGAGGATCTGGCACAAGATACAGATTACATGTATTTGGCAGAGGTGACCAAACTTACTGGCCCTCTGAGCCACATGCAACAATCTTCAGAAGTTTGAGATCGAGGGCAGACCTGCCAGGGGCTTGGAGTTGGGGCTTCAGTCCTGCAGGAGGCCCTTGATGGGGCTGGGGCTGAAGCCCCGCTTCGCCTGAAGCCCCGAGCCCTGGAAGGAGTACTCCACAGAGCTGAAGCCTCAAGACCCGCTTCTCAATGGGCAGAAGCCCCAATTGTACCACCCCGCTGCAAGGCAGAGGTCCCAAGCTCCATCACCCCCAGTCTGGTAGATGACGAATGGGTGGGGGCTCCACAAGCCACACTTTAACAGTAAGAGCCACAGTTTGGCCACCCCTGCTATATGGGGCTCCAACTTTTCCACCTTCCCAGAGGAGTACAGTATTTTCCTTAAGGCTGATCAGCCTTTCATTGAGTCTAGTTTTAACCCCCTGAAGAGCTACTCACAGTTTGAAGATTTTGCAGCCAAGAGCCCAGTGAGGTTTCTCGTTCTGTGAGTCAGAGTCACAGTCAGAGTCGTAGCCAGGTGAACCTGGCCTCCATCCTGGTCTCCATACTGGTGACTCTGGTCGGTACATTTTCTAAGGAGATATCTGTAGCCTGTGCATCTGCAACAGAAAACAGCTGAGGTGGAATGAGGCTGCACAGTTGCCTCATCATCCAGTGCCATCATCTGCTACTTGTCCCAGGAAGCCAGACCTCAGTCAAGAGAAAATCAGAACCTGTTTCCTAGTTTGCACGGTGGATTTGTATCACACTAGGGTTAGGAAGCTATGAAATCACTATGACATCACTTTGACATCTTCAAACCACAGTTTCCTGTTTAGCACTGGGTTTAGTCTTACACCAACGGCAAAAGATTGCTGAGCTGAACAGCTGCCACCAAAGGAGCTTTATAAAAAAAAATTGTGCTCTCTTGTCTGCCGAGTGAGAGAGGTTTCTTTTTCAGATATGGTCAATTTTAACTGCTCACCTGCCTATCTTGCTAACGATGGAACTGAGAGATACGGCACTGAAAAGAAAGATACTGGCCTAGCAGTTTGTGCAGAGGTTAGGGTCAAATGGGGGAGGGAGGCAGAAGGTCATTTGTGAAGTGCATTAACAGAATGGTGTGGGGTAGAGGAGAATAAGGGGATCAGAGTGTTTTGTGATAGCAGAGCAGCTTGTGTTTGCATGGAGGAGAGGATGAATACAATGGGATTCCCAATCAGGCAGTTATACACTCAGTAAACAAAGATTACTTAAATAGAATAAAAGAAAATAAAGAAGAAAAATGGCATCAAACAATGGCTCAGGTAAGCAGAGTCTGAAAGCCTGTCTTCCAGGCTGCCCTCCAGTCCAATCACCACAGAGGACTGACTGACCAGGTGTTTTGAACTTTGCATCAGAGAGTGTTGCAGATCTTAAAAGTGCAGTCACCCGATACCATTCAGTCCATTTTTAAAAATCTCTATGCACTACAGGAAATGACTGTGTCTATTTAAGGTGCTGTGGTTAAGGCCTTCTGTGACTTCAGATTTTGATCTGAAGGGGAAAGTATTTTCTTTTAGTAAAGTTCCTTTCCCTAAAATAAAGCTACATAAAATGAGTGGGAAGAATATCACTGTCTAATCCAATTTACCTTTTTTTATTTCACCATCATCATGGTGTGAAGCAGATTTATTGTTTGAAAGGATATATGAGGTGGCAGCAGATGTCAAAAGGTCATTCCAAGGCTAGTAGCTGCTCAGCTGAACAGAGAACTGCAGGTTGCAGCAAGGGATGGGTTCTGTAACCTGTCCTGTTAGAAGTACATAAGGTAAAATAAAATGGTGCAATCACTGAGTACAAGCTCTCCTTGCTTTAGTAAGATAGAGAACACTGAATGTCTATGTTATGGAGTGTATGGGAGTCAGGGCTGTGCACCCCCCACTTTCTGTGATTCACTGTGACTCTTAGCCCAGCCAGTAAAATAGGTTTATTAGATGACAGGAACACAGTCCAGAACAGAGCTTGTAGGTACAGAAAACTGGACCCCTCAATCAGGTCCATCTTGGGGGGTAGGGAGCCCAGACCCCAGTGCTGGGCCACCCTCCATTGCCCCAGCCAGCTCCAACCTGAAAACCCCTCCAGACCCTCCTCTGGCCTTTGTCTCTTTCCTGGGCAAGGAGACCACCTGATCTCTTTGTCCTCCAACACCTTTAGTTGGCACCTTGCAGAGGAGGGGCCCAGGCCATCAGTTACCAGGAGACAGTGTCAGCCATTTTCTGTGTAGACTCCTGCACACCCGTGCCCCTCTAGGGCTCTGCAACAATCACACACCCTTATCCCACCACCTAGTTACTTAAGAAATGCATAGAGGGAAATGAGGCACCCATACAGTATTCAGAGAAAATATTAAGAACATTCCCACTTTGTCACAGTCTATGGGGAACAAGTAGCCCCCCAAAATGCTTTTACACTCTTTCTCATTTTCACTTTTTTCTTTAGTTCTATTCTCCCTACACTGTCTCCCCATAAACACAGGATGAGGAAGCACCTCTAAGTACTCCTCCCAGTGTTGGAGACATAGGGCCTGATTCACCCCTTGCGTGCCAATATAATCCCCTTGATTTCAAAGGAGTTACGCCAGTATAATGCGGTGGTGAATTAGGCCTCTGAACTAATCAGACCACCAGAGAATGTAAGGGGACAGAACTCATTTTTCCTGCTCCTACTCTAGAAGCCACAAGAGTGCAAGCTGATGGTATTACTCTCTTGCTTCAATCTTTAGAACTGGAAATTTTGGAACATAGTGAGCAGGATGAACAAAGCTCAGGATAGAGCTGATGTCCAGATTGCATACATTAGAGTGGATAAAGTTCCCATTAACACAACAATATTCAAAATGAGAGTGAGCTAACAAGCATGGAGGGGTGCACATGCATGAATGCAGACACATTGATCTACAGCTGCTCAAAACTCTTAAACCCCACTGCGATCTAAATTCCTATGCTCCCTAAACATTTGATCAGTACATATTGGATCTCCCACAATCCACATCTCCTGAACAGCTATACAAATGTACAAATATTAGAAGGTAAGTCCCTCACCCCAAATTCTTCTTGCACTAGGATGACCCCTCTCCTCCAAAATAAAATGCCCTTCCTGAAGATGAGCTTCATCCCCAACTGCAGCTGCAAACAGCAAACAAAGAGTGAAAGCTGTTGGACAAGAGGGGGCGGAGACCAGGGGTGCCAGAGAACTTGTATTAAACAAGAAGGCAGTGAGTGCCAGCAAACCTGAACTGTCCCACTCCCAGCTTGTGCTGCATTAGATTAGAGGAATGCAGTTCCATTTGCCTGGTCCCTGACTGCTGAGCAGAGGTTGGGGCTTATAATGAAGGAGCAGTGGAGGAGAGCAGCTGCTGGAAAATATGAAAGTAGAAGGCATTAACTGACAGGAACACAGCCTGTGTGTAGGTGGGGGAGGGAAATGCAGGGCAGAGCATGTGTGTGTGAGGTTGGGCCTGGAGGGGTAGAACACAGGGTATGTGCATGGGGTAGGGAGGCATCCAGAGCAGGTTGGATGTGGGGAGCTGGCTTGGGTGGGGATCCAGAGCAGATGGTGTGTGTTGGGGTGGTGGGATGAGCACATTATTTAGTGTTTGTGTTACAGTAGGATTTAGAGGGCACCAGAGGCGATGGGTATAATAGGCCAGAGAAGGCTAAACCTTCCCTGGCACAGGCGCTGCAGTGGGACGCCATTTGCAGGATTTTACTTATTATTGTGCTCTATGCAAGTTTTGGGGCAGCCGAGGGAGCTGTATTTGCTATTCAGCTTCCCAGGTTCTCAATGCTCACTACTTATAATCACTTAAAATCCATCTTTCTGTAATTAATAAATCTGTGTTATATTTTACATAAACCAGTGTGTTTTGCTTGAAGTGCTTGGGGAATCTGCTCAGGTTACAAAGGCTGATGCACATCCATTTTTCTTTGTAGAAATGGTTAACTTAATGACGGTACAGTTCTGGGGTGCAAAGCTGGGGAACTGGGGAGAATTGGTTGGAGCCTCTCTGTTGTTCATTTATGAGTGGCTGGAAGAAGCATTCATGTAACTCAGTGGATTTGTCCCTGCCTGTGAATGTCTATGTAAGAGCAGTACCTGATAGAGGTTTGTGGTTTAGCACAGAGATTTGTGGGATAGAGGGCTGAGTGGTCCAACAGTTCAGGTTGCACCCTGGCAAAACCTGTCACAATGTGTTTCTGAATTCTCATGGCAACAGATGGGGGAAAACTGTTCAGATATAAAGAATGATAGAACTGTTTCGTCCAATAATCTGAAAGTTATGTGAATTTTAATTAAGACAACTTGACGTGTTCATATATATATGGAATATATCAGTATCTACTCGCTATAGGGGTATTCTTTCAGGACAGCTCTACTACTTTACCCTTCATAAGGGTATGTGTGTCCAAAAGGTTAAAATATTCTGCTTTTATTTATTATTAAATCTACAAAATATTAAATTTATAAAAAAAATTATCATATAGAAAGTTTTAGTCACTAAAGGTGTTGGAATCATAAACTCCAGAACATTTATATTGTCTCGTTATTGTAAAGGCCCGACCATACTGCCAACATTATACATAAGATGGACAAAACTGAACAGCAAGTAAACTTTAAGAAAAATACATTGAAGTAAAATATATAAGGCAAAGTGAATAGTAAAAACAGACCACTATGAGGAAAAAATTGCAGTCTAATGCTGTAAGTAAACAATTTATGAAATTAAGCACAAGTTTACAGCCGTTGAAAAACAGATACACTTTGGACAAATGAGAATATCATGAGATCCTGTTATTCCTAAATAGCAGGTGGTCTGTAGTGGCTGCATGTGAACTTCTCCCTCCAAAAACTCTCAAGTCCCTGGTGTCACAAATCACAAAGACCAACTATCATAACCTTAGTCCCAGATTTGGACCTTAGCGTCCAAAATATGGGGGTTAGCATGAAAACCTCCAAGCTTAGTTACCAGCTTGGACCTGGTACCTGCTGCCACCACCCAAAAAATTAGAGTGTTTTGGGGCACTCTGGTCCCCCTGAAAAACCTTCCCTGGGACCCCAAGACCCAAATCCCTTGAGTCTCACAACAAAGGGAAATAATCCTTTTTCCCTTCCCCCCTCCAGGTGCTCCTGGAGAGATACACAGACACAAGCTCTGTGAAACTACACAGAGGGACTCCCCCTCTCTGTTCCCAATCCTGGAAACAAATAGTACTTTCCTATTCCCCCAGAGGGAATGCAAAATCAGGCTAGCAAATCCAACACACAGATCTCCCCGATTTCTTCCTCCCACCAATTCCCTGGTGAGTACAGACTCAATTTCCCTGAAGTAAAGAAAAAACTCCAACAGGTCTTAAAAGAAAGCTTTATATAAAAAGAAAGAAAAATACATCCAAATGGTCTCTCTGTATTAAGATGATACAATACAGGGTCAATTGCTTAAAAGAATATTGAATAAACAGCCTTATTCAAAAGAATACAAATCAAAGCACTCCAGCACTTATATTCATGCAAATACCAAAGAAAAGAAACCATAGAACTTACTATCTGATCTCTTTGTCCTTACACTTAGAAACAGAAGACTAGAAAGTAAAAACTACTTCTCCAAAGCTCAGAGAAAGCAGGCAGACAGACAACAAAGACTCAGACACAAACTTCCCTCCACCCAGAGTTGAAAAAATCCGGTTTCCTGATTGGTCCTCTGGTCAGGTGCTTCAGGTGAAAGAGACATTAACCCTTAGCTATCTGTTTATGACACCAACCCCATGCCTATGAGGTGGATGGAGAGAACCCTGAAGGACACATGAAGCCAGAGCCTCTGCTGGTGTGATTTGGCACATCTTCCCTTGAGCCAATGGAGTTACAGTGATTCGCATTAGCTGAAGAGCTGGCTCTGTGATCTTTAGGGGAAAAAAATCACTGTGATAAACTTTGTGCCAGTGGGGATCTGTGTTGGTTCTGCTGCCACTGCTCATCAAATGAAAATTACATTTAAATGAAAGCTGATATTTTTCTTCAGACCTCTCTCACACTAGAGGGTTTCCAGTCCTCTCAGACTTATAGTAATCCCTGATCCTTCCCAACTTCGGACAGCTGATTTGGAATGGTTTCTTATCCTTAGGGTATGTCTACACTACAAAATTAGGTTGATTTAATAGAAGTCGATTTTTTAGAAATCGATTTGATACAGTCAGTCGTGTGTGTCCCCACTAGGCACATTAAGTTGACGGTGTGCGTTCACATTATCGAGGCTAGCATCGATTTTCGGAGCATTGCACTGTGGTAGCTATCCCACAGTTCCTGCAGCCTCCGCTGCCCATTGGAATTCTCAGTTGCTCTCCCAATGCCTGATGGGGCAAAAACATTGTCACAGGTGGTTCTGGGTACATGTCATCCGGCCCCCTTCCCTCCCTCCCTTCCTCTGTGAAAGCAATGGCAAAAAATTGTTCCTCACCTTTTTTCCTGGGTTACCTATGCAGATGACATACCACAGCAAGCATGGACCCCACTCAGCTCACTGTCACCATATGTCCCCTGGGTGCTGCTGGCAGATGCGGTACTGCAGTGCTACACAGCAGCATCCTCTTGTCTTGTCTTGCCTTGTGGACAACAGATGGCACAATTCAAGTGCTAACCATCATCCTCATCCTGTGGGTGCTCCTGGCCGACCTCGGTTAGGTTGGTTGGGGGCACCTGGGCAGATATGGGTGCTCCTGGCCAGCCTCGCTGAGGTCAGTCGGAGGTGCCTGGACAAAAATGGGAATAACTCCAGGTCATTCTCTTTTTTAAGTTTCGTCTAATGGAGATTCAGTCCTGCCTGGAATATCATGCCAGCTGGAGGCTTCTGCTTCAGGCTGCTCTCGGCAGCACCACGCGGTCACACTTACCCCAGCCCACCCCTTGCTCCCACGGCTCATGAAGCCTGGACAGTAGTAAGGAGCAGTTCAAATGTAGGCTGATTAAGCACAGAATGGTGGTAGAACGTGCCTTTGGACGTTTAAAAGCTCACTGGTGCTGACTCGGTTAGACCGCAGCGAAACCAATATGCCCATCGTTATTACTGCTTGCTGTGTGCTCCACAATACTTGTGAGAGTAACGGGGAGATGTTTATGGTAGGGTGGGAGGTTGAGGCATATTGCCTGGCCACTGATTATGCACAGCCAGACACCAGGGCCGTTAGAAGTTTAGAGAAGCTTTGAAAACCAGTTTCATGACTGGCCAGGCTACGATGTGAAAGTTCTGTTTATTTCTCCTTGATGAAAACCCACCCCCTTGGTTCACTCTACTTCCCTGTAAGTCAACCACCCTCCCCTCCCCCCTTTGATCTCCGCTTGCAGAGGCAATAAAGTCATTGTTGTTTCAAAATCATGCATTCTTTATTAATTTGTCACACAAATGGGGGGGATAACTGCCAAGGTAGCCCAGGAGGGGTGGAGGAAGAGGGAAGCACAGGGGTGGGGTAGTTGTAGGGGCACCCCCTAGTATGGCATGCAGCTCATCATAGAAGCGGCATGTCTGGGGCTCTGACCTGGAGTGGATATATGCCTCTCTGGTTCTTTGGTAGGCTTGCCTGATCTCCTTAAGTTTCACGCAGCACTGCTGCAGGTCCCTGTTATAACCTCTGTCCTTCATGTCCTTGGAGATTTTTTCAAATATTCCAGCATTTCATTTTTTGGAACAGAACTCTGGTAGCACAGATTCTTCTCCCGTACAGCGATCAGATCCAGTACCTCCCGTATGGTCCCTGCTGGAGCTCTTATGTGATTCTGGGACTCCATGGTCACCCATGCTGATCAGCTCACCACACTGGACAAACAGGAAATGAAATTCAAAAGTTCACTGAGCTTTTCCTATCTACCTGGTCAGTGCATCTGAGTTGAGAGTACTGTCCAGAGCAGTCACAATGGAGCACTCTGGGATAGCTCCGAGAGGCCAACACCATCGAACTGCATCCACACTACCCCAGATTCGACCAGGGTCAATTTCAGCACTAATCCCCTCATCAGGGAGGAGTACAGAAATCGATTTTAAGAGCCCTTTAAGTCGACAAAATGGCTTCGTCATGTGGACGGGTGCAGGGTTAAATCGAGGTAATGCTGCTAAATTTGACCTAAACTCGTAGTCTAGATCAGGGCTAAGAATCAGAAGTCACCAGCAGATAGAATCAATTGGCTGGGCCAATAAACTCACTCACAGTGGTCATTGTTCCACAGGCATCTTGCTCTCATTTATCCCTCATTATTCCTTAGAACAATCTCAACAGAGAAATTAGTAGATTCATATACCGAGCCATGATCTACACTTAACATTTAGATCAACCTAGCTATAGTCAGAGTGGATAAAAATCAATGATTTTTCAAAAGAAAAAAAAAAGGGATTTTTTTATTTAAACCTTTTTTTTATTTAAATCAGATTTTTGAGGCAAAGATAGTTTTAATTAATATACATTATAGATCAAAGATTTCTCATGGAATAGGGATTATAAAGTCTAATTCTATAGCATGAGACAATATATTCATGTAATTTTTAAGAAAAGTTTTATAAATGAGTTCCAATAGTTCATGGACTAGCAACCCAATCTTATGGGGTTCCACAGGCTTTCTGTATAGATTATTTAGGTTAATCTTTCTATCTACCCAATGGGACTCAGTGCTCCATCTGGAAGATACCATCAGAGATGCTTAGTTCAGCAGTTCTCAAATTTTGGATTTGTGTCTCCAGCGGTAACATACTTGTTAACAGCAAAAACGTTTTTAAATAAATAATATATAGATGGGAAAAATAATAGACCTCAACTTTATTGTCCCTCTGCAAATTTGTGTACACAGAGTCAATCCCTTCTCTCTCTCTAAAAGTGCAAAGTTTCAGAAAGTTCAATGAATAGAAGATGGTTGGGGGCCCAACAGATCTGGACAAGGAGAAGTCTGGAGATAAATGTGAGAAGCAGGGAACATATGCTTCTTTTGTTAAAATATTATATGTTTGCTGTTGAAGAAAAAATCTAGAATACTTAACACTGTTGTTTTAGTTAAATAAAACAATTTAAATGTCTGTCTGGTGATCTCCTCCTCCTAAAACAGCATGGCAAGAAAATCCTCCAAATATTAATGATCAACCTGTTGAATTGGAGATAGTTCACCTCCCAATGACTTCATAAATATCTGCTTCAGTTACCTTTGGTAAATGAAATAGCCAAACAATCTGATTTCTGATATAGCTGTAAAACTAATCTGAAAAGTTTTCAGAAGAAATCACTGTTTAAAAGTGTATAGTGTGTACCTTCTAAAAATGAAACTTACGTCTATCTCTGAGTTGTGAAGAATATGTATTAAGGTTATAACAACCAACAAGAATTTATGTAGAAAACCATGATTAAATCGAGTCTTCCTGACTAGTGATTTAAATGATGATTTAAACCATGATTTAAATCAAATCCACCCTGGCTATAGTGCTGAGGGGTGTGACAAATTCATGTTTCCGAGTACCATAGTTAAGCCAACCTAATCCCTGGTGCTTGGAAAGAATTCTTCCATCAACCTAGCTACTGCTGCTCGGGGAGGCAGATTACCTACGTTAATGGAAAAACTGCTTCTGTCAATGTAGGAAGCCTCTACTCTATGGTGATCCAGCAGCTTAGCTGGAGCGCTGCCACTGTGGCACCCATAGCATAGACATGCCATCACTCAGAAACCTAAGATTCCATTCGTAGGTAGCTCAGGGTTGGATGGCAACTTACCTTGACTCATCTAAACTTTACTGCTGGACTGGAATAGCTCTTCGGACTGTTTCCTTAGAATTTATTCTTTGAGTGTGAAAGGAAAGTGGCCCTAGTAGATGCCCCTGAACCAAATCTTGTGCTATGAACTTATTTGATCCCAATGCCCCCCAAAATTATTTAAATCCAATCCTCTGATCGTCTTAGTGACTACCGCTATTAATTATTGGCATTGTGATAACACCTAATGGTCAGGTTCCCATTGTGGTAGGCAGTGCACAAACATGTGGCACAGACAATAGGTGGATACAACACAGAAATGGGGGAGGTCTGGGGAGGAAGCAAAAGGAATCTATGAGATGGGTCTGATCAGCAGGACAATTAGCACTCACAGCACACCAGCTTGCTTGAGTTTTCATTTCATTGCTGTAGATCTTTCTTCTTCCTTACTGAACTCATGTGGAGGGATTGTGAGTTAGTGTTTTGGGGAAGAGATTTTGCTAATCTACAGCTGTTAATGCTTTGAAATGTATATACATTTATTGAGACTACATTGCATTATAGCTTTCAAGATTATGTTAAAACCTGGGTCTTATATTAATCGGGTGAGTGAAGTGACATCTAAAACTGAAATGGGGAACACACAGAACCCCTGATATCTGGTTAGCAGAGCTAGCAGAAAAACTGTTTTTTTAAAGTCTGGTTTTGTGATGGGATGGAACAGAACTGCAAGCTGAGCTTATATGGATACTTTGGGGGTGGTGTGTAGTATGGGATGCTAAATTGGATAGTGATAGAATTGGATTAGGCAACCTTCCACGCTTTTCCATTTCTTATATAATTCTACTAACTATAGCACTGCTATCAGTGATCATTATAATAAATAAAATCAAGCCATTTGTAGCTAATGGTTAATAAGCATCTAATAATAGAGAAAATGGCCAAGTCAAGCTGTGTCCTGTGTGTATGAGCACAAAGAGCTAAGGGCTCTTTCTACAGACCCAGCCCATGGTTAATGAGCATCCAGACTGGAAACCACGTCTGAATCAATATAAGCACATTCTCTAGAATCTTTTGCTGCCAACCTGCAAGAGAGAAAGAAAGAAATTGTTACCTTGAAATTTGCCATCAAATAATTCCACTGAACAAGGGAATCCTCTGGTGGTAACAGAACCTCTTGGGAGACCTCTGTGTTTTCATCCTAATTCACTACATCACAAAAGGAAGAAAGGAGAGCAACAGAATATGGACCCTGGATTTCAGAAAAGCAGATTTTGACTCTCTCGGGGAACTGATAGGCAGGATCCCCTGGGAGGCTAATATGAGGGGGAAAGGAGTCTAGGATAGCTGGCTGTATTTTAAAGAAGCCTTATTGGGGATGCAGGAACAAACCATCCCGATGTTCAGAAAGAATAGCAAATATAGCTGGTGACCAGCTTGGCTTAACAGAGAAATCTTTGGTGAGCTTAAACACAAAGAGGAAGCTTACAAGAATTGGAAACTTGGACAGATGACTAGGGAGGAATATAAAAATATTGCTCGAGCATGTAGGGATGTAATCAGGAAGGCGATAGCACAATTGGAATTGCAGCTAGCAAGGGATGTGAAGGGTAACAAGAAGGGTTTCTACGGGTATTGTGACAAAGCTCTGTCCTTCTCTCTGTGGGTCCCGCATTTCCTGGCAGATTTCGCTAGCCTCAGAGGCTCACTGTGATTAACCCTTCTCTCTCTAGAGAAAAGGGTCACAGTCTACTGAGCCATTTTCATCATAAGCCAGTGAGGGAGGTAAGGAGAAGCTATCCTCCCTTGCACAGTCTCTGTTGTCTCCCAGTCTCAGTGATTAATCAGGGGGCAAAGAGGGGGTTGGGAGAGCCCAGGCCCACCCTCTACTCCAGGCTTCAGCCCAGGGACCCTACTAGTATCAGCTATATGGTAGCTGACCTTTTAAGAACAGGACATGTACAATTCTCTGGGCTACTTCCCCACAGAAGCCCCCACTTCCTCAAGCTCCACTTCACCCTTACCTCAGGGCCTCCGTCCTTGTGCCTAGTATGGTGTGTACAACCTCACCTCAGTTCCTGGAAAAATCATCTAGCAGGTCCTCAAGGAATCTATTTTGAAGCACTTGGAGGAGAGGAAGGTGATCAGGAACAGTCAACATGGATTCACCAAGGGCAAGTCATACCTGACCAACCTGATTGTCTTCTATGATGAGATAACTGGCTCTGTGGATGAAGTGAAAGCAGTGGACTTGAGCAAAGCTTTTGATATAGTCTCCCGCAGTATTCTTGCCAACAAGTTAAAAAAGTATGGATTGGATGAATGGACTATAAGATGGACAGAAAGCTGGCTAGATCGTCAGGCTCAACAAGTAATGATCAATAGCTCAATATCTAGTTGGCAGCCAGTATCAAGCAGAATGCCCCAGGAGCTGGTCCTGGGGCTGGTTTTGTTCAACATCTTTATTAATGATCTGGATGATGGGATGAATGCACCCTCAGCAAGTTCGCAGATGACACTAAGCTGGGGGGAGAGGTAGATACGCTAGAGGGTAGGGATGTGGTCCAGAGCGACCTAGACAAATTGGAGGATTGGGCCAAAAGAAATCTGTTGAGGTTCAACAAGGACACATACAGAGTCTTGCACTTAGGAAGAATCCCATGCACTGCTACAGGCTGGGGACTGACTGGCTAAGCGGAAGTTCTGCAGAAAAAGATCTGGGGATTACAGTAGATGAGAAGCTGGATATGAGTCAACAGTGCGTTTTTGTTGCCAAGAAGGATAACGGCATATTGGGCTGCATTAGAAGGAGCATTGCCAGCAGATCGAGGGAAGTGATTATTCCCCTCTATTCGGCACTAGTGAGGCCACATCTGGAGTACTGTGTCCAGTTTTGGGCCCCTCACTACCGAAAGGATGTGGACAAATTGGAGAGAGTCCAGCGGAGGGCAATAAAAATACTTAAGGGGCTGGGGCACATGACTTAGTTATGAGGAGAGGCTGAGGGAACTGGGATTATTTAGTCTGTAGAAGAGAAGAGTGAGGGGGGATTTGATAGCAGCCTTTAACTACTTGAAGGGGTTCCAAAGAGGATAGAGCCCGGCTGTTCTCAGTGGTGGCAGATGACAGAACAAGGAGCAATGGTCTCAAGTTGCAGTGGGGAAGGTCTCGGTTGGATATTAGGAAACACTATTTCACTAGGAGGGTGGTGAAGCACTGGAATTGGTTACCTAGGGAGGTGGTGGAATCTCCATCCCTTAGAGGCTTTTAAGGCCTGTCTTGACATGATTTATTTGATGTTGGTCCTGCTTTGAGCAAGGGGTTGGACTAGCTCTAGTATGGTGTGTACAGCTCAGTCTCTCCAACAGCGCAACTTCCTCTCACAGCTCCTGACATGCGCCCCCATCTGACTAACTGGGAGGCTTTTAACTAGTTTCAGCCAGCCCCTGATTGGCTTCAGGTTTCCCAATCAGCCTAGCATCCTTCCTGCCTTCTGGAAAGCTCTTAATTGGTCCCTGGTGTCTTAATTGACCTGGACCAGCTGCCATTTACTTATTCTGGTACCAGGGATTTGTTTAGCCTGGGGCTAATATATCTATCTCCCACTACTTTTCTGTCAGAGCTTCGGTTCCCTTCCCACCTATCTGCCTCCTCCATGGTCCCCATTAGGTCTATTGGAAGCATGGCAGGGAGCAAGGAGTGCAGCTAACAGCTCAGCTAAAGCACCTCCACTCTGTGCCAGCCATCAAATACTCTGCTCTCCACAGAATTCCAATTCAAGGGCTAATTTTTCTTTTTTGAATTACAGACCTTGTTACTGGTACCATGCAATGGATCTGAGCAGGAGGAGTCTACTGATATGTTTCATGTGTCTCCTATCTCATTTTTTCCTGGAGGCCTTTGTAAAAACACATTTGAAATTTTCAATTATGAAAACAGCACACTTTTTCGGGCATTTAGTTTATGGAAGACCTTGTTTAAATTACTTAACTTTTTTCCTCACAAACTTTACTCAAGACCTTGACTTAACCTACTAATTTTCAGGTTGATATGACTTGTCTGTAGATTGTAGAAAGGATGCAAAATTCTGTGTTAAGCAGAAACTAATCCACAGCCGAGAGCTGGGGCCAGGAGCAAGGCTGAACCACCCCCGGGAGCAGAAGCCAGGGCTAAGAACGGGGACAGAGACCTCAGCTGGGGCTTGGGGCTTAGGGTTTGGGCTGGAGTGGAGATGGGCCCGGCCCATGCCCCCCGGCTGTTCCTCCATGCCCCCCTAAGGGGGGCACGCCCCACAGTTTGGGGACCATTGATCTAGCCATTCATTTACATGGATTCCATCACCATAATATCACACATATTCATTTTACAACATCCATGGGTGCTAAGATTCCCCTTTTACAGGCAAGGAACTGAGGTACAGATTAATGAAGTCACTTGCCCATTCTCACACAGGAAATCTATGGCATAGCTAGTAATTGAACACAGGACTCCCAAAGCCAGTCCAGTACTAAATTCATCATGCCCCAGGAAGAAGGGACACAAAATGTGGATGGAGGGGAAGCAAACTCTATGAGGTAGCATTATGAATTATATTAAATACACATTTGTCATGTACTGTCTTTCCAGTCTAGACTTCATAAGAACCTGACTCCAATCAGGAAGGAAGTCTGGGCCAGCCAGCTTTCACTGTTTAGTGGTAGAGGGGCTGAAGAAACACTTTACCTTTAGAACCGTAGGATCCTCAGAAGTAATGTAAGGAGGAGAGAAACTTGCTGACAGGGCCCAGGTGTACTTGATGCCTCCTCATTAAATGACTCCATCTCCTGCTGAGGATTGTTGGTCACTGGCCCTTCAGGAAAATAGAAAAGGTAGGAAGAGAAATGAGAGAAAGACTATGTGCATGACCTAAATCCACAGTGAAATTCACAATTAACTGCTTTTGCCAAACAGCATCAGGTTGCTGAGTTCCAAGTTCATAGGGTTCCTGTCTTTTGGGTAGAAAACTAAGGACACCTAATTGTACCTGTGAAAATGTATGCAAAGTATTAAATGAGCAAATTTTGTAGAGTTGTAAATAATTTCATGTAATCATAAATTTCAGGGCTTTTTTTTAAAGGGTTTAGATTATGTGCCATTTCCTCTCCAGAGGTTATTAAACAAATTCTCATCATAAAGAAAGTTGCAGTTAATACACCCAAAATCTCAGTTAATTAGCACATACATGTGTGAGCAACAATACCATGCTGATGGCTCACTGTCATTGCTGAACATTCACTCTCCATTCAGCCCATCACAGTCACTCTCCTACCAACCGACACACAGACACACACAGTCTCCTCTCGGCACAGACACAGAGGCAGACACACTCTCCCTCAAACAAGCCACACAGAGAATTGTTACTATGGGCTCCTTTCCAGTGGAGTCTTCTTTGGCGCCAGTACAGACAGCAACTGTGTGGTTGAACAGAATCCATTTTGTAAGAGCTTTGAACGCTCAGGGAAGAGAGAAAGAGCAACTTTAGAAAAAGTAGAGCACTAGGCCCAGTTCTAACTCTAATGATAATAATAATGGTCATTATAATAAATAGTTACTAACACTAAGTATCTTAAAACTGTAATAAAAAGATGAACAATAATTTATATTTATAGTAATACTATTATTAAAGCTATTAATAATAAATTGTTCATAAAATATTATAGAATACAGCAAGTTATATATAATAGGGTTAACCATCAGAGCTCTACTTCTAGTGTTAATAACTACAGTAATAAACAGTAACTAATTCTTAACTAAAGGAATAAATAATAAAGGATGTAAGTGGCTCCTCCTATCCTCACTTAAGTCTACAGGGCTAGCAAAGAAACAAAGCAAGACACTGACCCAGCAGCTGCTGGGACTCACTTGCCCCATGCACTGTGGCCTTGGAGGCTGATGCTCTGATACACTGGAGAGTTACAGGGGCTAGAGAATTGTTTCCCCCAATAATGGGTTATATTTGTGGCTTTTCATATAGGGTAATGGTCTCTTAGACAGATGTTGGAAATTTTTCCCTTAGTGATATCTGGAGGGCCAGCTCTGGTACCCTCTGGAGCCCCACACTTATATGTGTAAGTGGGGGAATGGTCCCGCTATTGTGGGAAACTTTCCTGGCTTTTACACTACCCAGGTGAAGTGGGTTAGCGAAAGGATCTGAGTTCTCGCTCCCACTTCCTTTACCTAGAGGCCAGCTTGATTTCAAGGGTTCCTCTTCCACGTCCTGTGTGACAAAGTCCTTGTAACCCCAAGAAGGCTGGGCCCAGGATTCCTGGGGGGCTCAACCCTCAACTTTGTTGTGGTCACTTAGAGCAGGGGGTAGGGTGTCTCCACTCTAGGGTGCTCTCTCCACACTGTGCACTTCCCTGACCAAATGATAATGACTTACAGTTCAGATCAAATACAGTTTTTTTAAACAGCAATCAATTAAAAAAAATAAAGGGAAAATGGGAAAGGTTAAAGGAAAACACGGCACCCCGTTCTGTGGCATGGGGACATCACTAACAGCCACCTCTGGAATGTAAGGGAAGTTCAGTCTCTTTCTCACACATCCCAGGCCCCTTCTTAGGCCCTGGCTGTGCTGCAGGGACGCTGCGGATTGGACACTTGCTTTGGCGGTGGCCATACACTCTCAGGCTCTAAATGGCAGTACCCTTCTTCCCAGCATCGCCCTTGCCCCAGCAGGGTTATGATCCCCCTCCAAGTCTGGCCTGCAGGACCTCTTGGCTGGAGGCATCTGTCTGTGCTGGGCCTGCTGTCCAGGGTCCCCCCACTCTCCCCAGCTGCTCACTGCACCCAGTTCTGGATTGCTCCAGCTCCAGCTCCAGCTTCACTCTGTCTCAACGCTGCCGGTCTACCTCCAGCTCCCTGGGCTGCTTTTTTCTAGCCCCTTTGGCTCTGGTTGCTGCAGATCTCCTCCCAGCGCAGGTCTGCTCTCTGGGCTGCTTCTGTGGCTCTCCTCCCAGCACTGACCTGCTCCCTGGACTGCTTTTATGCTTCTCTGGTTGGCACAGCTCTGCTCTCCAGCTCAGCTTGGGTCCCTTCTCTCTCCTTAGCTTGGCCTCACTCTGTCCCAGGCAATTCCAGCTCACACAGAGGATGGAAACCCCCTGGCCTCCTGACTTCCTGATTAGCCTGCCCGCTCTGTCAATCAGACTGACCTGGAGCACTGGTCTCTCCCCATTGTTCCTTGGGACTCTCAGTCTCAGGGTTCTGATTTTCCATCAACCTTTCCCCTTTCTTTTGATACCGGGAGTTAGCCAACCAAAAAATCCCACTGAGTTTTAGTAAGGGGCCAACAGTCCCCCTTTGCAGTCAGGGCCAGATTCAGGCACCAGCTAAGGAAGCAGGTGCTTAGGGCGGCCTATACAAAGGGAGAGCACTCCTTCCACTATTGGGGTGGCATGTCCGGGTCTTCAGCAGGAATTCGGTAGTGGGTCCCTCAGCCCCTCTCTTCCTCTTTGAGCTGCTGCCGAAGTGCCACCAAAGAGGAAGAGAGGGAATGAAGGATCAGCTACCGAACTGCCACTGAAGAATGGTGCAGGGATCAGCTTTTTTTTTTTCCCTCACCACTTGGGGCCGGCTCTGTTCTCAGTTGCTTCTCACCTTGCTCTTCCAAGTTCCCTAGTGGTTCACTGTTCTTGGATTCTCTGAGTTTTTTCTTGTAAATAGATAAAGTAGTGAATGGTTATTTGAAGTCCTATTGGGAACATTGCTCTAGAGATGGGGCATGCCCTGGTCCCTGGATTTAAGCTGTGTGCTGCCTGTCATAAACCTATGCCTGTTAGTAACCCACACAAGAGCTGTCTTAAGTGCCTTGGGGAGGCGCATGTTAAAGAGAAGTGCGTGATCTGTAAAAGTTTCAGACCATGCATTCTCAAGGACATTTGGCTGAAAGCTCGGCTAATGGGGGTTACCCTACACCGTGTCAGAACCATGCCAGTCTGACTTGGCACTGAGCACATCAGCCTTGGTGCAGAGTGCTCCACCAGCACCAGGCCCTTCGGTGCCACTCCCCTTCACCCATGCCCAAGAAGAGGCACAAGAAGTTGCGGTTAGACAGGAAGTGCTCTCCAATACCACAGACAGCTACATGGGAGTTCCAGAACAAGCCAAGACCTGTGCCAGGCTGCTCGTCATCCCTGGAACCACGATTGGTGGCAAAGACACTGCCTAGGGTGCCGAGCCCAGTCTGGGACCTGCCACTGACTTCCAGGAGCAGTCAGGGCCCATTGCATCTACTGGCCACTTCGACATGAGAGGCCTTTCAACCTACAAGGGACCTGATGTCTCTCCCCATGCCACCTACACTTCCAGACCAAGGCCAGACTCAGGGAGAGTCCATGAAGGCAGTCCCCTTTAAAGGGAAACTTGGTCTCTGATACAGCTCCGATCACCATTGCAGCACCAGTCACCAGCTCAACGCTCCCCATCACTGTGGCGTCATTCGCTGTCCTCCCGGACTCCGCCATCTCAGCACTGGGATTGCGCCGTGTGTCTCCAGCACTGAGACACCGGTCACTGGCCTCACATCACCGATCCCCAGTGTGGCATTGCTCTCCAGTCCGCCATAGCCATCAGAAAGAAACAGCAACAGCTCCACCCTGGCCACCCGAATGGCAGTATCGGAACCCTTGGGGGTTCCTTTCCATGCCAGGACCATATTTCCAACAGGCATCCTCAGTAGTTTCTGAAAGATGGGCCCTGGCTTCGACATGGCCAGCACCGGAGACCAATTTGGAACTGGACCCCGGTACCAAAACCCTGACAACCTCAGTGCAGTCAGCACCAGTGGTGGTGGGACAACCAGCTGCAATGCCTGTGGTAGCATCCTCCTCCTCTTCCGCCAATTGTAGGCCTGAGACCTGATCACCTCCCCTTTCCCCACATATTAAACCAGCCTTGGGTGAAACTCAGGGAGTTCACCACTAACATTAAAAAAAGGAGTGTTCTGCTGCTGATAAAGCACCACCTCAGAGAGTTATAACCACCCAGGTTGTAAAGACGCTGGGAAATAATGGAGGATACAGAAAGAGACTCAACAAATGGTAAAATAAGCTCTGACCAACATTTTATGCTGACCATCTGGACAAATAGAGAAGGTCACAACTAAGTTACAGTTTGGGCATGAAAGATAAAATGCAAAAAACTTGGGCAGGAAGGAGGACATGTAGGTGCCAGTACGTAATTGGTTTCAAAAATTGTTATTTAGGAATATGGGATATTGTGATAGATTTAGTAAATTTGAAGGCGGTAGCTAGTTTTATTTATATAATGTAAATGAAAAACAATGCTCTTTGGAAACCATTTCTGGATTGCAGTGCAAAATCAAACTGCTAGAACTCTGACCCCTCTGCATGACCATGACAAACCCCCAGATGAGTGGATCCTGACTGACCATTGGATGAAATTTGTCTGTATATTGGGAGTGGTGAGCATAAGAGATTTGCTTGGTATATGTATTCTGTATGTGTTGTTAATAAATAGATGTTTAGAGCACAACTGTGTAAGGCTCTTTTGCTGGGAAAAGGTTCCGCAGACCCTTAGAACCCTAAGCCCCTAGGGAAAAGGCGGGTACTTAAATTGACCAGGTTTCTTCCTGAGCCCCGTGGGTAAGGATAGGTGCCTTACACCCTGAGCCGTCGGAAGAGAAAGGGTAGGTGTGCCTAATTTGATTGGGTCACACCTTGAGCCCTCGGTAGGTTATAGGTGGGGTGTCCTTAAATTGAGCAGGTAACACGATGAAGCAGTGGCAGGGACAGCCACCTTACTATCACATGACTACTTTCGAGCCCATCAAGAACTCCTCAAGCTAGTGGCCTCCAACCTAGGGCTAGATATTGAGGAGCTCAAGGTTCTGACCAATAGCCATTTTGATATTCTAGCTGCGGAGGCTCCCTCCAAGGTGGCCCTACCAGTGCATGACAGGGTTCTGAAACTCACTAATGCTCTGTGGCAAATGCCATCTTCTCTGCCCTAACATCAAAAAGGGCAGAGAAAAAGTACTGTGTCTAAGCCCAAGGTTTTGAGTAGATGTACTCTCCCCCAGAGTCACTGATGGTCTGCCACCAACAAATGGGACAGACAGGGGCACAACCTAAAAATAAAGATACTGAGAAACTCAACCTTTTTGGTAGAAAAGTGTATTCTACTGCCAGCCTGTTGTTACATATCGCCAGCCAGTAAGCATTGCTAAGATGATACAGTTACAACACTTGGGACTCGATGGCCAAGTTCAAGGACTCTCTGCCCCAGGAGCCAAGGTAGGAATTCTTGGATATCTTGGAAGAGGGCAAGGCAGTGGCCAGGGCCTCTCTTTAAGCAATGTTGGACACAGCCGATTCTGCAGCTCAGTCGATGGCATCAGCCATCTCCATGCAGCACAGTTTGTGGCTCCAGTCCTCAGGGCTCTCACAAAAGATTCTGCTGTCCACCAGGACCTCCCCTTCAAGGGCAACATTCTGTTTTCAGAGCAAACGGACACAGACTGCAGGCTGTACACACCTCCAGCCTCAAGGAGACACTTCCGGCCACCTCCACTGCTGCCCAGATAATCAGGTCCGCCTCAGCAGAGTCCTGTAGGAGGAAAGATTGAGGCTTTAAATACCACCAATTTGCCCCATCCTCCTTGTCCCTGCAGTCAGGTCCCGCTCACCTCTTGGGTGGCCCATGGCAGACATTTTGAGGATGCGCCCCAGGATGACGCACCAGACTTGCCCCATGATCCAGTCCCCCTTTTAATTTTGGATTGGTTGTCCCCATTCCACACTGCATGGGCTTGAATTACCTCGGACAATTGGGTGCTCAACACCATAGCAGTTCTCCCCCATCCCTCTTCAGGGACTTTTCTCATTAGCAGCTCTTCACCCAAGAGGGGGAGTCTCTCCTACAAGTGGGATGCAGTGGAGGAAGTCCCTCTAGAGCAGGGGTGGGGAACCTTTTTTCTATCAGGGGCCATTGACTCACAGAAAAAATCAGTCATGGCCCACACACAGGCCTGGGGGCGGGGGTGCAGAGGCTTGGGGCTTCCCCTAGGCTCTGGGGTGGGGCTATAAATGAGGAGGTTCAGGGTGCAGAAGCGGGCTCTGGGTTGTAGCAGGGAGTTGGGATGCAGAAGGGGGTGAGGATTCTGGCTGGAGGTGCAGGCTCAGGACTGGGGCTGGGGATGAAGAGTTTGGGGCGCAGGAGAGGGCTCTGGGCTGGGGCCAAGGGGTTTGGAGTGTGGGAAGGGGCTCAGGGCTGGGGCAGAAGGTTGGGGTGAGTGGGAGTGTAGGGCCTGGGAGGGATTTAGGGTGCAGGGGATTCAAACTAGGGAAGGGGGTTGGGGTGTGGGAAGGGGAGAGGGCTCTGGGAAGGAGTTAGGGTGTAGAGGGGTTAGAACCAGGGCAGGAGGTTGGGGTATGGATAGGGGTGCAGGGTCTGGGAGAGAGTTAGGGTGCACGCCGGCAGTGGGTTCTGACCTGGAGTAGGATGTTCGGGATGTGGACTCGGGGCAGGTGGTGCTTACCGGAGGTGGCTCCCCATCAGCAGCATAGTGGGGCTAAGGAAGGCTCCCTACCTTCCCTTGCTCCACACTGCTCCCGGAAGCGGCCTGCATGTCTGGCCCCTAGGCAGAGTGGAGGCCAAGGGGCTCTGCATGGTGCGTGCTACCTGTACCTGCAGGCACTGCCTCTGCAGCTCCGACTGGTGCAGTTCCCAGCCAATCGGAGCTGCAGAGCTGGTGCTGGGGCAGCACCTGAAGCTTCCCTGATTGCCCCTCCGCCCAGGAGCTGTAGAGGGAGCGGGGATAGCGCTGAATCTCAGGCCTTCCAGCCTGCTGCACAGATACTTGCTGTGGGCTGGATTAAATTAAGCAGCGGGCCGGATCAAGCCCGCGGGCAAGAGGTTCCCCACTCCTGCTCTAGAGCTAAAAGGAAAGGGATGCTACCCCCAATATTTCTTAATACCGAAGGCCAAAGGGAGACTCAGGTCCATCTTAGACCTGCGTCACCTCAACAAGTATCACAAAAAGTTGAAGCTCCGCATGGTCTCTCTGGCCTCCATTATCACCCTCTCTGGATCCAAGAGACTGGTACACCGTCCTCGACTTGAAAGACGCCTACTTCTGTATTTCCATTTTCTGCAGACACAGGAGATTCCTCCAATTTATAGTAGGCCAGAGCCATTATTGGTTCACAGCCATACCCTTCAGCCTCTTAGCAACTCTGAGAGTATTCACAAAGTAGATGGCAGTGGTAGCAGTTTACCTGAGACGCTGAGGTGTCCCAATCTACCCTTACCTCGACTAGTGGCTTATCAGGGCAGGTCTCAAGCCCAAGTCCAACACATCCCTGACAGTCCGAGCCACATGTCAAGAGCTAGGCCTGCTGATAAACAAACAATTATATTCTGACCCCAGTTCAGAGAATAGAGTTCATAGGCATGTGGGCAGATGATGGCTGCATGTGTGTTCATTTAGTGTGCTGTCCCAGCTCTGCGCAAATAACGGAGATAGCAGATCTCCCTGAACTGCCCATTAAATCCACAGATTTGGTTCATAGCAAAGGAACTTGGTCAGATATATTGTCAACAAAGGACAGTCCTAATGTCCTGGCTCAATGGTTACAGGACCACTAACACTTGTATGCCCATTGCAATAGATTAGCTCAGTTAATAGTGAGACTTTTCATTCTCCCCTCAGCTAGCCAAAGACACTCTCTCTGCGATACATGTTTATACACTGATACAAACAAGTTATGTATTGCTTCTCTGATGTATCTAGGTGCCACCCTCTGATGTACTCGAGTGTCATCCTCTGATGTTTTTGGGTGCCACCCATTGCTTTGTACATGTTGGTTCGATCAAAACATCTCTATCCATCATGTTGTCACCCTGACCTTATCTTTATGATGGGTCAGTGTGTGTTCCTGTTATCTTTGGGGAATGTGTTTAATATTGAGGTGTTTTGGTACCACCTTTCTGGAATGTGTTTGCTTATATATTCTTATGCCTAGTACTACTTAAGAACACTAGGAATCTATTATCGACCACCTGACCAGGACAGTAATAGTGATGATGAAATGCTAAGGTAAATTAGAGAGGCTATCAAAATTAAGAACTCAATAATAGTGGGTGATTTCAATTATTCCCATATTGACTGGGAACATTTCACTTCAGGACGAAATGCAGAGATAAAATTTCTCAATACTTTAAATGACTGCTTCATGGAGCAGCTGGTACAGAAACCCACAAGGAGAGAGGCAACTCTAGATTTAATCCTGAGTGGAGCGCAGGAGCTGGTCCAAGAGGTAACTATAGCAGGACCGCTTGGAAATAGTGACCATAATACAATAGCATTCAACATCCCTGTGGTGGGAAGAACATCTCAACAGCCCAACACTGTGGTATTTACTTTCAAAAGGTGGAACTATGCAAAAATGAGGGGGTTAGTTAAACAGAAGTTAAAAGGTACAGTGACTAAAGTGAAAAACCTGCAAGCTGCATGGGCGCTTTTTAAAGACACCATAATAGATGTCCAACTTCAATGTAGAACTCTTCAGCTTGGAAAAGAGGAGACTAAGGGGGGATATGATAGAGGTATATAAAATCATGAGTGATGTTGAGAAAGTGGATAAGCAAAAGTTATTTACTTATTCCCATAATACAAGAACTAGTGGTCACTAGATGAAATTAATAGGCAGCAGGTTTAAAACAAATAAAAGGAAGTTCTTCTTCACGCAGCGCACAGTCAATTTGTGGAACTCCTTACCTGAGAAGGTTGTGAAGGCTAGGACTATAACTATAACTGGATAAATTCCTGGTGGTGAAGTCCATAAATGGCTATTAGCCAGGATGGGTAAGGAATGGTGTTCCTAGCCTCTGTCTGTCAGAGGATGGAGATGGATGGCAGGAGAGAGATCACTTGATCATTGCCTGTTAGGTTCACTCCCTCTGGGGCACCTGGCATTGGCCACTGTCGGTAGAAAGATACTGGGCTAGATGGACCTTTGGTCTGACCCAGTACGGCAGTTCTTAAGTTCTTATGTAATGTGTATTTCTGCAATATTAGCCCTTTTCTTGCTAGATTACGTGAGCAGGGCCTGCCTCTGGCTCAGAACTTAACTTTGCTTTATATTAGCAAGTTTTGACCACTACTTTAGTATAGGCTTCAAGTCTCATATCAGGCCTCTGATAAAAGTGCTTATGTTTCAGAGAGCTTAGGGCAATACATCTAGCCTGCCAAGCATCCTTTCCTTACATAAAGGACTCAACAGTGCAAATCTTGATGGACAACGCCACCGCCATGTTTTACATCAACAAGCAGAGTGGAGTCCAATTATCTGCCCTGTGCCAAGAGGCTCTCAGGTTGAGGCATCGCACCTCAGAATTTGCTGGTCGATCTATTCAGCAGGTCCTTCTGATTTCACCACAAGTGGTCACTCCACCCAGAGGTGGTCAACATGATCTTCCAAAGGTGGGGGACTTCCCAGGTGGACCTGTTTGTGTCCAGACTGAACAGGAAATGTCAGCAATTTTGCTCAATTCTCAGATTTGCCAGAGGCTCCCTGTCTGACGCCTTCCTGCTCACATGGACAGGACACATCTATATGCTTTCCCACTGATACCCCTGGTGCACAAGGTCCTCTTGAACATCAAAAGAAACAAGGTAAGAATCATCATGGTGGCAGCATTGGTTCAGCACAGCATGCTTGTGGATCTCTCCGTAGCACCTCACTGGAACTCCTGCACTGGCTGGACTTATTCTCACAGAACCAGGGACATCTGATCCACCTGAATCTAGCATCGCTTCATATCACATCATATCATAGCGTAGCTTCTGCGTGGCTCAATGCTGAGGAACAGGCCTGCTAGGCACAAGTCCAGCACATCATGCTGGGTAGCAGGAAGCCCTCCACTAGGATGACCTACCTGGCCAAGTGGAAAATGCTTTATCTGTTGGGCCTTGGGCCAAGGGGTTTCTCCCTCTAGGTCCTTGCTTCAAACCATCTTGGACTACCTGCTTTACCTCAAACTCCAAAGTTTGGCCATTTCATCAATTAAGGTGCACTTGGCAGCTATCTCAGCCTTTCATCCTCTGATTCAGGGCAGATTGGTCTTCTCTCATGAAATGACGCTCAGGTTCCTGAGCTTGGAGAAAGGCTTGGAGAGGCTCTGCCCTCAAGTCTGCAGCCCGATCCCTCCATGGAACTTAAATCTGGTCCTCTCTCAGCTCACAGGTCCCTCTTTTAGACACTGGCATCCTGTTCCCTGCTTCTCCTCTCATGGAAGGTCACCTTCTTGATAGTGATTGCTTTGACCCGACGGGTCTCTGAGATCAAAGCTTTGATCCTCACATAGTGTTCTATAAGGATAAGGTCCAGCCATGCCTCCATCCAGCCTTCTTATCAAAGGTGGTGTCGCAGTTCCATTATAATTAGGATATCTTCCTCCTGGTCTTCTTTCCAAAGCCCCACAGGTCTAACGAGGAGTGCAGGCTGCACTCTTTAGATGTTAGATGGGCCTTAGTGTTTTACAGTGAGAGGACTAAACTCTGCCTAAGTTGACTTAGCACTTCATTGCAGTGGCAGACAGGATGAAAGGCCTGCTGGTTTCCTCTCACAGGATCTTGTAACATTCTGTACGTTGGGGGAGTGTCTTGTAACCCCCATATTCCTCATCTGCATAGAATTATGATCTTGCATATAAAGCATGCCATGTGAGGTATCAGGGAAAAGATTATGATCAGCTGAAAGTCACTGTTCTATCTATATATGTATATCTTTAGTGCATATGTAGTTATGAGATTGTGTTGTATGGTTGTCACTAAAATACACTGTAAGTTGGAGAATCAGATAAATATTAGCTCCTCAGAAACAACAGCAAGGAAAGTAACCAACGCCCAAGCAGGGTGTCAAACAACCACCAACAGCCATTGTCCAGCAAGGGAGCTACAATTCAATGACTCACTTGCATGAGGCCACATCAGGGGAATTGCTCAACCTTCCCTGGGGACTGAGCAATGCCCACCAGACATGCCTGTACTTGTGTTCTCCAAGCACATGGGACTGAGGGTATAAAACAGAAAACAGGGGCCCCATGCTTGCCCTTTCTCCTGCCCACACCTATGATGCAAGCCACAAGCACATTGAGAAGATTTAAGACTCCAACAGAGCTCAGGTTTCAAGGGTGAAATCTATATACTATGAACTACAATATCCAGTGGGGTGAGAAAAACTACTTAATCTAGATGTTGCCCAGGCTAATAGGGTTGAGAGTTTAGACTGCATGCTTATATTTATTTGATTTGATTTGATTTTGGTAACTAACTCTGACTTTTTGCCTTTCACTTATAATCACTTAAAATCTATCTTTTGTAGTCAATATATTTGTTTAACTGTTTATCTTTACCAATGAGTTTACCTTAAGTGTGTAGCAAAACTGCTCAGGTTTGTAAAGGCTGGTGTATATCCATTTTCCATTGATGAAGTGATGAATCAATTAAAGATATCTGCAGAGCTTCCACCTGATCTTGGATTCATATCTTCACATCCCACTACACCATCACCCACCAGGCCCAGGACAATGCCTGCTTCAGCAGAGCAGTGTTGCAAGTAGCACGACCATGAACTCTGAGCCCACCTCCAGGGATACAGATTCTGAGTCACCTAACTTGCAAGCATTCGAAGAAAAAACAGTTACTTACCTTTCATAATTGTTGTTCTTCAAGATGGGTTGCTCATGTCCATTCCATGATCTGCTGTCTGTCCCCACTACTGGAGCTGATGTGAAAAAGGAACTGAGAGGGCATGGGGCCAGTGGCACCCCATATACTGGCACACAGATGCGGGGCTCCAGAGGGTGCCATAGCTGGCCCTACGGATAGCACTAAGGGAAACATTATCAGCAGCTGTGCACGTGGACACACATATACCTAGCATGGAATGCATATGAGCAACACATCTCAAAGAACAAGTTATGAAAGGTAAATACCCATTTTTCCCCAGAGGATTTCAATCCAAACCCACAAATCTCTTTATGTCCTGGGGGTCCTGGAAGGCACAGAGCATATGCACCAAGGGGATAAAATTACCAGCACCACTCAGCCCCTTAAGGAGCCAGGAGAAGAAGACTCAGGCTGGCACTCCTTCCCCTCAATAGGTCCAAGATTCCCCCTTCCCTTTCCATATCTTCTGGCCTAGTTCCTAGGTGGATTAGGAAGAGGCTCACACAGCTCTAGTAGTAGGCAGGAGAAACCACCACAGACAGAGAAATCACACACAGCAGGGGCAAAGGAGGACGCCAGTCAGCACACAAACAGGGATGACTAGATTAGCCCAGCTCATTACTTCTCCTCCACCCGAGGTGCTGCCAGTTCAGGTCTCCATGCCTGGCCTCAGCTATGAGCCTTTCCTGTTGATATGAAATGAAAAACACAACTTCATGTAGTGGAATCCTTTGTATCATCTTCAGAGAAATACTGAGACCCCAAATCTCACTTGTCTGTGCCAAAAATTCCCCAAGCCTTCCATTTGGGCACAACTACAGAACCAGGCCTTTGGGACCTATCTTTAAACCAGCATTAGAGTATATTGTGCAGTTTTCAATCCATCATGGCCAAATGCCAGGTGTTAGGTGGGGACAACATGCCCCCTGAGGCTCCTGGGAGCAGTCAATACACAGAATATGGATGACGTTCCAAACTCTAGCTTCCTCATGCTGCATCAGGCATTTGTGACCCAATGACCTACATACCCTTCTCCTTCAGTCCCTGAAGATGAGGTCCAGGCCCTGGATCTCCATGTTTCCCAGTAACTACTGGGCATCAGGAATATAAAGGGATCTCTTCCCATAGCACTGGCCTGGGATGCTGCAGGAGTTGACACAACAGGAAATGCAAAAGCATCCTGGATCCTAGGGAGAACGCCCAGGGGATGAAATGGGATTCCCAGACATGGGGCTTAGCCAGCAATCTGGGAGGAACTCCCAACTCCTATAAATGTCCACCAGAATCTTTATTTCCTGCAAATGGCCAGAACAGTCAGCCCAGAGAGTTGTGTTTAGTTTCCCAAGTGGTGTAAATGTTTCTAGATGAGGGATGAGAATGGTGTGTGTGTGTGTGTGTGTGTGTGTGTGTGTGTGTGTGTGTGTGTGTGTGTGTTCCCAAGAGGTTGCCACGAGAACAGTGAGGTGGTCCATCAAAGCACCTTACTCAGGGGTGGGGAGGGCCAATGTTACTAAACTAATTTAATTGATGGTAAAACCAAAGCCGTACAGTCAGTCAGCAGCAAAGCCAACAATAGAATTGAAAAGTCCTGACTCTTAGGCCCTGCTCTAACCACTAGATAGCCATGCTCCTATTCTTTATTGTATTTCTTGTTCTAAAACAATGATACAATAACCAATCAATCAGGATTGACCTGAAAATCATG